>NW_027520052.1:0-300000 GCF_051989625.1 Stigmatopora argus
AAAACCGGGCCCAGGAGGGTGATTTACCCGAAGAAATGACACTTTTGACCTGGCAATTTGACCCTAATTGCAGTAAAAAAAAATGTCCACAGTGTGGCAGAGTTCTGCGGGTTCCATAGCGGCCCAGTGCGTACATTGGAACATGTGGAAAAAGTTGGAAAAATGTTAAAAATGGTCGAAAATGTTTAAAATCAACCCAGGAATAGTGCATTGAAAGCCCGCAGAAAGTTTTGGAAAAGATCGGTAAATTTGGGAAAATGTCAAAAATGGTCGAAAATGTTTAAAATCAACCCAGGAATAGTGCATTGAAAGCCCGCAGAAAGTTTTGGAAAAGATCGGTAAATTTGGGAAAATGTCAAAAATGGTCGAAAATGTTTAAAATTAACCCAGGAATAGTGCATCGAAAGACCGCAGAAATTTTTTCTGGGTCTACCAGCGCTAGAAATTTTTTTTGGGTCTACCAGGGGTAGAATTTTTTTTTTTTTTTTTTATTCTCAAAAGTGCCCAAAATGCACTAAAATTGGTTTTAAATCAGCACTCATCGATCAAATACAAATATTATATATTTAATACAAATATTTGACCTTTTTAAACATTAAAACCGGGCCCAGGAGGGTGATTTACCCGAAGAAATGACACTTTTGACCCGGCAATTTGACCCTAATTGCAGTAAAAAAAAATGTCCACAGTGTGGCAGAGTTCTGCGGGTTCCATAGCGGCCCAGTGCGTACATTGGAACATGTGGAAAAAGTTGGAAAAATGTTAAAAATGGTCGAAAATGGTTAAAATCAACCCAGAAATAGTGCATTGAAAGCCCGCAGAAAGTTTTGGAAAAGATCGGTAAATTTGGGAAAATGTCAAAAATGGTCGAAAATGTTTAAAATCAACCCAGGAATAGTGCATTGAAAGCCCGCAGAAAGTTTTGGAAAAGATCGGTAAATTTGGGAAAATGTCAAAAATGGTCGAAAATGTTTAAAATCAACCCAGGAATAGTGCATTGAAAGCCCGCAGAAAGTTTTGGAAAAGATCGGTAAATTTGGGAAAATGTCAAAAATGGTCAAAAATGTTTAAAATCAACCCAGGAATAGTGCATTGAAAGCCCGCAGAAAGTTTTGGAAAAGATCGGTAAATTTGGGAAAATGTCAAAAATGGTCGAAAATGTTTAAAATCAACCCAGGAATAGTGCATTGAAAGCCCGCAGAAAGTTTTGGAAAAGATCGGTAAATTTGGGAAAATGTCAAAAATGGTCGAAAATGTTTAAAATCAACCCAGGAATAGTGCATTGAAAGCCCGCAGAAAGTTTTGGAAAAGATCGGTAAATTTGGGAAAATGTCAAAAATGGTCAAAAATGTTTAAAATCAACCCAGGAATAGTGCATTGAAAGCCCGCAGAAAGTTTTGGAAAAGATCGGTAAATTTGGGAAAATGTCAAAAATGGTCGAAAATGTTTAAAATCAACCCAGGAATAGTGCATTGAAAGCCCGCAGAAAGTTTTGGAAAAGATCGGTAAATTTGGGAAAATGTCAAAAATGGTCGAAAATGTTTAAAATCAACCCAGGAATAGTGCATTGAAAGCCCGCAGAAAGTTTTGGAAAAGATCGGTATATTTGGGAAAATGTCAAAAATGGTCGAAAATGTTTAAAATCAACCCAGGAATAGTGCATTGAAAGCCCGCAGAAAGTTTTGGAAAAGATCGGTAAATTTGGGAAAATGTCAAAAATGGTCAAAAATGTTTAAAATCAACCCAGGAATAGTGCATTGAAAGCCCGCAGAAAGTTTTGGAAAAGATCGGTAAATTTGGGAAAATGTCAAAAATGGTCAAAAATGTTTAAAATCAACCCAGGAATAGTGCATTGAAAGCCCGCAGAAAGTTTTGGAAAAGATCGGTAAATTTGGGAAAATGTCAAAAATGGTCGAAAATGTTTAAAATCAACCCAGGAATAGTGCATTGAAAGCCCGCAGAAAGTTTTGGAAAAGATCGGTAAATTTGGGAAAATGTCAAAAATGGTCGAAAATGTTTAAAATTAACCCAGGAATAGTGCATCGAAAGACCGCAGAAATTTTTTCTGGGTCTACCAGCGCTAGAAATTTTTTTTGGGTCTACCAGGGGTAGAATTTTTTTTTTTTTTTTTTTTAATTTTTAAAACGTTATTTAGCTCTAGGCGGCGTACAGGGCTCCACAGATGGGTTTGGGTTTGGGTTTGGGTTAGAGTTAGGGGTTGGGTTGGGGTCAACCCAGGCAAAGTGCAGACATGAATATCGGGCACTGGAGGTGATTTTCCTGGGTAAAAGACAGCCATAAACGTCGGCGCGACCAAATACGACGACATACGACCATTCTCAAAAGTGCCCAAAATGCACTAAAATTGGTTTTAAATCAGCACTCATCGATCAAATACAAATATTATATATTTAATACAAATATTTGACCTTTTTAAACATTAAAACCGGGCCCAGGAGGGTGATTTACCCGAAGAAATGACACTTTTGACCTGGCAATTTGACCCTAATTGCAGTAAAAAAAAATGTCCACAGTGTGGCAGAGTTCTGCGGGTTCCATAGCGGCCCAGTGCGTACATTGGAACATGTGGAAAAAGTTGGAAAAATGTTAAAAATGGTCGAAAATGTTTAAAATCAACCCAGGAATAGTGCATTGAAAGCCCGCAGAAAGTTTTGGAAAAGATCGGTAAATTTGGGAAAATGTCAAAAATGGTCGAAAATGTTTAAAATCAACCCAGGAATAGTGCATTGAAAGCCCGCAGAAAGTTTTGGAAAAGATCGGTAAATTTGGGAAAATGTCAAAAATGGTCGAAAATGTTTAAAATTAACCCAGGAATAGTGCATCGAAAGACCGCAGAAATTTTTTCTGGGTCTACCAGCGCTAGAAATTTTTTTTGGGTCTACCAGGGGTAGAATTTTTTTTTTTTTTTTTTATTCTCAAAAGTGCCCAAAATGCACTAAAATTGGTTTTAAATCAGCACTCATCGATCAAATACAAATATTATATATTTAATACAAATATTTGACCTTTTTAAACATTAAAACCGGGCCCAGGAGGGTGATTTACCCGAAGAAATGACACTTTTGACCCGGCAATTTGACCCTAATTGCAGTAAAAAAAAATGTCCACAGTGTGGCAGAGTTCTGCGGGTTCCATAGCGGCCCAGTGCGTACATTGGAACATGTGGAAAAAGTTGGAAAAATGTTAAAAATGGTCGAAAATGGTTAAAATCAACCCAGAAATAGTGCATTGAAAGCCCGCAGAAAGTTTTGGAAAAGATCGGTAAATTTGGGAAAATGTCAAAAATGGTCGAAAATGTTTAAAATCAACCCAGGAATAGTGCATTGAAAGCCCGCAGAAAGTTTTGGAAAAGATCGGTAAATTTGGGAAAATGTCAAAAATGGTCGAAAATGTTTAAAATCAACCCAGGAATAGTGCATTGAAAGCCCGCAGAAAGTTTTGGAAAAGATCGGTAAATTTGGGAAAATGTCAAAAATGGTCAAAAATGTTTAAAATCAACCCAGGAATAGTGCATTGAAAGCCCGCAGAAAGTTTTGGAAAAGATCGGTAAATTTGGGAAAATGTCAAAAATGGTCGAAAATGTTTAAAATCAACCCAGGAATAGTGCATTGAAAGCCCGCAGAAAGTTTTGGAAAAGATCGGTAAATTTGGGAAAATGTCAAAAATGGTCGAAAATGTTTAAAATCAACCCAGGAATAGTGCATTGAAAGCCCGCAGAAAGTTTTGGAAAAGATCGGTAAATTTGGGAAAATGTCAAAAATGGTCAAAAATGTTTAAAATCAACCCAGGAATAGTGCATTGAAAGCCCGCAGAAAGTTTTGGAAAAGATCGGTAAATTTGGGAAAATGTCAAAAATGGTCGAAAATGTTTAAAATCAACCCAGGAATAGTGCATTGAAAGCCCGCAGAAAGTTTTGGAAAAGATCGGTAAATTTGGGAAAATGTCAAAAATGGTCGAAAATGTTTAAAATCAACCCAGGAATAGTGCATTGAAAGCCCGCAGAAAGTTTTGGAAAAGATCGGTATATTTGGGAAAATGTCAAAAATGGTCGAAAATGTTTAAAATCAACCCAGGAATAGTGCATTGAAAGCCCGCAGAAAGTTTTGGAAAAGATCGGTAAATTTGGGAAAATGTCAAAAATGGTCAAAAATGTTTAAAATCAACCCAGGAATAGTGCATTGAAAGCCCGCAGAAAGTTTTGGAAAAGATCGGTAAATTTGGGAAAATGTCAAAAATGGTCAAAAATGTTTAAAATCAACCCAGGAATAGTGCATTGAAAGCCCGCAGAAAGTTTTGGAAAAGATCGGTAAATTTGGGAAAATGTCAAAAATGGTCGAAAATGTTTAAAATCAACCCAGGAATAGTGCATTGAAAGCCCGCAGAAAGTTTTGGAAAAGATCGGTAAATTTGGGAAAATGTCAAAAATGGTCGAAAATGTTTAAAATTAACCCAGGAATAGTGCATCGAAAGACCGCAGAAATTTTTTCTGGGTCTACCAGCGCTAGAAATTTTTTTTGGGTCTACCAGGGGTAGAATTTTTTTTTTTTTTTTTTTTAATTTTTAAAACGTTATTTAGCTCTAGGCGGCGTACAGGGCTCCACAGATGGGTTTGGGTTTGGGTTTGGGTTAGAGTTAGGGGTTGGGTTGGGGTCAACCCAGGCAAAGTGCAGACATGAATATCGGGCACTGGAGGTGATTTTCCTGGGTAAAAGACAGCCATAAACGTCGGCGCGACCAAATACGACGACATACGACCATTCTCAAAAGTGCCCAAAATGCACTAAAATTGGTTTTAAATCAGCACTCATCGATCAAATACAAATATTATATATTTAATACAAATATTTGACCTTTTTAAACATTAAAACCGGGCCCAGGAGGGTGATTTACCCGAAGAAATGACACTTTTGACCTGGCAATTTGACCCTAATTGCAGTAAAAAAAAATGTCCACAGTGTGGCAGAGTTCTGCGGGTTCCATAGCGGCCCAGTGCGTACATTGGAACATGTGGAAAAAGTTGGAAAAATGTTAAACATGGTCGAAAATGGTTAAAATCAACCCAGAAATAGTGCATTGAAAGCCCGCAGAAAGTTTTGGAAAAGATCGGTAAATTTGGGAAAATGTCAAAAATGGTCGAAAATGTTTAAAATCAACCCAGGAATAGTGCATTGAAAGCCCGCAGAAAGTTTTGGAAAAGATCGGTAAATTTGGGAAAATGTCAAAAATGGTCAAAAATGTTTAAAATCAACCCAGGAATAGTGCATTGAAAGCCCGCAGAAAGTTTTGGAAAAGATGGGTAAATTTGGGAAAATGTCAAAAATGGTCGAAAATGTTTAAAATCAACCCAGGAATAGTGCATTGAAAGCCCGCAGAAAGTTTTGGAAAAGATCGGTAAATTTGGGAAAATGTCAAAAATGGTCGAAAATGTTTAAAATCAACCCAGGAATAGTGCATTGAAAGCCCGCAGAAAGTTTTGGAAAAGATCGGTAAATTTGGGAAAATGTCAAAAATGGTCGAAAATGTTTAAAATCAACCCAGGAATAGTGCATTGAAAGCCCGCAGAAAGTTTTGGAAAAGATCGGTAAATTTGGGAAAATGTCAAAAATGGTCGAAAATGTTTAAAATTAACCCAGGAATAGTGCATCGAAAGACCGCAGAAAGTTTTGGAAAAGATCGGTAAATTTGGGAAAATGTCAAAAATGGTCGAAAATGTTTAAAATCAACCCAGGAATAGTGCATTGAAAGCCCGCAGAAAGTTTTGGAAAAGATCGGTAAATTTGGGAAAATGTCAAAAATGGTCGAAAATGTTTAAAATCAACCCAGGAATAGTGCATTGAAAGCCCGCAGAAAGTTTTGGAAAAGATCGGTAAATTTGGGAAAATGTCAAAAATGGTCGAAAATGTTTAAAATCAACCCAGGAATAGTGCATTGAAAGCCCGCAGAAAGTTTTGGAAAAGATCGGTAAATTTGGGAAAATGTCAAAAATGGTCGAAAATGTTTAAAATCAACCCAGGAATAGTGCATTGAAAGCCCGCAGAAAGTTTTGGAAAAGATCGGTAAATTTGGGAAAATGTCAAAAATGGTCGAAAATGTTTAAAATCAACCCAGGAATAGTGCATTGAAAGCCCGCAGAAAGTTTTGGAAAAGATCGGTAAATTTGGGAAAATGTCAAAAATGGTCGAAAATGTTTAAAATCAACCCAGGAATAGTGCATTGAAAGCCCGCAGAAAGTTTTGGAAAAGATCGGTAAATTTGGGAAAATGTCAAAAATGGTCGAAAATGTTTAAAATCAACCCAGGAATAGTGCATCGAAAGCCCGCAGAAAGTTTTGGAAAAGATCGGTAAATTTAAATTTAAGCGTTTTTTTTCTAAGTGTGGAGGGACTTAGAAAAAATCCGCTTAAATTTAAGCGTTTTTTTTCTAAGTGTGGAGGGACTTAGAAAAAATCCGCTTAAATTTAAGCGTTTTTTTTCTAAGTGTGGAGGGACTTAGAAAAAATCCGCTTAAATTTAAGCGTTTTTTTTCTAAGTGTGGAGGGACTTAGAAAAAATCCGCTTAAATTTAAGCGTTTTTTTTCTAAGTGTGGAGGGACTTAGAAAAAATCCGCTTAAATTTAAGCGTTTTTTTTCTAAGTGTGGAGGGACTTAGAAAAATTTCTGGAGCTCAGAAATTCAGCGGGGCATCAGCCGACCCAATCCGCTCACGGTGCACTATTCTCGGATCGACTCGGGGCGAACCCCCGCCGATTTTAAAAGTGCTGAAACTCGAAAAATATACGGAGCTCGACGATGAAACCTGGTATCTGTCGATAATAGTGCATCGAAAGCCCGCAGAAAGTTTTGGAAAAAGATCGGTAAATTTGGGAAAATGTCAAAAATGGTCGAAAATGTTTAAAATCAACCCAGGAATAGTGCACCGAAAGCCCGCAGAAAGTTTTGGAAAAGATCGGTAAATTTGGGAAAATGTCAAAAATGGTCGAAAATGTTTAAAATCAACCCAGGAATAGTGCATTGAAAGCCCGCAGAAAGTTTTGGAAAAGATCGGTAAATTTGGGAAAATGTCAAAAATGGTCAAAAATGTTTAAAATCAACCCAGGAATAGTGCATTGAAAGCCCGCAGAAAGTTTTGGAAAAGATCGGTAAATTTGGGAAAATGTCAAAAATGGTCGAAAATGTTTAAAATCAACCCAGGAATAGTGCATTGAAAGCCCGCAGAAAGTTTTGGAAAAGATCGGTAAATTTGGGAAAATGTCAAAAATGGTCGAAAATGTTTAAAATTAACCCAGGAATAGTGCATCGAAAGACCGCAGAAATTTTTTCTGGGTCTACCAGCGCTAGAAATTTTTTTTGGGTCTACCAGGGGTAGAATTTTTTTTTTTTTTTTTTAATTTTTAAAACGTTATTTAGCTCTAGGCGGCGTACAGGGCTCCACAGATGGGTTTGGGTTTGGGTTTGGGTTAGAGTTAGGGGTTGGGTTGGGGTCAACCCAGGCAAAGTGCAGACATGAATATCGGGCACTGGAGGTGATTTTCCTGGGTAAAAGACAGCCATAAACGTCGGCGCGACCAAATACGACGACATACGACCATTCTCAAAAGTGCCCAAAATGCACTAAAATTGGTTTTAAATCAGCACTCATCGATCAAATACAAATATTATATATTTAATACAAATATTTGACCTTTTTAAACATTAAAACCGGGCCCAGGAGGGTGATTTACCCGAAGAAATGACACTTTTGACCCGGCAATTTGACCCTAATTGCAGTAAAAAAAAATGTCCACAGTGTGGCAGAGTTCTGCGGGTTCCATAGCGGCCCAGTGCGTACATTGGAACATGTGGAAAAAGTTGGAAAAATGTTAAACATGGTCGAAAATGGTTAAAATCAACCCAGAAATAGTGCTTTGAAAGCCCGCAGAAAGTTTTGGAAAAGATCGGTAAATTTGGGAAAATGTCAAAAATGGTCGAAAATGTTTAAAATCAACCCAGGAATAGTGCATTGAAAGCCCGCAGAAAGTTTTGGAAAAGATCGGTAAATTTGGGAAAATGTCAAAAATGGTCAAAAATGTTTAAAATCAACCCAGGAATAGTGCATTGAAAGCCCGCAGAAAGTTTTGGAAAAGATCGGTAAATTTGGGAAAATGTCAAAAATGGTCGAAAATGTTTAAAATCAACCCAGGAATAGTGCATTGAAAGCCCGCAGAAAGTTTTGGAAAAGATCGGTAAATTTGGGAAAATGTCAAAAATGGTCAAAAATGTTTAAAATCAACCCAGGAATAGTGCACCGAAAGCCCGCAGAAAGTTTTGGAAAAGATCGGTAAATTTGGGAAAATGTCAAAAATGGTCGAAAATGTTTAAAATCAACCCAGGAATAGTGCATTGAAAGCCCGCAGAAAGTTTTGGAAAAGATCGGTAAATTTGGGAAAATGTCAAAAATGGTCGAAAATGTTTAAAATCAACCCAGGAATAGTGCATTGAAAGCCCGCAGAAAGTTTTGGAAAAGATCGGTAAATTTGGGAAAATGTCAAAAATGGTCGAAAATGTTTAAAATCAACCCAGGAATAGTGCATTGAAAGCCCGCAGAAAGTTTTGGAAAAGATCGGTAAATTTGGGAAAATGTCAAAAATGGTCGAAAATGTTTAAAATTAACCCAGGAATAGTGCATCGAAAGACCGCAGAAATTTTTTCTGGGTCTACCAGCGCTAGAAATTTTTTTTGGGTCTACCAGGGGTAGAATTTTTTTTTTTTTTTTTTTTAATTTTTAAAACGTTATTTAGCTCTAGGCGGCGTACAGGGCTCCACAGATGGGTTTGGGTTTGGGTTTGGGTTAGAGTTAGGGGTTGGGTTGGGGTCAACCCAGGCAAAGTGCAGACATGAATATCGGGCACTGGAGGTGATTTTCCTGGGTAAAAGACAGCCATAAACGTCGGCGCGACCAAATACGACGACATACGACCATTCTCAAAAGTGCCCAAAATGCACTAAAATTGGTTTTAAATCAGCACTCATCGATCAAATACAAATATTATATATTTAATACAAATATTTGACCTTTTTAAACATTAAAACCGGGCCCAGGAGGGTGATTTACCCGAAGAAATGCCACTTTTGACCTGGCAATTTGACCCTAATTGCAGTAAAAAAAAATGTCCACAGTGTGGCAGAGTTCTGCGGGTTCCATAGCGGCCCAGTGCGTACATTGGAACATGTGGAAAAAGTTGGAAAAATGTTAAAAATGGTCGAAAATGGTTAAAATCAACCCAGAAATAGTGCATTGAAAGCCCGCAGAAAGTTTTGGAAAAGATCGGTAAATTTGGGAAAATGTCAAAAATGGTCGAAAATGTTTAAAATCAACCCAGGAATAGTGCATTGAAAGCCCGCAGAAAGTTTTGGAAAAGATCGGTAAATTTGGGAAAATGTCAAAAATGGTCGAAAATGTTTAAAATCAACCCAGGAATAGTGCATTGAAAGCCCGCAGAAAGTTTTGGAAAAGATCGGTAAATTTGGGAAAATGTCAAAAATGGTCGAAAATGTTTAAAATCAACCCAGGAATAGTGCATTGAAAGCCCGCAGAAAGTTTTGGAAAATATCGGTAAATTTGGGAAAATGTCAAAAATGGTCGAAAATGTTTAAAATCAACCCAGGAATAGTGCATTGAAAGCCCGCAGAAAGTTTTGGAAAAGATCGGTAAATTTGGGAAAATGTCAAAAATGGTCGAAAATGTTTAAAATCAACCCAGGAATAGTGCATTGAAAGCCCGCAGAAAGTTTTGGAAAAGATCGGTAAATTTGGGAAAATGTCAAAAATGGTCAAAAATGTTTAAAATCAACCCAGGAATAGTGCATTGAAAGCCCGCAGAAAGTTTTGGAAAAGATCGGTATATTTGGGAAAATGTCAAAAATGGTCGAAAATGTTTAAAATCAACCCAGGAATAGTGCATTGAAAGCCCGCAGAAAGTTTTGGAAAAGATCGGTAAATTTGGGAAAATGTCAAAAATGGTCAAAAATGTTTAAAATCAACCCAGGAATAGTGCATTGAAAGCCCGCAGAAAGTTTTGGAAAAGATCGGTAAATTTGGGAAAATGTCAAAAATGGTCGAAAATGTTTAAAATCAACCCAGGAATAGTGCATTGAAAGCCCGCAGAAAGTTTTGGAAAAGATCGGTAAATTTGGGAAAATGTCAAAAATGGTCAAAAATGTTTAAAATCAACCCAGGAATAGTGCATTGAAAGCCCGCAGAAAGTTTTGGAAAAGATCGGTAAATTTGGGAAAATGTCAAAAATGGTCGAAAATGTTTAAAATCAACCCAGGAATAGTGCATTGAAAGCCCGCAGAAAGTTTTGGAAAAGATCGGTAAATTTGGGAAAATGTCAAAAATGGTCGAAAATGTTTAAAATCAACCCAGGAATAGTGCATTGAAAGCCCGCAGAAAGTTTTGGAAAAGATCGGTAAATTTGGGAAAATGTCAAAAATGGTCGAAAATGTTTAAAATCAACCCAGGAATAGTGCATTGAAAGCCCGCAGAAAGTTTTGGAAAAGATCGGTATATTTGGGAAAATGTCAAAAATGGTCGAAAATGTTTAAAATCAACCCAGGAATAGTGCACCGAAAGCCCGCAGAAAGTTTTGGAAAAGATCGGTAAATTTAAATTTAAGCGTTTTTTTTCTAAGTGTGGAGGGACTTAGAAAAAATCCGCTTAAATTTAAGCGTTTTTTTTCTAAGTGTGGAGGGACTTAGAAAAAATCCGCTTAAATTTAAGCGTTTTTTTTCTAAGTGTGGAGGGACTTAGAAAAAATCCGCTTAAATTTAAGCGTTTTTTTTCTAAGTGTGGAGGGACTTAGAAAAATTTCTGGAGCTCAGAAATTCAGCGGGGCATCAGCCGACCCAATCCGCTCACGGTGCACTATTCTCGGATCGACTCGGGGCGAACCCCCGCCGATTTTAAAAGTGCTGAAACTCGAAAAATATACGGAGCTCGACGATGAAACCTGGTATCTGTCGATAATAGTGCATCGAAAGCCCGCAGAAAGTTTTGGAAAAAGATCGGTAAATTTGGGAAAATGTCAAAAATGGTCGAAAATGTTTAAAATCAACCCAGGAATAGTGCACCGAAAGCCCGCAGAAAGTTTTGGAAAAGATCGGTAAATTTGGGAAAATGTCAAAAATGGTCGAAAATGTTTAAAATCAACCCAGGAATAGTGCATTGAAAGCCCGCAGAAAGTTTTGGAAAAGATCGGTAAATTTGGGAAAATGTCAAAAATGGTCAAAAATGTTTAAAATCAACCCAGGAATAGTGCATTGAAAGCCCGCAGAAAGTTTTGGAAAAGATCGGTAAATTTGGGAAAATGTCAAAAATGGTCGAAAATGTTTAAAATCAACCCAGGAATAGTGCATTGAAAGCCCGCAGAAAGTTTTGGAAAAGATCGGTAAATTTGGGAAAATGTCAAAAATGGTCGAAAATGTTTAAAATTAACCCAGGAATAGTGCATCGAAAGACCGCAGAAATTTTTTCTGGGTCTACCAGCGCTAGAAATTTTTTTTGGTTCTACCAGGGGTAGAAATTTTTTTTTTTTTTTTAATTTTTAAAACGTTATTTAGCTCTAGGCGGCGTACAGGGCTCCACAGATGGGTTTGGGTTTGGGTTTGGGTTAGAGTTAGGGGTTGGGTTGGGGTCAACCCAGGCAAAGTGCAGACATGAATATCGGGCACTGGAGGTGATTTTCCTGGGTAAAAGACAGCCATAAACGTCGGCGCGACCAAATACGACGACATACGACCATTCTCAAAAGTGCCCAAAATGCACTAAAATTGGTTTTAAATCAGCACTCATCGATCAAATACAAATATTATATATTTAATACAAATATTTGACCTTTTTAAACATTAAAACCGGGCCCAGGAGGGTGATTTACCCGAAGAAATGACACTTTTGACCTGGCAATTTGACCCTAATTGCAGTAAAAAAAAAATGTCCACAGTGTGGCAGAGTTCTGCGGGTTCCATAGCGGCCCAGTGCGTACATTGGAACATGTGGAAAAAGTTGGAAAAATGTTAAAAATGGTCGAAAATGTTTAAAATCAACCCAGGAATAGTGCATTGAAAGCCCGCAGAAAGTTTTGGAAAAGATCGGTAAATTTGGGAAAATGTCAAAAATGGTCGAAAATGTTTAAAATCAACCCAGGAATAGTGCATTGAAAGCCCGCAGAAAGTTTTGGAAAAGATCGGTAAATTTGGGAAAATGTCAAAAATGGTCGAAAATGTTTAAAATTAACCCAGGAATAGTGCATCGAAAGACCGCAGAAATTTTTTCTGGGTCTACCAGCGCTAGAAATTTTTTTTGGGTCTACCAGGGGTAGAATTTTTTTTTTTTTTTTTTATTCTCAAAAGTGCCCAAAATGCACTAAAATTGGTTTTAAATCAGCACTCATCGATCAAATACAAATATTATATATTTAATACAAATATTTGACCTTTTTAAACATTAAAACCGGGCCCAGGAGGGTGATTTACCCGAAGAAATGACACTTTTGACCCGGCAATTTGACCCTAATTGCAGTAAAAAAAAATGTCCACAGTGTGGCAGAGTTCTGCGGGTTCCATAGCGGCCCAGTGCGTACATTGGAACATGTGGAAAAAGTTGGAAAAATGTTAAAAATGGTCGAAAATGGTTAAAAATCAACCCAGAAATAGTGCATTGAAAGCCCGCAGAAAGTTTTGGAAAAGATCGGTAAATTTGGGAAAATGTCAAAAATGGTCGAAAATGTTTAAAATCAACCCAGGAATAGTGCATTGAAAGCCCGCAGAAAGTTTTGGAAAAGATCGGTAAATTTGGGAAAATGTCAAAAATGGTCGAAAATGTTTAAAATCAACCCAGGAATAGTGCATTGAAAGCCCGCAGAAAGTTTTGGAAAAGATCGGTAAATTTGGGAAAATGTCAAAAATGGTCAAAAATGTTTAAAATCAACCCAGGAATAGTGCATTGAAAGCCCGCAGAAAGTTTTGGAAAAGATCGGTAAATTTGGGAAAATGTCAAAAATGGTCGAAAATGTTTAAAATCAACCCAGGAATAGTGCATTGAAAGCCCGCAGAAAGTTTTGGAAAAGATCGGTAAATTTGGGAAAATGTCAAAAATGGTCGAAAATGTTTAAAATCAACCCAGGAATAGTGCATTGAAAGCCCGCAGAAAGTTTTGGAAAAGATCGGTAAATTTGGGAAAATGTCAAAAATGGTCGAAAATGTTTAAAATCAACCCAGGAATAGTGCATTGAAAGCCCGCAGAAAGTTTTGGAAAAGATCGGTATATTTGGGAAAATGTCAAAAATGGTCGAAAATGTTTAAAATCAACCCAGGAATAGTGCATTGAAAGCCCGCAGAAAGTTTTGGAAAAGATCGGTAAATTTGGGAAAATGTCAAAAATGGTCAAAAATGTTTAAAATCAACCCAGGAATAGTGCATTGAAAGCCCGCAGAAAGTTTTGGAAAAGATCGGTAAATTTGGGAAAATGTCAAAAATGGTCGAAAATGTTTAAAATCAACCCAGGAATAGTGCATTGAAAGCCCGCAGAAAGTTTTGGAAAAGATCGGTAAATTTGGGAAAATGTCAAAAATGGTCGAAAATGTTTAAAATCAACCCAGGAATAGTGCATTGAAAGCCCGCAGAAAGTTTTGGAAAAGATCGGTAAATTTGGGAAAATGTCAAAAATGGTCGAAAATGTTTAAAATTAACCCAGGAATAGTGCATCGAAAGACCGCAGAAATTTTTTCTGGGTCTACCAGCGCTAGAAATTTTTTTTGGGTCTACCAGGGGTAGAATTTTTTTTTTTTTTTTTTTTAATTTTTAAAACGTTATTTAGCTCTAGGCGGCGTACAGGGCTCCACAGATGGGTTTGGGTTTGGGTTTGGGTTAGAGTTAGGGGTTGGGTTGGGGTCAACCCAGGCAAAGTGCAGACATGAATATCGGGCACTGGAGGTGATTTTCCTGGGTAAAAGACAGCCATAAACGTCGGCGCGACCAAATACGACGACATACGACCATTCTCAAAAGTGCCCAAAATGCACTAAAATTGGTTTTAAATCAGCACTCATCGATCAAATACAAATATTATATATTTAATACAAATATTTGACCTTTTTAAACATTAAAACCGGGCCCAGGAGGGTGATTTACCCGAAGAAATGCCACTTTTGACCTGGCAATTTGACCCTAATTGCAGTAAAAAAAAATGTCCACAGTGTGGCAGAGTTCTGCGGGTTCCATAGCGGCCCAGTGCGTACATTGGAACATGTGGAAAAAGTTGGAAAAATGTTAAAAATGGTCGAAAATGGTTAAAATCAACCCAGAAATAGTGCATTGAAAGCCCGCAGAAAGTTTTGGAAAAGATCGGTAAATTTGGGAAAATGTCAAAAATGGTCGAAAATGTTTAAAATCAACCCAGGAATAGTGCATTGAAAGCCCGCAGAAAGTTTTGGAAAAGATCGGTAAATTTGGGAAAATGTCAAAAATGGTCGAAAATGTTTAAAATCAACCCAGGAATAGTGCATTGAAAGCCCGCAGAAAGTTTTGGAAAAGATCGGTAAATTTGGGAAAATGTCAAAAATGGTCGAAAATGTTTAAAATTAACCCAGGAATAGTGCATCGAAAGACTGCAGAAATTTTTTCTGGGTCTACCAGCGCTAGAAATTTTTTTTGGGTCTACCAGGGGTAGAATTTTTTTTTTTTTTTTTTTAATTTTTAAAACGTTATTTAGCTCTAGGCGGCGTACAGGGCTCCACAGATGGGTTTGGGTTTGGGTTTGGGTTAGAGTTAGGGGTTGGGTTGGGGTCAACCCAGGCAAAGTGCAGACATGAATATCGGGCACTGGAGGTGATTTTCCTGGGTAAAAGACAGCCATAAACGTCGGCGCGACCAAATACGACGACATACGACCATTCTCAAAAGTGCCCAAAATGCACTAAAATTGGTTTTAAATCAGCACTCATCGATCAAATACAAATATTATATATTTAATACAAATATTTGACCTTTTTAAACATTAAAACCGGGCCCAGGAGGGTGATTTACCCGAAGAAATGCCACTTTTGACCTGGCAATTTGACCCTAATTGCAGTAAAAAAAAATGTCCACAGTGTGGCAGAGTTCTGCGGGTTCCATAGCGGCCCAGTGCGTACATTGGAACATGTGGAAAAAGTTGGAAAAATGTTAAAAATGGTCGAAAATGGTTAAAATCAACCCAGAAATAGTGCATTGAAAGCCCGCAGAAAGTTTTGGAAAAGATCGGTAAATTTGGGAAAATGTCAAAAATGGTCGAAAATGTTTAAAATCAACCCAGGAATAGTGCATTGAAAGCCCGCAGAAAGTTTTGGAAAAGATCGGTAAATTTGGGAAAATGTCAAAAATGGTCGAAAATGTTTAAAATCAACCCAGGAATAGTGCATTGAAAGCCCGCAGAAAGTTTTGGAAAAGATCGGTAAATTTGGGAAAATGTCAAAAATGGTCGAAAATGTTTAAAATCAACCCAGGAATAGTGCATTGAAAGCCCGCAGAAAGTTTTGGAAAATATCGGTAAATTTGGGAAAATGTCAAAAATGGTCGAAAATGTTTAAAATCAACCCAGGAATAGTGCATTGAAAGCCCGCAGAAAGTTTTGGAAAAGATCGGTAAATTTGGGAAAATGTCAAAAATGGTCGAAAATGTTTAAAATCAACCCAGGAATAGTGCATTGAAAGCCCGCAGAAAGTTTTGGAAAAGATCGGTAAATTTGGGAAAATGTCAAAAATGGTCAAAAATGTTTAAAATCAACCCAGGAATAGTGCATTGAAAGCCCGCAGAAAGTTTTGGAAAAGATCGGTATATTTGGGAAAATGTCAAAAATGGTCGAAAATGTTTAAAATCAACCCAGGAATAGTGCATTGAAAGCCCGCAGAAAGTTTTGGAAAAGATCGGTAAATTTGGGAAAATGTCAAAAATGGTCAAAAATGTTTAAAATCAACCCAGGAATAGTGCATTGAAAGCCCGCAGAAAGTTTTGGAAAAGATCGGTAAATTTGGGAAAATGTCAAAAATGGTCGAAAATGTTTAAAATCAACCCAGGAATAGTGCATTGAAAGCCCGCAGAAAGTTTTGGAAAAGATCGGTAAATTTGGGAAAATGTCAAAAATGGTCAAAAATGTTTAAAATCAACCCAGGAATAGTGCATTGAAAGCCCGCAGAAAGTTTTGGAAAAGATCGGTAAATTTGGGAAAATGTCAAAAATGGTCGAAAATGTTTAAAATCAACCCAGGAATAGTGCATTGAAAGCCCGCAGAAAGTTTTGGAAAAGATCGGTAAATTTGGGAAAATGTCAAAAATGGTCGAAAATGTTTAAAATCAACCCAGGAATAGTGCATTGAAAGCCCGCAGAAAGTTTTGGAAAAGATCGGTAAATTTGGGAAAATGTCAAAAATGGTCGAAAATGTTTAAAATCAACCCAGGAATAGTGCATTGAAAGCCCGCAGAAAGTTTTGGAAAAGATCGGTATATTTGGGAAAATGTCAAAAATGGTCGAAAATGTTTAAAATCAACCCAGGAATAGTGCACCGAAAGCCCGCAGAAAGTTTTGGAAAAGATCGGTAAATTTAAATTTAAGCGTTTTTTTTCTAAGTGTGGAGGGACTTAGAAAAAATCCGCTTAAATTTAAGCGTTTTTTTTTCTAAGTGTGGAGGGACTTAGAAAAAATCCGCTTAAATTTAAGCGTTTTTTTTCTAAGTGTGGAGGGACTTAGAAAAAATCCGCTTAAATTTAAGCGTTTTTTTTCTAAGTGTGGAGGGACTTAGAAAAATTTCTGGAGCTCAGAAATTCAGCGGGGCATCAGCCGACCCAATCCGCTCACGGTGCACTATTCTCGGATCGACTCGGGGCGAACCCCCGCCGATTTTAAAAGTGCTGAAACTCGAAAAATATACGGAGCTCGACGATGAAACCTGGTATCTGTCGATAATAGTGCATCGAAAGCCCGCAGAAAGTTTTGGAAAAAGATCGGTAAATTTGGGAAAATGTCAAAAATGGTCGAAAATGTTTAAAATCAACCCAGGAATAGTGCACCGAAAGCCCGCAGAAAGTTTTGGAAAAGATCGGTAAATTTGGGAAAATGTCAAAAATGGTCGAAAATGTTTAAAATCAACCCAGGAATAGTGCATTGAAAGCCCGCAGAAAGTTTTGGAAAAGATCGGTAAATTTGGGAAAATGTCAAAAATGGTCAAAAATGTTTAAAATCAACCCAGGAATAGTGCATTGAAAGCCCGCAGAAAGTTTTGGAAAAGATCGGTAAATTTGGGAAAATGTCAAAAATGGTCGAAAATGTTTAAAATCAACCCAGGAATAGTGCATTGAAAGCCCGCAGAAAGTTTTGGAAAAGATCGGTAAATTTGGGAAAATGTCAAAAATGGTCGAAAATGTTTAAAATTAACCCAGGAATAGTGCATCGAAAGACCGCAGAAATTTTTTCTGGGTCTACCAGCGCTAGAAATTTTTTTTGGTTCTACCAGGGGTAGAAATTTTTTTTTTTTTTTTAATTTTTAAAACGTTATTTAGCTCTAGGCGGCGTACAGGGCTCCACAGATGGGTTTGGGTTTGGGTTTGGGTTAGAGTTAGGGGTTGGGTTGGGGTCAACCCAGGCAAAGTGCAGACATGAATATCGGGCACTGGAGGTGATTTTCCTGGGTAAAAGACAGCCATAAACGTCGGCGCGACCAAATACGACGACATACGACCATTCTCAAAAGTGCCCAAAATGCACTAAAATTGGTTTTAAATCAGCACTCATCGATCAAATACAAATATTATATATTTAATACAAATATTTGACCTTTTTAAACATTAAAACCGGGCCCAGGAGGGTGATTTACCCGAAGAAATGACACTTTTGACCTGGCAATTTGACCCTAATTGCAGTAAAAAAAAATGTCCACAGTGTGGCAGAGTTCTGCGGGTTCCATAGCGGCCCAGTGCGTACATTGGAACATGTGGAAAAAGTTGGAAAAATGTTAAAAATGGTCGAAAATGGTTAAAATCAACCCAGAAATAGTGCATTGAAAGCCCGCAGAAAGTTTTGGAAAAGATCGGTAAATTTGGGAAAATGTCAAAAATGGTCGAAAATGTTTAAAATCAACCCAGGAATAGTGCATTGAAAGCCCGCAGAAAGTTTTGGAAAAGATCGGTAAATTTGGGAAAATGTCAAAAATGGTCGAAAATGTTTAAAATCAACCCAGGAATAGTGCATTGAAAGCCCGCAGAAAGTTTTGGAAAAGATCGGTAAATTTGGGAAAATGTCAAAAATGGTCGAAAATGTTTAAAATCAACCCAGGAATAGTGCATTGAAAGCCCGCAGAAAGTTTTGGAAAAGATCGGTAAATTTGGGAAAATGTCAAAAATGGTCGAAAATGTTTAAAATCAACCCAGGAATAGTGCATTGAAAGCCCGCAGAAAGTTTTGGAAAAGATCGGTAAATTTGGGAAAATGTCAAAAATGGTCGAAAATGTTTAAAATTAACCCAGGAATAGTGCATCGAAAGACCGCAGAAATTTTTTCTGGGTCTACCAGCGCTAGAATTTTTTTTTGGGTCTACCAGGGGTAGAAATTTTTTTTTTTTTTTTTTAATTTTTAAAACGTTATTTAGCTCTAGGCGGCGTACAGGGCTCCACAGATGGGTTTGGGTTTGGGTTTGGGTTAGAGTTAGGGGTTGGGTTGGGGTCAACCCAGGCAAAGTGCAGACATGAATATCGGGCACTGGAGGTGATTTTCCTGGGTAAAAGACAGCCATAAACGTCGGCGCGACCAAATACGACGACATACGACCATTCTCAAAAGTGCCCAAAATGCACTAAAATTGGTTTTAAATCAGCACTCATCGATCAAATACAAATATTATATATTTAATACAAATATTTGACCTTTTTAAACATTAAAACCGGGCCCAGGAGGGTGATTTACCCGAAGAAATGACACTTTTGACCTGGCAATTTGACCCTAATTGCAGTAAAAAAAAAATGTCCACAGTGTGGCAGAGTTCTGCGGGTTCCATAGCGGCCCAGTGCGTACATTGGAACATGTGGAAAAAGTTGGAAAAATGTTAAAAATGGTCGAAAATGTTTAAAATCAACCCAGGAATAGTGCATTGAAAGCCCGCAGAAAATTTTGGAAAAGATCGGTAAATTTGGGAAAATGTCAAAAATGGTCGAAAATGTTTAAAATCAACCCAGGAATAGTGCATTGAAAGCCCGCAGAAAGTTTTGGAAAAGATCGGTAAATTTGGGAAAATGTCAAAAATGGTCGAAAATGTTTAAAATTAACCCAGGAATAGTGCATCGAAAGACCGCAGAAATTTTTTCTGGGTCTACCAGCGCTAGAAATTTTTTTTGGGTCTACCAGGGGTAGAATTTTTTTTTTTTTTTTTTATTCTCAAAAGTGCCCAAAATGCACTAAAATTGGTTTTAAATCAGCACTCATCGATCAAATACAAATATTATATATTTAATACAAATATTTGACCTTTTTAAACATTAAAACCGGGCCCAGGAGGGTGATTTACCCGAAGAAATGACACTTTTGACCCGGCAATTTGACCCTAATTGCAGTAAAAAAAAATGTCCACAGTGTGGCAGAGTTCTGCGGGTTCCATAGCGGCCCAGTGCGTACATTGGAACATGTGGAAAAAGTTGGAAAAATGTTAAAAATGGTCGAAAATGGTTAAAATCAACCCAGAAATAGTGCATTGAAAGCCCGCAGAAAGTTTTGGAAAAGATCGGTAAATTTGGGAAAATGTCAAAAATGGTCGAAAATGTTTAAAATCAACCCAGGAATAGTGCATTGAAAGCCCGCAGAAAGTTTTGGAAAAGATCGGTAAATTTGGGAAAATGTCAAAAATGGTCGAAAATGTTTAAAATCAACCCAGGAATAGTGCATTGAAAGCCCGCAGAAAGTTTTGGAAAAGATCGGTAAATTTGGGAAAATGTCAAAAATGGTCAAAAATGTTTAAAATCAACCCAGGAATAGTGCATTGAAAGCCCGCAGAAAGTTTTGGAAAAGATCGGTAAATTTGGGAAAATGTCAAAAATGGTCGAAAATGTTTAAAATCAACCCAGGAATAGTGCATTGAAAGCCCGCAGAAAGTTTTGGAAAAGATCGGTAAATTTGGGAAAATGTCAAAAATGGTCGAAAATGTTTAAAATCAACCCAGGAATAGTGCATTGAAAGCCCGCAGAAAGTTTTGGAAAAGATCGGTAAATTTGGGAAAATGTCAAAAATGGTCGAAAATGTTTAAAATCAACCCAGGAATAGTGCATTGAAAGCCCGCAGAAAGTTTTGGAAAAGATCGGTATATTTGGGAAAATGTCAAAAATGGTCGAAAATGTTTAAAATCAACCCAGGAATAGTGCATTGAAAGCCCGCAGAAAGTTTTGGAAAAGATCGGTAAATTTGGGAAAATGTCAAAAATGGTCAAAAATGTTTAAAATCAACCCAGGAATAGTGCATTGAAAGCCCGCAGAAAGTTTTGGAAAAGATCGGTAAATTTGGGAAAATGTCAAAAATGGTCAAAAATGTTTAAAATCAACCCAGGAATAGTGCATTGAAAGCCCGCAGAAAGTTTTGGAAAAGATCGGTAAATTTGGGAAAATGTCAAAAATGGTCGAAAATGTTTAAAATCAACCCAGGAATAGTGCATTGAAAGCCCGCAGAAAGTTTTGGAAAAGATCGGTAAATTTGGGAAAATGTCAAAAATGGTCGAAAATGTTTAAAATTAACCCAGGAATAGTGCATCGAAAGACCGCAGAAATTTTTTCTGGGTCTACCAGCGCTAGAAATTTTTTTTGGGTCTACCAGGGGTAGAATTTTTTTTTTTTTTTTTTTTAATTTTTAAAACGTTATTTAGCTCTAGGCGGCGTACAGGGCTCCACAGATGGGTTTGGGTTTGGGTTTGGGTTAGAGTTAGGGGTTGGGTTGGGGTCAACCCAGGCAAAGTGCAGACATGAATATCGGGCACTGGAGGTGATTTTCCTGGGTAAAAGACAGCCATAAACGTCGGCGCGACCAAATACGACGACATACGACCATTCTCAAAAGTGCCCAAAATGCACTAAAATTGGTTTTAAATCAGCACTCATCGATCAAATACAAATATTATATATTTAATACAAATATTTGACCTTTTTAAACATTAAAACCGGGCCCAGGAGGGTGATTTACCCGAAGAAATGCCACTTTTGACCTGGCAATTTGACCCTAATTGCAGTAAAAAAAAATGTCCACAGTGTGGCAGAGTTCTGCGGGTTCCATAGCGGCCCAGTGCGTACATTGGAACATGTGGAAAAAGTTGGAAAAATGTTAAACATGGTCGAAAATGGTTAAAATCAACCCAGAAATAGTGCATTGAAAGCCCGCAGAAAGTTTTGGAAAAGATCGGTAAATTTGGGAAAATGTCAAAAATGGTCGAAAATGTTTAAAATCAACCCAGGAATAGTGCATTGAAAGCCCGCAGAAAGTTTTGGAAAAGATCGGTAAATTTGGGAAAATGTCAAAAATGGTCAAAAATGTTTAAAATCAACCCAGGAATAGTGCATTGAAAGCCCGCAGAAAGTTTTGGAAAAGATGGGTAAATTTGGGAAAATGTCAAAAATGGTCGAAAATGTTTAAAATCAACCCAGGAATAGTGCATTGAAAGCCCGCAGAAAGTTTTGGAAAAGATCGGTAAATTTGGGAAAATGTCAAAAATGGTCGAAAATGTTTAAAATCAACCCAGGAATAGTGCATTGAAAGCCCGCAGAAAGTTTTGGAAAAGATCGGTAAATTTGGGAAAATGTCAAAAATGGTCGAAAATGTTTAAAATCAACCCAGGAATAGTGCATTGAAAGCCCGCAGAAAGTTTTGGAAAAGATCGGTAAATTTGGGAAAATGTCAAAAATGGTCGAAAATGTTTAAAATTAACCCAGGAATAGTGCATCGAAAGACCGCAGAAATTTTTTCTGGGTCTACCAGCGCTAGAAATTTTTTTTGGGTCTACCAGGGGTAGAATTTTTTTTTTTTTTTTTTTTAATTTTTAAAACGTTATTTAGCTCTAGGCGGCGTACAGGGCTCCACAGATGGGTTTGGGTTTGGGTTTGGGTTAGAGTTAGGGGTTGGGTTGGGGTCAACCCAGGCAAAGTGCAGACATGAATATCGGGCACTGGAGGTGATTTTCCTGGGTAAAAGACAGCCATAAACGTCGGCGCGACCAAATACGACGACATACGACCATTCTCAAAAGTGCCCAAAATGCACTAAAATTGGTTTTAAATCAGCACTCATCGATCAAATACAAATATTATATATTTAATACAAATATTTGACCTTTTTAAACATTAAAACCGGGCCCAGGAGGGTGATTTACCCGAAGAAATGCCACTTTTGACCTGGCAATTTGACCCTAATTGCAGTAAAAAAAAAATGTCCACAGTGTGGCAGAGTTCTGCGGGTTCCATAGCGGCCCAGTGCGTACATTGGAACATGTGGAAAAAGTTGGAAAAATGTTAAAAATGGTCGAAAATGTTTAAAATCAACCCAGGAATAGTGCATTGAAAGCCCGCAGAAAGTTTTGGAAAAGATCGGTAAATTTGGGAAAATGTCAAAAATGGTCGAAAATGTTTAAAATCAACCCAGGAATAGTGCATTGAAAGCCCGCAGAAAGTTTTGGAAAAGATCGGTAAATTTGGGAAAATGTCAAAAATGGTCGAAAATGTTTAAAATTAACCCAGGAATAGTGCATCGAAAGACCGCAGAAATTTTTTCTGGGTCTACCAGCGCTAGAAATTTTTTTTGGGTCTACCAGGGGTAGAATTTTTTTTTTTTTTTTTTATTCTCAAAAGTGCCCAAAATGCACTAAAATTGGTTTTAAATCAGCACTCATCGATCAAATACAAATATTATATATTTAATACAAATATTTGACCTTTTTAAACATTAAAACCGGGCCCAGGAGGGTGATTTACCCGAAGAAATGACACTTTTGACCCGGCAATTTGACCCTAATTGCAGTAAAAAAAAATGTCCACAGTGTGGCAGAGTTCTGCGGGTTCCATAGCGGCCCAGTGCGTACATTGGAACATGTGGAAAAAGTTGGAAAAATGTTAAAAATGGTCGAAAATGGTTAAAATCAACCCAGAAATAGTGCATTGAAAGCCCGCAGAAAGTTTTGGAAAAGATCGGTAAATTTGGGAAAATGTCAAAAATGGTCGAAAATGTTTAAAATCAACCCAGGAATAGTGCATTGAAAGCCCGCAGAAAGTTTTGGAAAAGATCGGTAAATTTGGGAAAATGTCAAAAATGGTCGAAAATGTTTAAAATCAACCCAGGAATAGTGCATTGAAAGCCCGCAGAAAGTTTTGGAAAAGATCGGTAAATTTGGGAAAATGTCAAAAATGGTCAAAAATGTTTAAAATCAACCCAGGAATAGTGCATTGAAAGCCCGCAGAAAGTTTTGGAAAAGATCGGTAAATTTGGGAAAATGTCAAAAATGGTCGAAAATGTTTAAAATCAACCCAGGAATAGTGCATTGAAAGCCCGCAGAAAGTTTTGGAAAAGATCGGTAAATTTGGGAAAATGTCAAAAATGGTCGAAAATGTTTAAAATCAACCCAGGAATAGTGCATTGAAAGCCCGCAGAAAGTTTTGGAAAAGATCGGTAAATTTGGGAAAATGTCAAAAATGGTCGAAAATGTTTAAAATCAACCCAGGAATAGTGCATTGAAAGCCCGCAGAAAGTTTTGGAAAAGATCGGTATATTTGGGAAAATGTCAAAAATGGTCGAAAATGTTTAAAATCAACCCAGGAATAGTGCATTGAAAGCCCGCAGAAAGTTTTGGAAAAGATCGGTAAATTTGGGAAAATGTCAAAAATGGTCGAAAATGTTTAAAATCAACCCAGGAATAGTGCATTGAAAGCCCGCAGAAAGTTTTGGAAAAGATCGGTATATTTGGGAAAATGTCAAAAATGGTCGAAAATGTTTAAAATCAACCCAGGAATAGTGCATTGAAAGCCCGCAGAAAGTTTTGGAAAAGATCGGTAAATTTGGGAAAATGTCAAAAATGGTCAAAAATGTTTAAAATCAACCCAGGAATAGTGCATTGAAAGCCCGCAGAAAGTTTTGGAAAAGATGGGTAAATTTGGGAAAATGTCAAAAATGGTCGAAAATGTTTAAAATCAACCCAGGAATAGTGCATTGAAAGCCCGCAGAAAGTTTTGGAAAAGATCGGTAAATTTGGGAAAATGTCAAAAATGGTCGAAAATGTTTAAAATCAACCCAGGAATAGTGCATTGAAAGCCCGCAGAAAGTTTTGGAAAAGATCGGTAAATTTGGGAAAATGTCAAAAATGGTCGAAAATGTTTAAAATCAACCCAGGAATAGTGCATTGAAAGCCCGCAGAAAGTTTTGGAAAAGATCGGTAAATTTGGGAAAATGTCAAAAATGGTCGAAAATGTTTAAAATTAACCCAGGAATAGTGCATCGAAAGACCGCAGAAATTTTTTCTGGGTCTACCAGCGCTAGAAATTTTTTTTGGGTCTACCAGGGGTAGAATTTTTTTTTTTTTTTTTTTTAATTTTTAAAACGTTATTTAGCTCTAGGCGGCGTACAGGGCTCCACAGATGGGTTTGGGTTTGGGTTTGGGTTAGAGTTAGGGGTTGGGTTGGGGTCAACCCAGGCAAAGTGCAGACATGAATATCGGGCACTGGAGGTGATTTTCCTGGGTAAAAGACAGCCATAAACGTCGGCGCGACCAAATACGACGACATACGACCATTCTCAAAAGTGCCCAAAATGCACTAAAATTGGTTTTAAATCAGCACTCATCGATCAAATACAAATATTATATATTTAATACAAATATTTGACCTTTTTAAACATTAAAACCGGGCCCAGGAGGGTGATTTACCCGAAGAAATGCCACTTTTGACCTGGCAATTTGACCCTAATTGCAGTAAAAAAAAATGTCCACAGTGTGGCAGAGTTCTGCGGGTTCCATAGCGGCCCAGTGCGTACATTGGAACATGTGGAAAAAGTTGGAAAAATGTTAAAAATGGTCGAAAATGGTTAAAATCAACCCAGAAATAGTGCATTGAAAGCCCGCAGAAAGTTTTGGAAAAGATCGGTAAATTTGGGAAAATGTCAAAAATGGTCGAAAATGTTTAAAATCAACCCAGGAATAGTGCATTGAAAGCCCGCAGAAAGTTTTGGAAAAGATCGGTAAATTTGGGAAAATGTCAAAAATGGTCGAAAATGTTTAAAATCAACCCAGGAATAGTGCATTGAAAGCCCGCAGAAAGTTTTGGAAAAGATCGGTAAATTTGGGAAAATGTCAAAAATGGTCGAAAATGTTTAAAATCAACCCAGGAATAGTGCATTGAAAGCCCGCAGAAAGTTTTGGAAAATATCGGTAAATTTGGGAAAATGTCAAAAATGGTCGAAAATGTTTAAAATCAACCCAGGAATAGTGCATTGAAAGCCCGCAGAAAGTTTTGGAAAAGATCGGTAAATTTGGGAAAATGTCAAAAATGGTCGAAAATGTTTAAAATCAACCCAGGAATAGTGCATTGAAAGCCCGCAGAAAGTTTTGGAAAAGATCGGTAAATTTGGGAAAATGTCAAAAATGGTCAAAAATGTTTAAAATCAACCCAGGAATAGTGCATTGAAAGCCCGCAGAAAGTTTTGGAAAAGATCGGTATATTTGGGAAAATGTCAAAAATGGTCGAAAATGTTTAAAATCAACCCAGGAATAGTGCATTGAAAGCCCGCAGAAAGTTTTGGAAAAGATCGGTAAATTTGGGAAAATGTCAAAAATGGTCAAAAATGTTTAAAATCAACCCAGGAATAGTGCATTGAAAGCCCGCAGAAAGTTTTGGAAAAGATCGGTAAATTTGGGAAAATGTCAAAAATGGTCGAAAATGTTTAAAATCAACCCAGGAATAGTGCATTGAAAGCCCGCAGAAAGTTTTGGAAAAGATCGGTAAATTTGGGAAAATGTCAAAAATGGTCAAAAATGTTTAAAATCAACCCAGGAATAGTGCATTGAAAGCCCGCAGAAAGTTTTGGAAAAGATCGGTAAATTTGGGAAAATGTCAAAAATGGTCGAAAATGTTTAAAATCAACCCAGGAATAGTGCATTGAAAGCCCGCAGAAAGTTTTGGAAAAGATCGGTAAATTTGGGAAAATGTCAAAAATGGTCGAAAATGTTTAAAATCAACCCAGGAATAGTGCATTGAAAGCCCGCAGAAAGTTTTGGAAAAGATCGGTAAATTTGGGAAAATGTCAAAAATGGTCGAAAATGTTTAAAATCAACCCAGGAATAGTGCATTGAAAGCCCGCAGAAAGTTTTGGAAAAGATCGGTAAATTTGGGAAAATGTCAAAAATGGTCGAAAATGTTTAAAATTAACCCAGGAATAGTGCATCGAAAGACCGCAGAAATTTTTTCTGGGTCTACCAGCGCTAGAAATTTTTTTTGGGTCTACCAGGGGTAGAATTTTTTTTTTTTTTTTTTTAATTTTTAAAACGTTATTTAGCTCTAGGCGGCGTACAGGGCTCCACAGATGGGTTTGGGTTTGGGTTTGGGTTAGAGTTAGGGGTTGGGTTGGGGTCAACCCAGGCAAAGTGCAGACATGAATATCGGGCACTGGAGGTGATTTTCCTGGGTAAAAGACAGCCATAAACGTCGGCGCGACCAAATACGACGACATACGACCATTCTCAAAAGTGCCCAAAATGCACTAAAATTGGTTTTAAATCAGCACTCATCGATCAAATACAAATATTATATATTTAATACAAATATTTGACCTTTTTAAACATTAAAACCGGGCCCAGGAGGGTGATTTACCCGAAGAAATGCCACTTTTGACCTGGCAATTTGACCCTAATTGCAGTAAAAAAAAATGTCCACAGTGTGGCAGAGTTCTGCGGGTTCCATAGCGGCCCAGTGCGTACATTGGAACATGTGGAAAAAGTTGGAAAAATGTTAAAAATGGTCGAAAATGGTTAAAATCAACCCAGAAATAGTGCATTGAAAGCCCGCAGAAAGTTTTGGAAAAGATCGGTAAATTTGGGAAAATGTCAAAAATGGTCGAAAATGTTTAAAATCAACCCAGGAATAGTGCATTGAAAGCCCGCAGAAAGTTTTGGAAAAGATCGGTAAATTTGGGAAAATGTCAAAAATGGTCGAAAATGTTTAAAATCAACCCAGGAATAGTGCATTGAAAGCCCGCAGAAAGTTTTGGAAAAGATCGGTAAATTTGGGAAAATGTCAAAAATGGTCGAAAATGTTTAAAATCAACCCAGGAATAGTGCATTGAAAGCCCGCAGAAAGTTTTGGAAAATATCGGTAAATTTGGGAAAATGTCAAAAATGGTCGAAAATGTTTAAAATCAACCCAGGAATAGTGCATTGAAAGCCCGCAGAAAGTTTTGGAAAAGATCGGTAAATTTGGGAAAATGTCAAAAATGGTCGAAAATGTTTAAAATCAACCCAGGAATAGTGCATTGAAAGCCCGCAGAAAGTTTTGGAAAAGATCGGTAAATTTGGGAAAATGTCAAAAATGGTCAAAAATGTTTAAAATCAACCCAGGAATAGTGCATTGAAAGCCCGCAGAAAGTTTTGGAAAAGATCGGTATATTTGGGAAAATGTCAAAAATGGTCGAAAATGTTTAAAATCAACCCAGGAATAGTGCATTGAAAGCCCGCAGAAAGTTTTGGAAAAGATCGGTAAATTTGGGAAAATGTCAAAAATGGTCAAAAATGTTTAAAATCAACCCAGGAATAGTGCATTGAAAGCCCGCAGAAAGTTTTGGAAAAGATCGGTAAATTTGGGAAAATGTCAAAAATGGTCAAAAATGTTTAAAATCAACCCAGGAATAGTGCATTGAAAGCCCGCAGAAAGTTTTGGAAAAGATCGGTAAATTTGGGAAAATGTCAAAAATGGTCGAAAATGTTTAAAATCAACCCAGGAATAGTGCATTGAAAGCCCGCAGAAAGTTTTGGAAAAGATCGGTAAATTTGGGAAAATGTCAAAAATGGTCGAAAATGTTTAAAATTAACCCAGGAATAGTGCATCGAAAGACCGCAGAAATTTTTTCTGGGTCTACCAGCGCTAGAAATTTTTTTTGGGTCTACCAGGGGTAGAATTTTTTTTTTTTTTTTTTTTAATTTTTAAAACGTTATTTAGCTCTAGGCGGCGTACAGGGCTCCACAGATGGGTTTGGGTTTGGGTTTGGGTTAGAGTTAGGGGTTGGGTTGGGGTCAACCCAGGCAAAGTGCAGACATGAATATCGGGCACTGGAGGTGATTTTCCTGGGTAAAAGACAGCCATAAACGTCGGCGCGACCAAATACGACGACATACGACCATTCTCAAAAGTGCCCAAAATGCACTAAAATTGGTTTTAAATCAGCACTCATCGATCAAATACAAATATTATATATTTAATACAAATATTTGACCTTTTTAAACATTAAAACCGGGCCCAGGAGGGTGATTTACCCGAAGAAATGACACTTTTGACCTGGCAATTTGACCCTAATTGCAGTAAAAAAAAATGTCCACAGTGTGGCAGAGTTCTGCGGGTTCCATAGCGGCCCAGTGCGTACATTGGAACATGTGGAAAAAGTTGGAAAAATGTTAAAAATGGTCGAAAATGTTTAAAATCAACCCAGGAATAGTGCATTGAAAGCCCGCAGAAAGTTTTGGAAAAGATCGGTAAATTTGGGAAAATGTCAAAAATGGTCGAAAATGTTTAAAATCAACCCAGGAATAGTGCATTGAAAGCCCGCAGAAAGTTTTGGAAAAGATCGGTAAATTTGGGAAAATGTCAAAAATGGTCGAAAATGTTTAAAATTAACCCAGGAATAGTGCATCGAAAGACCGCAGAAATTTTTTCTGGGTCTACCAGCGCTAGAAATTTTTTTTGGGTCTACCAGGGGTAGAATTTTTTTTTTTTTTTTTTATTCTCAAAAGTGCCCAAAATGCACTAAAATTGGTTTTAAATCAGCACTCATCGATCAAATACAAATATTATATATTTAATACAAATATTTGACCTTTTTAAACATTAAAACCGGGCCCAGGAGGGTGATTTACCCGAAGAAATGACACTTTTGACCCGGCAATTTGACCCTAATTGCAGTAAAAAAAAATGTCCACAGTGTGGCAGAGTTCTGCGGGTTCCATAGCGGCCCAGTGCGTACATTGGAACATGTGGAAAAAGTTGGAAAAATGTTAAAAATGGTCGAAAATGGTTAAAATCAACCCAGAAATAGTGCATTGAAAGCCCGCAGAAAGTTTTGGAAAAGATCGGTAAATTTGGGAAAATGTCAAAAATGGTCGAAAATGTTTAAAATCAACCCAGGAATAGTGCATTGAAAGCCCGCAGAAAGTTTTGGAAAAGATCGGTAAATTTGGGAAAATGTCAAAAATGGTCGAAAATGTTTAAAATCAACCCAGGAATAGTGCATTGAAAGCCCGCAGAAAGTTTTGGAAAAGATCGGTAAATTTGGGAAAATGTCAAAAATGGTCAAAAATGTTTAAAATCAACCCAGGAATAGTGCATTGAAAGCCCGCAGAAAGTTTTGGAAAAGATCGGTAAATTTGGGAAAATGTCAAAAATGGTCGAAAATGTTTAAAATCAACCCAGGAATAGTGCATTGAAAGCCCGCAGAAAGTTTTGGAAAAGATCGGTAAATTTGGGAAAATGTCAAAAATGGTCGAAAATGTTTAAAATCAACCCAGGAATAGTGCATTGAAAGCCCGCAGAAAGTTTTGGAAAAGATCGGTAAATTTGGGAAAATGTCAAAAATGGTCAAAAATGTTTAAAATCAACCCAGGAATAGTGCATTGAAAGCCCGCAGAAAGTTTTGGAAAAGATCGGTAAATTTGGGAAAATGTCAAAAATGGTCGAAAATGTTTAAAATCAACCCAGGAATAGTGCATTGAAAGCCCGCAGAAAGTTTTGGAAAAGATCGGTAAATTTGGGAAAATGTCAAAAATGGTCGAAAATGTTTAAAATCAACCCAGGAATAGTGCATTGAAAGCCCGCAGAAAGTTTTGGAAAAGATCGGTATATTTGGGAAAATGTCAAAAATGGTCGAAAATGTTTAAAATCAACCCAGGAATAGTGCATTGAAAGCCCGCAGAAAGTTTTGGAAAAGATCGGTAAATTTGGGAAAATGTCAAAAATGGTCAAAAATGTTTAAAATCAACCCAGGAATAGTGCATTGAAAGCCCGCAGAAAGTTTTGGAAAAGATCGGTAAATTTGGGAAAATGTCAAAAATGGTCAAAAATGTTTAAAATCAACCCAGGAATAGTGCATTGAAAGCCCGCAGAAAGTTTTGGAAAAGATCGGTAAATTTGGGAAAATGTCAAAAATGGTCGAAAATGTTTAAAATCAACCCAGGAATAGTGCATTGAAAGCCCGCAGAAAGTTTTGGAAAAGATCGGTAAATTTGGGAAAATGTCAAAAATGGTCGAAAATGTTTAAAATTAACCCAGGAATAGTGCATCGAAAGACCGCAGAAATTTTTTCTGGGTCTACCAGCGCTAGAAATTTTTTTTGGGTCTACCAGGGGTAGAATTTTTTTTTTTTTTTTTTTTAATTTTTAAAACGTTATTTAGCTCTAGGCGGCGTACAGGGCTCCACAGATGGGTTTGGGTTTGGGTTTGGGTTAGAGTTAGGGGTTGGGTTGGGGTCAACCCAGGCAAAGTGCAGACATGAATATCGGGCACTGGAGGTGATTTTCCTGGGTAAAAGACAGCCATAAACGTCGGCGCGACCAAATACGACGACATACGACCATTCTCAAAAGTGCCCAAAATGCACTAAAATTGGTTTTAAATCAGCACTCATCGATCAAATACAAATATTATATATTTAATACAAATATTTGACCTTTTTAAACATTAAAACCGGGCCCAGGAGGGTGATTTACCCGAAGAAATGACACTTTTGACCTGGCAATTTGACCCTAATTGCAGTAAAAAAAAATGTCCACAGTGTGGCAGAGTTCTGCGGGTTCCATAGCGGCCCAGTGCGTACATTGGAACATGTGGAAAAAGTTGGAAAAATGTTAAAAATGGTCGAAAATGTTTAAAATCAACCCAGGAATAGTGCATTGAAAGCCCGCAGAAAGTTTTGGAAAAGATCGGTAAATTTGGGAAAATGTCAAAAATGGTCGAAAATGTTTAAAATCAACCCAGGAATAGTGCATTGAAAGCCCGCAGAAAGTTTTGGAAAAGATCGGTAAATTTGGGAAAATGTCAAAAATGGTCGAAAATGTTTAAAATTAACCCAGGAATAGTGCATCGAAAGACCGCAGAAATTTTTTCTGGGTCTACCAGCGCTAGAAATTTTTTTTGGGTCTACCAGGGGTAGAATTTTTTTTTTTTTTTTTTATTCTCAAAAGTGCCCAAAATGCACTAAAATTGGTTTTAAATCAGCACTCATCGATCAAATACAAATATTATATATTTAATACAAATATTTGACCTTTTTAAACATTAAAACCGGGCCCAGGAGGGTGATTTACCCGAAGAAATGACACTTTTGACCCGGCAATTTGACCCTAATTGCAGTAAAAAAAAATGTCCACAGTGTGGCAGAGTTCTGCGGGTTCCATAGCGGCCCAGTGCGTACATTGGAACATGTGGAAAAAGTTGGAAAAATGTTAAAAATGGTCGAAAATGGTTAAAATCAACCCAGAAATAGTGCATTGAAAGCCCGCAGAAAGTTTTGGAAAAGATCGGTAAATTTGGGAAAATGTCAAAAATGGTCGAAAATGTTTAAAATCAACCCAGGAATAGTGCATTGAAAGCCCGCAGAAAGTTTTGGAAAAGATCGGTAAATTTGGGAAAATGTCAAAAATGGTCGAAAATGTTTAAAATCAACCCAGGAATAGTGCATTGAAAGCCCGCAGAAAGTTTTGGAAAAGATCGGTAAATTTGGGAAAATGTCAAAAATGGTCAAAAATGTTTAAAATCAACCCAGGAATAGTGCATTGAAAGCCCGCAGAAAGTTTTGGAAAAGATCGGTAAATTTGGGAAAATGTCAAAAATGGTCGAAAATGTTTAAAATCAACCCAGGAATAGTGCATTGAAAGCCCGCAGAAAGTTTTGGAAAAGATCGGTAAATTTGGGAAAATGTCAAAAATGGTCGAAAATGTTTAAAATCAACCCAGGAATAGTGCATTGAAAGCCCGCAGAAAGTTTTGGAAAAGATCGGTAAATTTGGGAAAATGTCAAAAATGGTCAAAAATGTTTAAAATCAACCCAGGAATAGTGCATTGAAAGCCCGCAGAAAGTTTTGGAAAAGATCGGTAAATTTGGGAAAATGTCAAAAATGGTCGAAAATGTTTAAAATCAACCCAGGAATAGTGCATTGAAAGCCCGCAGAAAGTTTTGGAAAAGATCGGTAAATTTGGGAAAATGTCAAAAATGGTCGAAAATGTTTAAAATCAACCCAGGAATAGTGCATTGAAAGCCCGCAGAAAGTTTTGGAAAAGATCGGTATATTTGGGAAAATGTCAAAAATGGTCGAAAATGTTTAAAATCAACCCAGGAATAGTGCATTGAAAGCCCGCAGAAAGTTTTGGAAAAGATCGGTAAATTTGGGAAAATGTCAAAAATGGTCAAAAATGTTTAAAATCAACCCAGGAATAGTGCATTGAAAGCCCGCAGAAAGTTTTGGAAAAGATCGGTAAATTTGGGAAAATGTCAAAAATGGTCAAAAATGTTTAAAATCAACCCAGGAATAGTGCATTGAAAGCCCGCAGAAAGTTTTGGAAAAGATCGGTAAATTTGGGAAAATGTCAAAAATGGTCGAAAATGTTTAAAATCAACCCAGGAATAGTGCATTGAAAGCCCGCAGAAAGTTTTGGAAAAGATCGGTAAATTTGGGAAAATGTCAAAAATGGTCGAAAATGTTTAAAATTAACCCAGGAATAGTGCATCGAAAGACCGCAGAAATTTTTTCTGGGTCTACCAGCGCTAGAAATTTTTTTTGGGTCTACCAGGGGTAGAATTTTTTTTTTTTTTTTTTTTAATTTTTAAAACGTTATTTAGCTCTAGGCGGCGTACAGGGCTCCACAGATGGGTTTGGGTTTGGGTTTGGGTTAGAGTTAGGGGTTGGGTTGGGGTCAACCCAGGCAAAGTGCAGACATGAATATCGGGCACTGGAGGTGATTTTCCTGGGTAAAAGACAGCCATAAACGTCGGCGCGACCAAATACGACGACATACGACCATTCTCAAAAGTGCCCAAAATGCACTAAAATTGGTTTTAAATCAGCACTCATCGATCAAATACAAATATTATATATTTAATACAAATATTTGACCTTTTTAAACATTAAAACCGGGCCCAGGAGGGTGATTTACCCGAAGAAATGACACTTTTGACCTGGCAATTTGACCCTAATTGCAGTAAAAAAAAATGTCCACAGTGTGGCAGAGTTCTGCGGGTTCCATAGCGGCCCAGTGCGTACATTGGAACATGTGGAAAAAGTTGGAAAAATGTTAAACATGGTCGAAAATGGTTAAAATCAACCCAGAAATAGTGCATTGAAAGCCCGCAGAAAGTTTTGGAAAAGATCGGTAAATTTGGGAAAATGTCAAAAATGGTCGAAAATGTTTAAAATCAACCCAGGAATAGTGCATTGAAAGCCCGCAGAAAGTTTTGGAAAAGATCGGTAAATTTGGGAAAATGTCAAAAATGGTCAAAAATGTTTAAAATCAACCCAGGAATAGTGCATTGAAAGCCCGCAGAAAGTTTTGGAAAAGATGGGTAAATTTGGGAAAATGTCAAAAATGGTCGAAAATGTTTAAAATCAACCCAGGAATAGTGCATTGAAAGCCCGCAGAAAGTTTTGGAAAAGATCGGTAAATTTGGGAAAATGTCAAAAATGGTCGAAAATGTTTAAAATCAACCCAGGAATAGTGCATTGAAAGCCCGCAGAAAGTTTTGGAAAAGATCGGTAAATTTGGGAAAATGTCAAAAATGGTCGAAAATGTTTAAAATCAACCCAGGAATAGTGCATTGAAAGCCCGCAGAAAGTTTTGGAAAAGATCGGTAAATTTGGGAAAATGTCAAAAATGGTCGAAAATGTTTAAAATTAACCCAGGAATAGTGCATCGAAAGACCGCAGAAAGTTTTGGAAAAGATCGGTAAATTTGGGAAAATGTCAAAAATGGTCGAAAATGTTTAAAATCAACCCAGGAATAGTGCATTGAAAGCCCGCAGAAAGTTTTGGAAAAGATCGGTAAATTTGGGAAAATGTCAAAAATGGTCGAAAATGTTTAAAATCAACCCAGGAATAGTGCATTGAAAGCCCGCAGAAAGTTTTGGAAAAGATCGGTAAATTTGGGAAAATGTCAAAAATGGTCGAAAATGTTTAAAATCAACCCAGGAATAGTGCATTGAAAGCCCGCAGAAAGTTTTGGAAAAGATCGGTAAATTTGGGAAAATGTCAAAAATGGTCGAAAATGTTTAAAATCAACCCAGGAATAGTGCATTGAAAGCCCGCAGAAAGTTTTGGAAAAGATCGGTAAATTTGGGAAAATGTCAAAAATGGTCGAAAATGTTTAAAATCAACCCAGGAATAGTGCATTGAAAGCCCGCAGAAAGTTTTGGAAAAGATCGGTAAATTTGGGAAAATGTCAAAAATGGTCGAAAATGTTTAAAATCAACCCAGGAATAGTGCATTGAAAGCCCGCAGAAAGTTTTGGAAAAGATCGGTAAATTTGGGAAAATGTCAAAAATGGTCGAAAATGTTTAAAATCAACCCAGGAATAGTGCATCGAAAGCCCGCAGAAAGTTTTGGAAAAGATCGGTAAATTTAAATTTAAGCGTTTTTTTTCTAAGTGTGGAGGGACTTAGAAAAAATCCGCTTAAATTTAAGCGTTTTTTTTCTAAGTGTGGAGGGACTTAGAAAAAATCCGCTTAAATTTAAGCGTTTTTTTTCTAAGTGTGGAGGGACTTAGAAAAAATCCGCTTAAATTTAAGCGTTTTTTTTCTAAGTGTGGAGGGACTTAGAAAAAATCCGCTTAAATTTAAGCGTTTTTTTTCTAAGTGTGGAGGGACTTAGAAAAAATCCGCTTAAATTTAAGCGTTTTTTTTCTAAGTGTGGAGGGACTTAGAAAAATTTCTGGAGCTCAGAAATTCAGCGGGGCATCAGCCGACCCAATCCGCTCACGGTGCACTATTCTCGGATCGACTCGGGGCGAACCCCCGCCGATTTTAAAAGTGCTGAAACTCGAAAAATATACGGAGCTCGACGATGAAACCTGGTATCTGTCGATAATAGTGCATCGAAAGCCCGCAGAAAGTTTTGGAAAAAGATCGGTAAATTTGGGAAAATGTCAAAAATGGTCGAAAATGTTTAAAATCAACCCAGGAATAGTGCACCGAAAGCCCGCAGAAAGTTTTGGAAAAGATCGGTAAATTTGGGAAAATGTCAAAAATGGTCGAAAATGTTTAAAATCAACCCAGGAATAGTGCATTGAAAGCCCGCAGAAAGTTTTGGAAAAGATCGGTAAATTTGGGAAAATGTCAAAAATGGTCAAAAATGTTTAAAATCAACCCAGGAATAGTGCATTGAAAGCCCGCAGAAAGTTTTGGAAAAGATCGGTAAATTTGGGAAAATGTCAAAAATGGTCGAAAATGTTTAAAATCAACCCAGGAATAGTGCATTGAAAGCCCGCAGAAAGTTTTGGAAAAGATCGGTAAATTTGGGAAAATGTCAAAAATGGTCGAAAATGTTTAAAATTAACCCAGGAATAGTGCATCGAAAGACCGCAGAAATTTTTTCTGGGTCTACCAGCGCTAGAAATTTTTTTTGGGTCTACCAGGGGTAGAATTTTTTTTTTTTTTTTTTAATTTTTAAAACGTTATTTAGCTCTAGGCGGCGTACAGGGCTCCACAGATGGGTTTGGGTTTGGGTTTGGGTTAGAGTTAGGGGTTGGGTTGGGGTCAACCCAGGCAAAGTGCAGACATGAATATCGGGCACTGGAGGTGATTTTCCTGGGTAAAAGACAGCCATAAACGTCGGCGCGACCAAATACGACGACATACGACCATTCTCAAAAGTGCCCAAAATGCACTAAAATTGGTTTTAAATCAGCACTCATCGATCAAATACAAATATTATATATTTAATACAAATATTTGACCTTTTTAAACATTAAAACCGGGCCCAGGAGGGTGATTTACCCGAAGAAATGACACTTTTGACCCGGCAATTTGACCCTAATTGCAGTAAAAAAAAATGTCCACAGTGTGGCAGAGTTCTGCGGGTTCCATAGCGGCCCAGTGCGTACATTGGAACATGTGGAAAAAGTTGGAAAAATGTTAAACATGGTCGAAAATGGTTAAAATCAACCCAGAAATAGTGCTTTGAAAGCCCGCAGAAAGTTTTGGAAAAGATCGGTAAATTTGGGAAAATGTCAAAAATGGTCGAAAATGTTTAAAATCAACCCAGGAATAGTGCATTGAAAGCCCGCAGAAAGTTTTGGAAAAGATCGGTAAATTTGGGAAAATGTCAAAAATGGTCAAAAATGTTTAAAATCAACCCAGGAATAGTGCATTGAAAGCCCGCAGAAAGTTTTGGAAAAGATCGGTAAATTTGGGAAAATGTCAAAAATGGTCGAAAATGTTTAAAATCAACCCAGGAATAGTGCATTGAAAGCCCGCAGAAAGTTTTGGAAAAGATCGGTAAATTTGGGAAAATGTCAAAAATGGTCAAAAATGTTTAAAATCAACCCAGGAATAGTGCACCGAAAGCCCGCAGAAAGTTTTGGAAAAGATCGGTAAATTTGGGAAAATGTCAAAAATGGTCGAAAATGTTTAAAATCAACCCAGGAATAGTGCATTGAAAGCCCGCAGAAAGTTTTGGAAAAGATCGGTAAATTTGGGAAAATGTCAAAAATGGTCAAAAATGTTTAAAATCAACCCAGGAATAGTGCATTGAAAGCCCGCAGAAAGTTTTGGAAAAGATCGGTAAATTTGGGAAAATGTCAAAAATGGTCGAAAATGTTTAAAATTAACCCAGGAATAGTGCATCGAAAGACCGCAGAAATTTTTTCTGGGTCTACCAGCGCTAGAATTTTTTTTTGGGTCTACCAGGGGTAGAATTTTTTTTTTTTTTTTTTTAATTTTTAAAACGTTATTTAGCTCTAGGCGGCGTACAGGGCTCCACAGATGGGTTTGGGTTTGGGTTTGGGTTAGAGTTAGGGGTTGGGTTGGGGTCAACCCAGGCAAAGTGCAGACATGAATATCGGGCACTGGAGGTGATTTTCCTGGGTAAAAGACAGCCATAAACGTCGGCGCGACCAAATACGACGACATACGACCATTCTCAAAAGTGCCCAAAATGCACTAAAATTGGTTTTAAATCAGCACTCATCGATCAAATACAAATATTATATATTTAATACAAATATTTGACCTTTTTAAACATTAAAACCGGGCCCAGGAGGGTGATTTACCCGAAGAAATGACACTTTTGACCTGGCAATTTGACCCTAATTGCAGTAAAAAAAAATGTCCACAGTGTGGCAGAGTTCTGCGGGTTCCATAGCGGCCCAGTGCGTACATTGGAACATGTGGAAAAAGTTGGAAAAATGTTAAAAATGGTCGAAAATGGTTAAAATCAACCCAGAAATAGTGCATTGAAAGCCCGCAGAAAGTTTTGGAAAAGATCGGTAAATTTGGGAAAATGTCAAAAATGGTCAAAAATGTTTAAAATCAACCCAGGAATAGTGCATTGAAAGCCCGCAGAAAGTTTTGGAAAAGATCGGTAAATTTGGGAAAATGTCAAAAATGGTCGAAAATGTTTAAAATCAACCCAGGAATAGTGCATTGAAAGCCCGCAGAAAGTTTTGGAAAAGATCGGTAAATTTGGGAAAATGTCAAAAATGGTCAAAAATGTTTAAAATCAACCCAGGAATAGTGCATTGAAAGCCCGCAGAAAGTTTTGGAAAAGATCGGTATATTTGGGAAAATGTCAAAAATGGTCGAAAATGTTTAAAATCAACCCAGGAATAGTGCATTGAAAGCCCGCAGAAAGTTTTGGAAAAGATCGGTAAATTTGGGAAAATGTCAAAAATGGTCAAAAATGTTTAAAATCAACCCAGGAATAGTGCATTGAAAGCCCGCAGAAAGTTTTGGAAAAGATCGGTAAATTTGGGAAAATGTCAAAAATGGTCGAAAATGTTTAAAATCAACCCAGGAATAGTGCATTGAAAGCCCGCAGAAAGTTTTGGAAAAGATCGGTAAATTTGGGAAAATGTCAAAAATGGTCGAAAATGTTTAAAATCAACCCAGGAATAGTGCATTGAAAGCCCGCAGAAAGTTTTGGAAAAGATCGGTAAATTTGGGAAAATGTCAAAAATGGTCAAAAATGTTTAAAATCAACCCAGGAATAGTGCATTGAAAGCCCGCAGAAAGTTTTGGAAAAGATCGGTAAATTTGGGAAAATGTCAAAAATGGTCGAAAATGTTTAAAATCAACCCAGGAATAGTGCACCGAAAGCCCGCAGAAAGTTTTGGAAAAGATCGGTAAATTTGGGAAAATGTCAAAAATGGTCGAAAATGTTTAAAATCAACCCAGGAATAGTGCATTGAAAGCCCGCAGAAAGTTTTGGAAAAGATCGGTAAATTTGGGAAAATGTCAAAAATGGTCAAAAATGTTTAAAATCAACCCAGGAATAGTGCATTGAAAGCCCGCAGAAAGTTTTGGAAAAGATCGGTAAATTTGGGAAAATGTCAAAAATGGTCAAAAATGTTTAAAATCAACCCAGGAATAGTGCATTGAAAGCCCGCAGAAAGTTTTGGAAAAGATCGGTAAATTTGGGAAAATGTCAAAAATGGTCGAAAATGTTTAAAATCAACACAGGAATAGTGCATTGAAAGCCCGCAGAAAGTTTTGGAAAAGATCGGTAAATTTGGGAAAATGTCAAAAATGGTCGAAAATGTTTAAAATTAACCCAGGAATAGTGCATCGAAAGACCGCAGAAATTTTTTCTGGGTCTACCAGCGCTAGAAATTTTTTCTGGGTCTACCAGCGCTAGAATTTTTTTTTGGGTCTACCAGGGGTAGAATTTTTTTTTTTTTTTTTTTAATTTTTAAAACGTTATTTAGCTCTAGGCGGCGTACAGGGCTCCACAGATGGGTTTGGGTTTGGGTTTGGGTTAGAGTTAGGGGTTGGGTTGGGGTCAACCCAGGCAAAGTGCAGACATGAATATCGGGCACTGGAGGTGATTTTCCTGGGTAAAAGACAGCCATAAACGTCGGCGCGACCAAATACGACGACATACGACCATTCTCAAAAGTGCCCAAAATGCACTAAAATTGGTTTTAAATCAGCACTCATCGATCAAATACAAATATTATATATTTAATACAAATATTTGACCTTTTTAAACATTAAAACCGGGCCCAGGAGGGTGATTTACCCGAAGAAATGACACTTTTGACCCGGCAATTTGACCCTAATTGCAGTAAAAAAAAATGTCCACAGTGTGGCAGAGTTCTGCGGGTTCCATAGCGGCCCAGTGCGTACATTGGAACATGTGGAAAAAGTTGGAAAAATGTTAAACATGGTCGAAAATGGTTAAAATCAACCCAGAAATAGTGCATTGAAAGCCCGCAGAAAGTTTTGGAAAAGATCGGTAAATTTGGGAAAATGTCAAAAATGGTCGAAAATGTTTAAAATCAACCCAGGAATAGTGCATTGAAAGCCCGCAGAAAGTTTTGGAAAAGATCGGTAAATTTGGGAAAATGTCAAAAATGGTCAAAAATGTTTAAAATCAACCCAGGAATAGTGCATTGAAAGCCCGCAGAAAGTTTTGGAAAAGATCGGTAAATTTGGGAAAATGTCAAAAATGGTCAAAAATGTTTAAAATCAACCCAGGAATAGTGCATTGAAAGCCCGCAGAAAGTTTTGGAAAAGATCGGTAAATTTGGGAAAATGTCAAAAATGGTCGAAAATGTTTAAAATCAACCCAGGAATAGTGCACCGAAAGCCCGCAGAAAGTTTTGGAAAAGATCGGTAAATTTAAATTTAAGCGTTTTTTTTCTAAGTGTGGAGGGACTTAGAAAAAATCCGCTTAAATTTAAGCGTTTTTTTTCTAAGTGTGGAGGGACTTAGAAAAAATCCGCTTAAATTTAAGCGTTTTTTTTTCTAAGTGTGGAGGGACTTAGAAAAAATCCGCTTAAATTTAAGCGTTTTTTTTCTAAGTGTGGAGGGACTTAGAAAAAATCCGCTTAAATTTAAGCGTTTTTTTTCTAAGTGTGGAGGGACTTAGAAAAAATCCGCTTAAATTTAAGCGTTTTTTTTCTAAGTGTGGAGGGACTTAGAAAAAATCCGCTTAAATTTAAGCGTTTTTTTTCTAAGTGTGGAGGGACTTAGAAAAATTTCTGGAGCTCAGAAATTCAGCGGGGCATCAGCCGACCCAATCCGCTCACGGTGCACTATTCTCGGATCGACTCGGGGCGAACCCCCGCCGATTTTAAAAGTGCTGAAACTCGAAAAATATACGGAGCTCGACGATGAAACCTGGTATCTGTCGATAATAGTGCATCGAAAGCCCGCAGAAAGTTTTGGAAAAAGATCGGTAAATTTGGGAAAATGTCAAAAATGGTCGAAAATGTTTAAAATCAACCCAGGAATAGTGCACCGAAAGCCCGCAGAAAGTTTTGGAAAAGATCGGTAAATTTGGGAAAATGTCAAAAATGGTCGAAAATGTTTAAAATCAACCCAGGAATAGTGCATTGAAAGCCCGCAGAAAGTTTTGGAAAAGATCGGTAAATTTGGGAAAATGTCAAAAATGGTCAAAAATGTTTAAAATCAACCCAGGAATAGTGCATTGAAAGCCCGCAGAAAGTTTTGGAAAAGATCGGTAAATTTGGGAAAATGTCAAAAATGGTCGAAAATGTTTAAAATCAACCCAGGAATAGTGCATTGAAAGCCCGCAGAAAGTTTTGGAAAAGATCGGTAAATTTGGGAAAATGTCAAAAATGGTCGAAAATGTTTAAAATTAACCCAGGAATAGTGCATCGAAAGACCGCAGAAATTTTTTCTGGGTCTACCAGCGCTAGAAATTTTTTTTGGGTCTACCAGGGGTAGAATTTTTTTTTTTTTTTTTTTAATTTTTAAAACGTTATTTAGCTCTAGGCGGCGTACAGGGCTCCACAGATGGGTTTGGGTTTGGGTTTGGGTTAGAGTTAGGGGTTGGGTTGGGGTCAACCCAGGCAAAGTGCAGACATGAATATCGGGCACTGGAGGTGATTTTCCTGGGTAAAAGACAGCCATAAACGTCGGCGCGACCAAATACGACGACATACGACCATTCTCAAAAGTGCCCAAAATGCACTAAAATTGGTTTTAAATCAGCACTCATCGATCAAATACAAATATTATATATTTAATACAAATATTTGACCTTTTTAAACATTAAAACCGGGCCCAGGAGGGTGATTTACCCGAAGAAATGACACTTTTGACCCGGCAATTTGACCCTAATTGCAGTAAAAAAAAATGTCCACAGTGTGGCAGAGTTCTGCGGGTTCCATAGCGGCCCAGTGCGTACATTGGAACATGTGGAAAAAGTTGGAAAAATGTTAAACATGGTCGAAAATGGTTAAAATCAACCCAGAAATAGTGCATTGAAAGCCCGCAGAAAGTTTTGGAAAAGATCGGTAAATTTGGGAAAATGTCAAAAATGGTCGAAAATGTTTAAAATCAACCCAGGAATAGTGCATTGAAAGCCCGCAGAAAGTTTTGGAAAAGATCGGTAAATTTGGGAAAATGTCAAAAATGGTCAAAAATGTTTAAAATCAACCCAGGAATAGTGCATTGAAAGCCCGCAGAAAGTTTTGGAAAAGATCGGTAAATTTGGGAAAATGTCAAAAATGGTCGAAAATGTTTAAAATCAACCCAGGAATAGTGCATTGAAAGCCCGCAGAAAGTTTTGGAAAAGATCGGTAAATTTGGGAAAATGTCAAAAATGGTCAAAAATGTTTAAAATCAACCCAGGAATAGTGCATTGAAAGCCCGCAGAAAGTTTTGGAAAAGATCGGTATATTTGGGAAAATGTCAAAAATGGTCGAAAATGTTTAAAATCAACCCAGGAATAGTGCATTGAAAGCCCGCAGAAAGTTTTGGAAAAGATCGGTAAATTTGGGAAAATGTCAAAAATGGTCAAAAATGTTTAAAATCAACCCAGGAATAGTGCATTGAAAGCCCGCAGAAAGTTTTGGAAAAGATCGGTAAATTTGGGAAAATGTCAAAAATGGTCAAAAATGTTTAAAATCAACCCAGGAATAGTGCATTGAAAGCCCGCAGAAAGTTTTGGAAAAGATCGGTAAATTTGGGAAAATGTCAAAAATGGTCAAAAATGTTTAAAATCAACCCAGGAATAGTGCATTGAAAGCCCGCAGAAAGTTTTGGAAAAGATCGGTAAATTTGGGAAAATGTCAAAAATGGTCGAAAATGTTTAAAATCAACCCAGGAATAGTGCACCGAAAGCCCGCAGAAAGTTTTGGAAAAGATCGGTAAATTTAAATTTAAGCGTTTTTTTTCTAAGTGTGGAGGGACTTAGAAAAAATCCGCTTAAATTTAAGCGTTTTTTTTTCTAAGTGTGGAGGGACTTAGAAAAAATCCGCTTAAATTTAAGCGTTTTTTTTCTAAGTGTGGAGGGACTTAGAAAAAATCCGCTTAAATTTAAGCGTTTTTTTTCTAAGTGTGGAGGGACTTAGAAAAAATCCGCTTAAATTTAAGCGTTTTTTTTTCTAAGTGTGGAGGGAATTAGAAAAAATCCGCTTAAATTTAAGCGTTTTTTTTCTAAGTGTGGAGGGACTTAGAAAAAATCCGCTTAAATTTAAGCGTTTTTTTTCTAAGTGTGGAGGGACTTAGAAAAATTTCTGGAGCTCAGAAATTCAGCGGGGCATCAGCCGACCCAATCCGCTCACGGTGCACTATTCTCGGATCGACTCGGGGCGAACCCCCGCCGATTTTAAAAGTGCTGAAACTCGAAAAATATACGGAGCTCGACGATGAAACCTGGTATCTGTCGATAATAGTGCATCGAAAGCCCGCAGAAAGTTTTGGAAAAAGATCGGTAAATTTGGGAAAATGTCAAAAATGGTCGAAAATGTTTAAAATCAACCCAGGAATAGTGCACCGAAAGCCCGCAGAAAGTTTTGGAAAAGATCGGTAAATTTGGGAAAATGTCAAAAATGGTCGAAAATGTTTAAAATCAACCCAGGAATAGTGCATTGAAAGCCCGCAGAAAGTTTTGGAAAAGATCGGTAAATTTGGGAAAATGTCAAAAATGGTCAAAAATGTTTAAAATCAACCCAGGAATAGTGCATTGAAAGCCCGCAGAAAGTTTTGGAAAAGATCGGTAAATTTGGGAAAATGTCAAAAATGGTCGAAAATGTTTAAAATCAACCCAGGAATAGTGCATTGAAAGCCCGCAGAAAGTTTTGGAAAAGATCGGTAAATTTGGGAAAATGTCAAAAATGGTCGAAAATGTTTAAAATTAACCCAGGAATAGTGCATCGAAAGACCGCAGAAATTTTTTCTGGGTCTACCAGCGCTAGAAATTTTTTTTGGTTCTACCAGGGGTAGAATTTTTTTTTTTTTTTTAAATTTTTAAAACGTTATTTAGCTCTAGGCGGCGTACAGGGCTCCACAGATGGGTTTGGGTTTGGGTTTGGGTTAGAGTTAGGGGTTGGGTTGGGGTCAACCCAGGCAAAGTGCAGACATGAATATCGGGCACTGGAGGTGATTTTCCTGGGTAAAAGACAGCCATAAACGTCGGCGCGACCAAATACGACGACATACGACCATTCTCAAAAGTGCCCAAAATGCACTAAAATTGGTTTTAAATCAGCACTCATCGATCAAATACAAATATTATATATTTAATACAAATATTTGACCTTTTTAAACATTAAAACCGGGCCCAGGAGGGTGATTTACCCGAAGAAATGACACTTTTGACCCGGCAATTTGACCCTAATTGCAGTAAAAAAAAATGTCCACAGTGTGGCAGAGTTCTGCGGGTTCCATAGCGGCCCAGTGCGTACATTGGAACATGTGGAAAAAGTTGGAAAAATGTTAAACATGGTCGAAAATGGTTAAAATCAACCCAGAAATAGTGCATTGAAAGCCCGCAGAAAGTTTTGGAAAAGATCGGTAAATTTGGGAAAATGTCAAAAATGGTCGAAAATGTTTAAAATCAACCCAGGAATAGTGCATTGAAAGCCCGCAGAAAGTTTTGGAAAAGATCGGTAAATTTGGGAAAATGTCAAAAATGGTCAAAAATGTTTAAAATCAACCCAGGAATAGTGCATTGAAAGCCCGCAGAAAGTTTTGGAAAAGATCGGTAAATTTGGGAAAATGTCAAAAATGGTCAAAAATGTTTAAAATCAACCCAGGAATAGTGCATTGAAAGCCCGCAGAAAGTTTTGGAAAAGATCGGTAAATTTGGGAAAATGTCAAAAATGGTCGAAAATGTTTAAAATCAACACAGGAATAGTGCATTGAAAGCCCGCAGAAAGTTTTGGAAAAGATCGGTAAATTTGGGAAAATGTCAAAAATGGTCGAAAATGTTTAAAATTAACCCAGGAATAGTGCATCGAAAGACCGCAGAAATTTTTTCTGGGTCTACCAGCGCTAGAAATTTTTTCTGGGTCTACCAGCGCTAGAAATTTTTTTTGGGTCTACCAGGGGTAGAATTTTTTTTTTTTTTTTTTTAATTTTTAAAACGTTATTTAGCTCTAGGCGGCGTACAGGGCTCCACAGATGGGTTTGGGTTTGGGTTTGGGTTAGAGTTAGGGGTTGGGTTGGGGTCAACCCAGGCAAAGTGCAGACATGAATATCGGGCACTGGAGGTGATTTTCCTGGGTAAAAGACAGCCATAAACGTCGGCGCGACCAAATACGACGACATACGACCATTCTCAAAAGTGCCCAAAATGCACTAAAATTGGTTTTAAATCAGCACTCATCGATCAAATACAAATATTATATATTTAATACAAATATTTGACCTTTTTAAACATTAAAACCGGGCCCAGGAGGGTGATTTACCCGAAGAAATGACACTTTTGACCCGGCAATTTGACCCTAATTGCAGTAAAAAAAAATGTCCACAGTGTGGCAGAGTTCTGCGGGTTCCATAGCGGCCCAGTGCGTACATTGGAACATGTGGAAAAAGTTGGAAAAATGTTAAACATGGTCGAAAATGGTTAAAATCAACCCAGAAATAGTGCATTGAAAGCCCGCAGAAAGTTTTGGAAAAGATCGGTAAATTTGGGAAAATGTCAAAAATGGTCGAAAATGTTTAAAATCAACCCAGGAATAGTGCATTGAAAGCCCGCAGAAAGTTTTGGAAAAGATCGGTAAATTTGGGAAAATGTCAAAAATGGTCAAAAATGTTTAAAATCAACCCAGGAATAGTGCATTGAAAGCCCGCAGAAAGTTTTGGAAAAGATCGGTAAATTTGGGAAAATGTCAAAAATGGTCGAAAATGTTTAAAATCAACCCAGGAATAGTGCATTGAAAGCCCGCAGAAAGTTTTGGAAAAGATCGGTAAATTTGGGAAAATGTCAAAAATGGTCAAAAATGTTTAAAATCAACCCAGGAATAGTGCATTGAAAGCCCGCAGAAAGTTTTGGAAAAGATCGGTATATTTGGGAAAATGTCAAAAATGGTCGAAAATGTTTAAAATCAACCCAGGAATAGTGCATTGAAAGCCCGCAGAAAGTTTTGGAAAAGATCGGTAAATTTGGGAAAATGTCAAAAATGGTCAAAAATGTTTAAAATCAACCCAGGAATAGTGCATTGAAAGCCCGCAGAAAGTTTTGGAAAAGATCGGTAAATTTGGGAAAATGTCAAAAATGGTCAAAAATGTTTAAAATCAACCCAGGAATAGTGCATTGAAAGCCCGCAGAAAGTTTTGGAAAAGATCGGTAAATTTGGGAAAATGTCAAAAATGGTCAAAAATGTTTAAAATCAACCCAGGAATAGTGCATTGAAAGCCCGCAGAAAGTTTTGGAAAAGATCGGTAAATTTGGGAAAATGTCAAAAATGGTCGAAAATGTTTAAAATCAACCCAGGAATAGTGCACCGAAAGCCCGCAGAAAGTTTTGGAAAAGATCGGTAAATTTAAATTTAAGCGTTTTTTTTCTAAGTGTGGAGGGACTTAGAAAAAATCCGCTTAAATTTAAGCGTTTTTTTTCTAAGTGTGGAGGGACTTAGAAAAAATCCGCTTAAATTTAAGCGTTTTTTTTTCTAAGTGTGGAGGGACTTAGAAAAAATCCGCTTAAATTTAAGCGTTTTTTTTCTAAGTGTGGAGGGACTTAGAAAAAATCCGCTTAAATTTAAGCGTTTTTTTTTCTAAGTGTGGAGGGAATTAGAAAAAATCCGCTTAAATTTAAGCGTTTTTTTTCTAAGTGTGGAGGGACTTAGAAAAAATCCGCTTAAATTTAAGCGTTTTTTTTCTAAGTGTGGAGGGACTTAGAAAAATTTCTGGAGCTCAGAAATTCAGCGGGGCATCAGCCGACCCAATCCGCTCACGGTGCACTATTCTCGGATCGACTCGGGGCGAACCCCCGCCGATTTTAAAAGTGCTGAAACTCGAAAAATATACGGAGCTCGACGATGAAACCTGGTATCTGTCGATAATAGTGCATCGAAAGCCCGCAGAAAGTTTTGGAAAAAGATCGGTAAATTTGGGAAAATGTCAAAAATGGTCGAAAATGTTTAAAATCAACCCAGGAATAGTGCACCGAAAGCCCGCAGAAAGTTTTGGAAAAGATCGGTAAATTTGGGAAAATGTCAAAAATGGTCGAAAATGTTTAAAATCAACCCAGGAATAGTGCATTGAAAGCCCGCAGAAAGTTTTGGAAAAGATCGGTAAATTTGGGAAAATGTCAAAAATGGTCAAAAATGTTTAAAATCAACCCAGGAATAGTGCATTGAAAGCCCGCAGAAAGTTTTGGAAAAGATCGGTAAATTTGGGAAAATGTCAAAAATGGTCGAAAATGTTTAAAATCAACCCAGGAATAGTGCATTGAAAGCCCGCAGAAAGTTTTGGAAAAGATCGGTAAATTTGGGAAAATGTCAAAAATGGTCGAAAATGTTTAAAATTAACCCAGGAATAGTGCATCGAAAGACCGCAGAAATTTTTTCTGGGTCTACCAGCGCTAGAAATTTTTTTTGGTTCTACCAGGGGTAGAATTTTTTTTTTTTTTTTAAATTTTTAAAACGTTATTTAGCTCTAGGCGGCGTACAGGGCTCCACAGATGGGTTTGGGTTTGGGTTTGGGTTAGAGTTAGGGGTTGGGTTGGGGTCAACCCAGGCAAAGTGCAGACATGAATATCGGGCACTGGAGGTGATTTTCCTGGGTAAAAGACAGCCATAAACGTCGGCGCGACCAAATACGACGACATACGACCATTCTCAAAAGTGCCCAAAATGCACTAAAATTGGTTTTAAATCAGCACTCATCGATCAAATACAAATATTATATATTTAATACAAATATTTGACCTTTTTAAACATTAAAACCGGGCCCAGGAGGGTGATTTACCCGAAGAAATGACACTTTTGACCCGGCAATTTGACCCTAATTGCAGTAAAAAAAAATGTCCACAGTGTGGCAGAGTTCTGCGGGTTCCATAGCGGCCCAGTGCGTACATTGGAACATGTGGAAAAAGTTGGAAAAATGTTAAACATGGTCGAAAATGGTTAAAATCAACCCAGAAATAGTGCATTGAAAGCCCGCAGAAAGTTTTGGAAAAGATCGGTAAATTTGGGAAAATGTCAAAAATGGTCGAAAATGTTTAAAATCAACCCAGGAATAGTGCATTGAAAGCCCGCAGAAAGTTTTGGAAAAGATCGGTAAATTTGGGAAAATGTCAAAAATGGTCAAAAATGTTTAAAATCAACCCAGGAATAGTGCATTGAAAGCCCGCAGAAAGTTTTGGAAAAGATCGGTAAATTTGGGAAAATGTCAAAAATGGTCAAAAATGTTTAAAATCAACCCAGGAATAGTGCATTGAAAGCCCGCAGAAAGTTTTGGAAAAGATCGGTAAATTTGGGAAAATGTCAAAAATGGTCGAAAATGTTTAAAATCAACACAGGAATAGTGCATTGAAAGCCCGCAGAAAGTTTTGGAAAAGATCGGTAAATTTGGGAAAATGTCAAAAATGGTCGAAAATGTTTAAAATTAACCCAGGAATAGTGCATCGAAAGACCGCAGAAATTTTTTCTGGGTCTACCAGCGCTAGAAATTTTTTCTGGGTCTACCAGCGCTAGAAATTTTTTTTGGGTCTACCAGGGGTAGAATTTTTTTTTTTTTTTTTTTAATTTTTAAAACGTTATTTAGCTCTAGGCGGCGTACAGGGCTCCACAGATGGGTTTGGGTTTGGGTTTGGGTTAGAGTTAGGGGTTGGGTTGGGGTCAACCCAGGCAAAGTGCAGACATGAATATCGGGCACTGGAGGTGATTTTCCTGGGTAAAAGACAGCCATAAACGTCGGCGCGACCAAATACGACGACATACGACCATTCTCAAAAGTGCCCAAAATGCACTAAAATTGGTTTTAAATCAGCACTCATCGATCAAATACAAATATTATATATTTAATACAAATATTTGACCTTTTTAAACATTAAAACCGGGCCCAGGAGGGTGATTTACCCGAAGAAATGACACTTTTGACCCGGCAATTTGACCCTAATTGCAGTAAAAAAAAATGTCCACAGTGTGGCAGAGTTCTGCGGGTTCCATAGCGGCCCAGTGCGTACATTGGAACATGTGGAAAAAGTTGGAAAAATGTTAAACATGGTCGAAAATGGTTAAAATCAACCCAGAAATAGTGCATTGAAAGCCCGCAGAAAGTTTTGGAAAAGATCGGTAAATTTGGGAAAATGTCAAAAATGGTCGAAAATGTTTAAAATCAACCCAGGAATAGTGCATTGAAAGCCCGCAGAAAGTTTTGGAAAAGATCGGTAAATTTGGGAAAATGTCAAAAATGGTCAAAAATGTTTAAAATCAACCCAGGAATAGTGCATTGAAAGCCCGCAGAAAGTTTTGGAAAAGATCGGTAAATTTGGGAAAATGTCAAAAATGGTCGAAAATGTTTAAAATCAACCCAGGAATAGTGCATTGAAAGCCCGCAGAAAGTTTTGGAAAAGATCGGTAAATTTGGGAAAATGTCAAAAATGGTCAAAAATGTTTAAAATCAACCCAGGAATAGTGCATTGAAAGCCCGCAGAAAGTTTTGGAAAAGATCGGTAAATTTGGGAAAATGTCAAAAATGGTCGAAAATGTTTAAAATCAACCCAGGAATAGTGCACCGAAAGCCCGCAGAAAGTTTTGGAAAAGATCGGTAAATTTAAATTTAAGCGTTTTTTTTCTAAGTGTGGAGGGACTTAGAAAAAATCCGCTTAAATTTAAGCGTTTTTTTTCTAAGTGTGGAGGGACTTAGAAAAAATCCGCTTAAATTTAAGCGTTTTTTTTCTAAGTGTGGAGGGACTTAGAAAAAATCCGCTTAAATTTAAGCGTTTTTTTTCTAAGTGTGGAGGGACTTAGAAAAAATCCGCTTAAATTTAAGCGTTTTTTTTCTAAGTGTGGAGGGACTTAGAAAAATTTCTGGAGCTCAGAAATTCAGCGGGGCATCAGCCGACCCAATCCGCTCACGGTGCACTATTCTCGGATCGACTCGGGGCGAACCCCCGCCGATTTTAAAAGTGCTGAAACTCGAAAAATATACGGAGCTCGACGATGAAACCTGGTATCTGTCGATAATAGTGCATCGAAAGCCCGCAGAAAGTTTTGGAAAAAGATCTGTAAATTTGGGAAAATGTCAAAAATGGTCGAAAATGTTTAAAATCAACCCAGGAATAGTGCACCGAAAGCCCGCAGAAAGTTTTGGAAAAGATCGGTAAATTTGGGAAAATGTCAAAAATGGTCGAAAATGTTTAAAATCAACCCAGGAATAGTGCATTGAAAGCCCGCAGAAAGTTTTGGAAAAGATCGGTAAATTTGGGAAAATGTCAAAAATGGTCAAAAATGTTTAAAATCAACCCAGGAATAGTGCATTGAAAGCCCGCAGAAAGTTTTGGAAAAGATCGGTAAATTTGGGAAAATGTCAAAAATGGTCGAAAATGTTTAAAATCAACCCAGGAATAGTGCATTGAAAGCCCGCAGAAAGTTTTGGAAAAGATCGGTAAATTTGGGAAAATGTCAAAAATGGTCGAAAATGTTTAAAATTAACCCAGGAATAGTGCATCGAAAGACCGCAGAAATTTTTTCTGGGTCTACCAGCGCTAGAAATTTTTTTTGGGTCTACCAGGGGTAGAATTTTTTTTTTTTTTTTTTTTAATTTTTAAAACGTTATTTAGCTCTAGGCGGCGTACAGGGCTCCACAGATGGGTTTGGGTTTGGGTTTGGGTTAGAGTTAGGGGTTGGGTTGGGGTCAACCCAGGCAAAGTGCAGACATGAATATCGGGCACTGGAGGTGATTTTCCTGGGTAAAAGACAGCCATAAACGTCGGCGCGACCAAATACGACGACATACGACCATTCTCAAAAGTGCCCAAAATGCACTAAAATTGGTTTTAAATCAGCACGCATCGATCAAATACAAATATTATATATTTAATACAAATATTTGACCTTTTTAAACATTAAAACCGGGCCCAGGAGGGTGATTTACCCGAAGAAATGACACTTTTGACCTGGCAATTTGACCCTAATTGCAGTAAAAAAAAATGTCCACAGTGTGGCAGAGTTCTGCGGGTTCCATAGCGGCCCAGTGCGTACATTGGAACATGTGGAAAAAGTTGGAAAAATGTTAAAAATGGTCGAAAATGGTTAAAATCAACCCAGAAATAGTGCATTGAAAGCCCGCAGAAAGTTTTGGAAAAGATCGGTAAATTTGGGAAAATGTCAAAAATGGTCGAAAATGTTTAAAATCAACCCAGGAATAGTGCATTGAAAGCCCGCAGAAAGTTTTGGAAAAGATCGGTAAATTTGGGAAAATGTCAAAAATGGTCGAAAATGTTTAAAATCAACCCAGGAATAGTGCATTGAAAGCCCGCAGAAAGTTTTGGAAAAGATCGGTAAATTTGGGAAAATGTCAAAAATGGTCGAAAATGTTTAAAATCAACCCAGGAATAGTGCATTGAAAGCCCGCAGAAAGTTTTGGAAAAGATCGGTAAATTTGGGAAAATGTCAAAAATGGTCAAAAATGTTTAAAATCAACCCAGGAATAGTGCATTGAAAGCCCGCAGAAAGTTTTGGAAAAGATCGGTAAATTTGGGAAAATGTCAAAAATGGTCGAAAATGTTTAAAATCAACCCAGGAATAGTGCATTGAAAGCCCGCAGAAAGTTTTGGAAAAGATCGGTAAATTTGGGAAAATGTCAAAAATGGTCAAAAATGTTTAAAATCAACCCAGGAATAGTGCATTGAAAGCCCGCAGAAAGTTTTGGAAAAGATCGGTAAATTTGGGAAAATGTCAAAAATGGTCGAAAATGTTTAAAATCAACCCAGGAATAGTGCATTGAAAGCCCGCAGAAAGTTTTGGAAAAGATCGGTAAATTTGGGAAAATGTCAAAAATGGTCAAAAATGTTTAAAATCAACCCAGGAATAGTGCATTGAAAGCCCGCAGAAAGTTTTGGAAAAGATCGGTAAATTTGGGAAAATGTCAAAAATGGTCGAAAATGTTTAAAATTAACCCAGGAATAGTGCATCGAAAGACCGCAGAAATTTTTTCTGGGTCTACCAGCGCTAGAATTTTTTTTTGGGTCTACCAGGGGTAGAATTTTTTTTTTTTTTTTTTTAATTTTTAAAACGTTATTTAGCTCTAGGCGGCGTACAGGGCTCCACAGATGGGTTTGGGTTTGGGTTTGGGTTAGAGTTAGGGGTTGGGTTGGGGTCAACCCAGGCAAAGTGCAGACATGAATATCGGGCACTGGAGGTGATTTTCCTGGGTAAAAGACAGCCATAAACGTCGGCGCGACCAAATACGACGACATACGACCATTCTCAAAAGTGCCCAAAATGCACTAAAATTGGTTTTAAATCAGCACTCATCGATCAAATACAAATATTATATATTTAATACAAATATTTGACCTTTTTAAACATTAAAACCGGGCCCAGGAGGGTGATTTACCCGAAGAAATGACACTTTTGACCCGGCAATTTGACCCTAATTGCAGTAAAAAAAAAATGTCCACAGTGTGGCAGAGTTCTGCGGGTTCCATAGCGGCCCAGTGCGTACATTGGAACATGTGGAAAAAGTTGGAAAAATGTTAAAAATGGTCGAAAATGTTTAAAATCAACCCAGAAATAGTGCATTGAAAGCCCGCAGAAAGTTTTGGAAAAGATCGGTAAATTTGGGAAAATGTCAAAAATGGTCAAAAATGTTTAAAATCAACCCAGGAATAGTGCATTGAAAGCCCGCAGAAAGTTTTGGAAAAGATCGGTAAATTTGGGAAAATGTCAAAAATGGTCCAAAATGTTTAAAATCAACCCAGGAATAGTGCATTGAAAGCCCGCAGAAAGTTTTGGAAAAGATCGGTAAATTTGGGAAAATGTCAAAAATGGTCAAAAATGTTTAAAATCAACCCAGGAATAGTGCATTGAAAGCCCGCAGAAAGTTTTGGAAAAGATCGGTAAATTTGGGAAAATGTCAAAAATGGTCGAAAATGTTTAAAATCAACCCAGGAATAGTGCATTGAAAGCCCGCAGAAAGTTTTGGAAAAGATCGGTAAATTTGGGAAAATGTCAAAAATGGTCGAAAATGTTTAAAATTAACCCAGGAATAGTGCATCGAAAGACCGCAGAAATTTTTTCTGGGTCTACCAGCGCTAGAAATTTTTTTTGGGTCTACCAGGGGTAGAATTTTTTTTTTTTTTTTTTTAATTTTTAAAACGTTATTTAGCTCTAGGCGGCGTACAGGGCTCCACAGATGGGTTTGGGTTTGGGTTAGAGTTAGGGGTTGGGTTGGGGTCAACCCAGGCAAAGTGCAGACATGAATATCGGGCACTGGAGGTGATTTTCCTGGGTAAAAGACAGCCATAAACGTCGGCGCGACCAAATACGACGACATACGACCATTCTCAAAAGTGCCCAAAATGCACTAAAATTGGTTTTAAATCAGCACTCATCGATCAAATACAAATATTATATATTTAATACAAATATTTGACCTTTTTAAACATTAAAACCGGGCCCAGGAGGGTGATTTACCCGAAGAAATGACACTTTTGACCCGGCAATTTGACCCTAATTGCAGTAAAAAAAAATGTCCACAGTGTGGCAGAGTTCTGCGGGTTCCATAGCGGCCCAGTGCGTACATTGGAACATGTGGAAAAAGTTGGAAAAATGTTAAAAATGGTCGAAAATGGTTAAAATCAACCCAGAAATAGTGCATTGAAAGCCCGCAGAAAGTTTTGGAAAAGATCGGTAAATTTGGGAAAATGTCAAAAATGGTCGAAAATGTTTAAAATCAACCCAGGAATAGTGCATTGAAAGCCCGCAGAAAGTTTTGGAAAAGATCGGTAAATTTGGGAAAATGTCAAAAATGGTCGAAAATGTTTAAAATCAACCCAGGAATAGTGCATTGAAAGCCCGCAGAAAGTTTTGGAAAAGATCGGTAAATTTGGGAAAATGTCAAAAATGGTCAAAAATGTTTAAAATCAACCCAGGAATAGTGCATTGAAAGCCCGCAGAAAGTTTTGGAAAAGATCGGTAAATTTGGGAAAATGTCAAAATTTGTCGAAAATGTTTAAAATCAACCCAGGAATAGTGCATTGAAAGCCCGCAGAAAGTTTTGGAAAAGATCGGTAAATTTGGGAAAATGTCAAAAATGGTCGAAAATGTTTAAAATCAACCCAGGAATAGTGCATTGAAAGCCCGCAGAAAGTTTTGGAAAAGATCGGTAAATTTGGGAAAATGTCAAAAATGGTCGAAAATGTTTAAAATCAACCCAGGAATAGTGCATTGAAAGCCCGCAGAAAGTTTTGGAAAAGATCGGTAAATTTGGGAAAATGTCAAAAATGGTCAAAAATGTTTAAAATCAACCCAGGAATAGTGCATTGAAAGCCCGCAGAAAGTTTTGGAAAAGATCGGTAAATTTGGGAAAATGTCAAAAATGGTCGAAAATGTTTAAAATCAACCCAGGAATAGTGCATTGAAAGCCCGCAGAAAGTTTTGGAAAAGATCGGTAAATTTGGGAAAATGTCAAAAATGGTCAAAAATGTTTAAAATCAACCCAGGAATAGTGCACCGAAAGCCCGCAGAAAGTTTTGGAAAAGATCGGTAAATTTGGGAAAATGTCAAAAATGGTCGAAAATGTTTAAAATCAACCCAGGAATAGTGCATTGAAAGCCCGCAGAAAGTTTTGGAAAAGATCGGTAAATTTGGGAAAATGTCAAAAATGGTCGAAAATGTTTAAAATCAACCCAGGAATAGTGCATTGAAAGCCCGCAGAAAGTTTTGGAAAAGATCGGTAAATTTGGGAAAATGTCAAAAATGGTCGAAAATGTTTAAAATCAACCCAGAAATAGTGCATTGAAAGCCCGCAGAAAGTTTTGGAAAAGATCGGTAAATTTGGGAAAATGTCAAAAATGGTCAAAAATGTTTAAAATCAACCCAGGAATAGTGCATTGAAAGCCCGCAGAAAGTTTTGGAAAAGATCGGTAAATTTGGGAAAATGTCAAAAATGGTCGAAAATGTTTAAAATCAACCCAGGAATAGTGCATTGAAAGCCCGCAGAAAGTTTTGGAAAAGATCGGTAAATTTGGGAAAATGTCAAAAATGGTCGAAAATGTTTAAAATCAACCCAGGAATAGTGCATTGAAAGCCCGCAGAAAGTTTTGGAAAAGATCGGTAAATTTGGGAAAATGTCAAAAATGGTCAAAAATGTTTAAAATCAACCCAGGAATAGTGCATTGAAAGCCCGCAGAAAGTTTTGGAAAAGATCGGTAAATTTGGGAAAATGTCAAAAATGGTCGAAAATGTTTAAAATCAACCCAGGAATAGTGCACCGAAAGCCCGCAGAAAGTTTTGGAAAAGATCGGTAAATTTAAATTTAAGCGTTTTTTTTCTAAGTGTGGAGGGACTTAGAAAAAATCCGCTTAAATTTAAGCGTTTTTTTTCTAAGTGTGGAGGGACTTAGAAAAAATCCGCTTAAATTTAAGCGTTTTTTTTTCTAAGTGTGGAGGGACTTAGAAAAAATCCGCTTAAATTTAAGCGTTTTTTTTCTAAGTGTGGAGGGACTTAGAAAAAATCTGCTTAAATTTAAGCGTTTTTTTTCTAAGTGTGGAGGGACTTAGAAAAAATCCGCTTAAATTTAAGCGTTTTTTTTCTAAGTGTGGAGGGACTTAGAAAAAATCCGCTTAAATTTAAGCGTTTTTTTTCTAAGTGTGGAGGGACTTAGAAAAATTTCTGGAGCTCAGAAATTCAGCGGGGCATCAGCCGACCCAATCCGCTCACGGTGCACTATTCTCGGATCGACTCGGGGCGAACCCCCGCCGATTTTAAAAGTGCTGAAACTCGAAAAATATACGGAGCTCGACGATGAAACCTGGTATCTGTCGATAATAGTGCATCGAAAGCCCGCAGAAAGTTTTGGAAAAAGATCGGTAAATTTGGGAAAATGTCAAAAATGGTCGAAAATGTTTAAAATCAACCCAGGAATAGTGCACCGAAAGCCCGCAGAAAGTTTTGGAAAAGATCGGTAAATTTGGGAAAATGTCAAAAATGGTCGAAAATGTTTAAAATCAACCCAGGAATAGTGCATTGAAAGCCCGCAGAAAGTTTTGGAAAAGATCGGTAAATTTGGGAAAATGTCAAAAATGGTCAAAAATGTTTAAAATAAACCCAGGAATAGTGCATTGAAAGCCCGCAGAAAGTTTTGGAAAAGATCGGTAAATTTGGGAAAATGTCAAAAATGGTCGAAAATGTTTAAAATCAACCCAGGAATAGTGCATTGAAAGCCCGCAGAAAGTTTTGGAAAAGATCGGTAAATTTGGGAAAATGTCAAAAATGGTCGAAAATGTTTAAAATCAACCCAGGAATAGTGCATTGAAAGCCCGCAGAAAGTTTTGGAAAAGATCGGTAAATTTGGGAAAATGTCAAAAATGGTCAAAAATGTTTAAAATCAACCCAGGAATAGTGCATTGAAAGCCCGCAGAAAGTTTTGGAAAAGATGGGTAAATTTGGGAAAATGTCAAAAATGGTCAAAAATGTTTAAAATCAACCCAGGAATAGTGCATTGAAAGCCCGCAGAAAGTTTTGGAAAAGATCGGTAAATTTGGGAAAATGTCAAAAATGGTCAAAAATGTTTAAAATCAACCCAGGAATAGTGCATTGAAAGCCCGCAGAAAGTTTTGGAAAAGATGGGTAAATTTGGGAAAATGTCAAAAATGGTCGAAAATGTTTAAAATCAACCCAGGAATAGTGCATTGAAAGCCCGCAGAAAGTTTTGGAAAAGATCGGTAAATTTGGGAAAATGTCAAAAATGGTCAAAAATGTTTAAAATCAACCCAGGAATAGTGCATTGAAAGCCCGCAGAAAGTTTTGGAAAAGATCGGTAAATTTGGGAAAATGTCAAAAATGGTCGAAAATGTTTAAAATCAACCCAGGAATAGTGCACCGAAAGCCCGCAGAAAGTTTTGGAAAAGATCGGTAAATTTAAATGTAAGCGTTTTTTTTCTAAGTGTGGAGGGACTTAGAAAAAATCCGCTTAAATTTAAGCGTTTTTTTTCTAAGTGTGGAGGGACTTAGAAAAAATCCGCTTAAATTTAAGCGTTTTTTTTCTAAGTGTGGAGGGACTTAGAAAAAATCCGCTTAAATTTAAGCGTTTTTTTTCTAAGTGTGGAGGGACTTAGAAAAAATCCGCTTAAATTTAAGCGTTTTTTTTCTAAGTGTGGAGGGACTTAGAAAAAATCCGCTTAAATTTAAGCGTTTTTTTTCTAAGTGTGGAGGGACTTAGAAAAAATCCGCTTAAATTTAAGTGTTTTTTTTCTAAGTGTGGAGGGACTTAGAAAAATTTCTGGAGCTCAGAAATTCAGCGGGGCATCAGCCGACCCAATCCGCTCACGGTGCACTATTCTCGGATCGACTCGGGGCGAACCCCCGCCGATTTTAAAAGTGCTGAAACTCGAAAAATATACGGAGCTCGACGATGAAACCTGGTATCTGTCGATAATAGTGCATCGAAAGCCCGCAGAAAGTTTTGGAAAAAGATCGGTAAATTTGGGAAAATGTCAAAAATGGTCGAAAATGTTTAAAATCAACCCAGGAATAGTGCACCGAAAGCCCGCAGAAAGTTTTGGAAAAGATCGGTAAATTTGGGAAAATGTCAAAAATGGTCGAAAATGTTTAAAATCAACCCAGGAATAGTGCATTGAAAGCCCGCAGAAAGTTTTGGAAAAGATCGGTAAATTTGGGAAAATGTCAAAAATGGTCAAAAATGTTTAAAATCAACCCAGGAATAGTGCATTGAAAGCCCGCAGAAAGTTTTGGAAAAGATCGGTAAATTTGGGAAAATGTCAAAAATGGTCGAAAATGTTTAAAATTAACCCAGGAATAGTGCATCGAAAGACCGCAGAAATTTTTTCTGGGTCTACCAGCGCTAGAAATTTTTTTTGGGTCTACCAGGGGTAGAATTTTTTTTTTTTTTTTTTAATTTTTAAAACGTTATTTAGCTCTAGGCGGCGTACAGGGCTCCACAGATGGGTTTGGGTTTGGGTTTGGGTTAGAGTTAGGGGTTGGGTTGGGGTCAACCCAGGCAAAGTGCAGACATGAATATCGGGCACTGGAGGTGATTTTCCTGGGTAAAAGACAGCTATAAACGTCGGCGCGACCAAATACGACGACATACGACCATTCTCAAAAGTGCCCAAAATGCACTAAAATTGGTTTTAAATCAGCACTCATCGATCAAATACAAATATTATATATTTAATACAAATATTTGACCTTTTTAAACATTAAAACCGGGCCCAGGAGGGTGATTTACCCGAAGAAATGACACTTTTGACCCGGCAATTTGACCCTAATTGCAGTAAAAAAAAATGTCCACAGTGTGGCAGAGTTCTGCGGGTTCCATAGCGGCCCAGTGCGTACATTGGAACATGTGGAAAAAGTTGGAAAAATGTTAAACATGGTCGAAAATGGTTAAAATCAACCCAGAAATAGTGCATTGAAAGCCCGCAGAAAGTTTTGGAAAAGATCGGTAAATTTGGGAAAATGTCAAAAATGGTCGAAAATGTTTAAAATCAACCCAGGAATAGTGCATTGAAAGCCCGCAGAAAGTTTTGGAAAAGATCGGTAAATTTGGGAAAATGTCAAAAATGGTCAAAAATGTTTAAAATCAACCCAGGAATAGTGCATTGAAAGCCCGCAGAAAGTTTTGGAAAAGATCGGTAAATTTGGGAAAATGTCAAAAATGGTCGAAAATTTTTAAAATCAACCCAGGAATAGTGCATTGAAAGCCCGCAGAAAGTTTTGGAAAAGATCGGTAAATTTGGGAAAATGTCAAAAATGGTCAAAAATGTTTAAAATCAACCCAGGAATAGTGCATTGAAAGCCCGCAGAAAGTTTTGGAAAAGATCGGTAAATTTGGGAAAATGTCAAAAATGGTCGAAAATGTTTAAAATCAACCCAGGAATAGTGCACCGAAAGCCCGCAGAAAGTTTTGGAAAAGATCGGTAAATTTAAATTTAAGCGTTTTTTTTCTAAGTGTGGAGGGACTTAGAAAAAATCCGCTTAAATTTAAGCGTTTTTTTTTCTAAGTGTGGAGGGACTTAGAAAAAATCCGCTTAAATTTAAGCGTTTTTTTTCTAAGTGTGGAGGGACTTAGAAAAAATCCGCTTAAATTTAAGCGTTTTTTTTCTAAGTGTGGAGGGACTTAGAAAAAATCCGCTTAAATTTAAGCGTTTTTTTTCTAAGTGTGGAGGGACTTAGAAAAAATCCGCTTAAATTTAAGCGTTTTTTTTTCTAAGTGTGGAGGGACTTAGAAAAAATCCGCTTAAATTTAAGCGTTTTTTTTCTAAGTGTGGAGGGACTTAGAAAAATTTCTGGAGCTCAGAAATTCAGCGGGGCATCAGCCGACCCAATCCGCTCACGGTGCACTATTCTCGGATCGACTCGGGGCGAACCCCCGCCGATTTTAAAAGTGCTGAAACTCGAAAAATATACGGAGCTCGACGATGAAACCTGGTATCTGTCGATAATAGTGCATCGAAAGCCCGCAGAAAGTTTTGGAAAAAGATCGGTAAATTTGGGAAAATGTCAAAAATGGTCGAAAATGTTTAAAATCAACCCAGGAATAGTGCACCGAAAGCCCGCAGAAAGTTTTGGAAAAGATCGGTAAATTTGGGAAAATGTCAAAAATGGTCGAAAATGTTTAAAATCAACCCAGGAATAGTGCATTGAAAGCCCGCAGAAAGTTTTGGAAAAGATCGGTAAATTTGGGAAAATGTCAAAAATGGTCAAAAATGTTTAAAATCAACCCAGGAATAGTGCATTGAAAGCCCGCAGAAAGTTTTGGAAAAGATCGGTAAATTTGGGAAAATGTCAAAAATGGTCGAAAATGTTTAAAATCAACCCAGGAATAGTGCATTGAAAGCCCGCAGAAAGTTTTGGAAAAGATCGGTAAATTTGGGAAAATGTCAAAAATGGTCGAAAATGTTTAAAATTAACCCAGGAATAGTGCATCGAAAGACCGCAGAAATTTTTTCTGGGTCTACCAGCGCTAGAAATTTTTTTTGGGTCTACCAGGGGTAGATTTTTTTTTTTTTTTTTTTAATTTTTAAAACGTTATTTAGCTCTAGGCGGCGTACAGGGCTCCACAGATGGGTTTGGGTTTGGGTTTGGGTTAGAGTTAGGGGTTGGGTTGGGGTCAACCCAGGCAAAGTGCAGACATGAATATCGGGCACTGGAGGTGATTTTCCTGGGTAAAAGACAGCCATAAACGTCGGCGCGACCAAATACGACGACATACGACCATTCTCAAAAGTGCCCAAAATGCACTAAAATTGGTTTTAAATCAGCACTCATCGATCAAATACAAATATTATATATTTAATACAAATATTTGACCTTTTTAAACATTAAAACCGGGCCCAGGAGGGTGATTTACCCGAAGAAATGACACTTTTGACCCGGCAATTTGACCCTAATTGCAGTAAAAAAAAATGTCCACAGTGTGGCAGAGTTCTGCGGGTTCCATAGCGGCCCAGTGCGTACATTGGAACATGTGGAAAAAGTTGGAAAAATGTTAAAAATGGTCGAAAATGGTTAAAATCAACCCAGAAATAGTGCATTGAAAGCCCGCAGAAAGTTTTGGAAAAGATCGGTAAATTTGGGAAAATGTCAAAAATGGTCGAAAATGTTTAAAATCAACCCAGGAATAGTGCATTGAAAGCCCGCAGAAAGTTTTGGAAAAGATCGGTAAATTTGGGAAAATGTCAAAAATGGTCGAAAATGTTTAAAATCAACCCAGGAATAGTGCATTGAAAGCCCGCAGAAAGTTTTGGAAAAGATCGGTAAATTTGGGAAAATGTCAAAAATGGTCGAAAATGTTTAAAATCAACCCAGGAATAGTGCATTGAAAGCCCGCAGAAAGTTTTGGAAAAGATCGGTAAATTTGGGAAAATGTCAAAAATGGTCGAAAATGTTTAAAATCAACCCAGGAATAGTGCATTGAAAGCCCGCAGAAAGTTTTGGAAAAGATCGGTAAATTTGGGAAAATGTCAAAAATGGTCGAAAATGTTTAAAATCAACCCAGGAATAGTGCATTGAAAGCCCGCAGAAAGTTTTGGAAAAGATCGGTAAATTTGGGAAAATGTCAAAAATGGTCAAAAATGTTTAAAATCAACCCAGGAATAGTGCATTGAAAGCCCGCAGAAAGTTTTGGAAAAGATCGGTATATTTGGGAAAATGTCAAAAATGGTCGAAAATGTTTAAAATCAACCCAGGAATAGTGCATTGAAAGCCCGCAGAAAGTTTTGGAAAAGATCGGTAAATTTGGGAAAATGTCAAAAATGGTCGAAAATGTTTAAAATCAACCCAGGAATAGTGCATTGAAAGCCCGCAGAAAGTTTTGGAAAAGATCGGTAAATTTGGGAAAATGTCAAAAATGGTCGAAAATGTTTAAAATCAACCCAGGAATAGTGCATTGAAAGCCCGCAGAAAGTTTTGGAAAAGATCGGTAAATTTGGGAAAATGTCAAAAATGGTCAAAAATGTTTAAAATCAACCCAGGAATAGTGCATTGAAAGCCCGCAGAAAGTTTTGGAAAAGATCGGTAAATTTGGGAAAATGTCAAAAATGGTCAAATATGTTTAAAATCAACCCAGGAATAGTGCATTGAAAGCCCGCAGAAAGTTTTGGAAAAGATCGGTAAATTTGGGAAAATGTCAAAAATGGTCGAAAATGTTTAAAATTAACCCAGGAATAGTGCATCGAAAGACCGCAGAAATTTTTTCTGGGTCTACCAGCGCTAGAAATTTTTTCTGGGTCTACCAGGGGTAGAAATTTTTTTTGGGTCTACCAGGGGTAGAATTTTTTTTTTTTTTTTTTTAATTTTTAAAACGTTATTTAGCTCTAGGCGGCGTACAGGGCTCCACAGATGGGTTTGGGTTTGGGTTTGGGTTAGAGTTAGGGGTTGGGTTGGGGTCAACCCAGGCAAAGTGCAGACATGAATATCGGGCACTGGAGGTGATTTTCCTGGGTAAAAGACAGCTATAAACGTCGGCGCGACCAAATACGACGACATACGACCATTCTCAAAAGTGCCCAAAATGCACTAAAATTGGTTTTAAATCAGCACTCATCGATCAAATACAAATATTATATATTTAATACAAATATTTGACCTTTTTAAACATTAAAACCGGGCCCAGGAGGGTGATTTACCCGAAGAAATGACACTTTTGACCCGGCAATTTGACCCTAATTGCAGTAAAAAAAAATGTCCACAGTGTGGCAGAGTTCTGCGGGTTCCATAGCGGCCCAGTGCGTACATTGGAACATGTGGAAAAAGTTGGAAAAATGTTAAACATGGTCGAAAATGGTTAAAATCAACCCAGAAATAGTGCATTGAAAGCCCGCAGAAAGTTTTGGAAAAGATCGGTAAATTTGGGAAAATGTCAAAAATGGTCGAAAATGTTTAAAATCAACCCAGGAATAGTGCATTGAAAGCCCGCAGAAAGTTTTGGAAAAGATCGGTAAATTTGGGAAAATGTCAAAAATGGTCAAAAATGTTTAAAATCAACCCAGGAATAGTGCATTGAAAGCCCGCAGAAAGTTTTGGAAAAGATCGGTAAATTTGGGAAAATGTCAAAAATGGTCGAAAATGTTTAAAATCAACCCAGGAATAGTGCATTGAAAGCCCGCAGAAAGTTTTGGAAAAGATCAGTAAATTTGGGAAAATGTCAAAAATGGTCAAAAATGTTTAAAATCAACCCAGGAATAGTGCATTGAAAGCCCGCAGAAAGTTTTGGAAAAGATCGGTAAATTTGGGAAAATGTCAAAAATGGTCGAAAATGTTTAAAATCAACCCAGGAATAGTGCACCGAAAGCCCGCAGAAAGTTTTGGAAAAGATCGGTAAATTTAAATTTAAGCGTTTTTTTTCTAAGTGTGGAGGGACTTAGAAAAAATCCGCTTAAATTTAAGCGTTTTTTTTCTAAGTGTGGAGGGACTTAGAAAAAATCCGCTTAAATTTAAGCGTTTTTTTTCTAAGTGTGGAGGGACTTAGAAAAAATCCGCTTAAATTTAAGCGTTTTTTTTCTAAGTGTGGAGGGACTTAGAAAAAATCCGCTTAAATTTAAGCGTTTTTTTTCTAAGTGTGGAGGGACTTAGAAAAAATCCGCTTAAATTTAAGCGTTTTTTTTTCTAAGTGTGGAGGGACTTAGAAAAAATCCGCTTAAATTTAAGCGTTTTTTTTCTAAGTGTGGAGGGACTTAGAAAAATTTCTGGAGCTCAGAAATTCAGCGGGGCATCAGCCGACCCAATCCGCTCACGGTGCACTATTCTCGGATCGACTCGGGGCGAACCCCCGCCGATTTTAAAAGTGCTGAAACTCGAAAAATATACGGAGCTCGACGATGAAACCTGGTATCTGTCGATAATAGTGCATCGAAAGCCCGCAGAAAGTTTTGGAAAAAGATCGGTAAATTTGGGAAAATGTCAAAAATGGTCGAAAATGTTTAAAATCAACCCAGGAATAGTGCACCGAAAGCCCGCAGAAAGTTTTGGAAAAGATTGTAAATTTGGGAAAATGTCAAAAATGGTCGAAAATGTTTAAAATCAACCCAGGAATAGTGCATTGAAAGCCCGCAGAAAGTTTTGGAAAAGATCGGTAAATTTGGGAAAATGTCAAAAATGGTCAAAAATGTTTAAAATCAACCCAGGAATAGTGCATTGAAAGCCCGCAGAAAGTTTTGGAAAAGATCGGTAAATTTGGGAAAATGTCAAAAATGGTCGAAAATGTTTAAAATCAACCCAGGAATAGTGCATTGAAAGCCCGCAGAAAGTTTTGGAAAAGATCGGTAAATTTGGGAAAATGTCAAAAATGGTCGAAAATGTTTAAAATTAACCCAGGAATAGTGCATCGAAAGACCGCAGAAATTTTTTCTGGGTCTACCAGCGCTAGAAATTTTTTTTGGGTCTACCAGGGGTAGAATTTTTTTTTTTTTTTTTTTAATTTTTAAAACGTTATTTAGCTCTAGGCGGCGTACAGGGCTCCACAGATGGGTTTGGGTTTGGGTTTGGGTTAGAGTTAGGGGTTGGGTTGGGGTCAACCCAGGCAAAGTGCAGACATGAATATCGGGCACTGGAGGTGATTTTCCTGGGTAAAAGACAGCCATAAACGTCGGCGCGACCAAATACGACGACATACGACCATTCTCAAAAGTGCCCAAAATGCACTAAAATTGGTTTTAAATCAGCACTCATCGATCAAATACAAATATTATATATTTAATACAAATATTTGACCTTTTTAAACATTAAAACCGGGCCCAGGAGGGTGATTTACCCGAAGAAATGACACTTTTGACCCGGCAATTTGACCCTAATTGCAGTAAAAAAAAATGTCCACAGTGTGGCAGAGTTCTGCGGGTTCCATAGCGGCCCAGTGCGTACATTGGAACATGTGGAAAAAGTTGGAAAAATGTTAAACATGGTCGAAAATGGTTAAAATCAACCCAGAAATAGTGCATTGAAAGCCCGCAGAAAGTTTTGGAAAAGATCGGTAAATTTGGGAAAATGTCAAAAATGGTCGAAAATGTTTAAAATCAACCCAGGAATAGTGCATTGAAAGCCCGCAGAAAGTTTTGGAAAAGATCGGTAAATTTGGGAAAATGTCAAAAATGGTCGAAAATGTTTAAAATCAACCCAGGAATAGTGCATTGAAAGCCCGCAGAAAGTTTTGGAAAAGATCGGTAAATTTGGGAAAATGTCAAAAATGGTCGAAAATGTTTAAAATCAACCCAGGAATAGTGCATTGAAAGCCCGCAGAAAGTTTTGGAAAAGATCGGTAAATTTGGGAAAATGTCAAAAATGGTCGAAAATGTTTAAAATCAACCCAGGAATAGTGCATTGAAAGCCCGCAGAAAGTTTTGGAAAAGATCGGTAAATTTGGGAAAATGTCAAAAATGGTCGAAAATGTTTAAAATCAACCCAGGAATAGTGCATTGAAAGCCCGCAGAAAGTTTTGGAAAAGATCGGTAAATTTGGGAAAATGTCAAAAATGGTCAAAAATGTTTAAAATCAACCCAGGAATAGTGCATTGAAAGCCCGCAGAAAGTTTTGGAAAAGATCGGTATATTTGGGAAAATGTCAAAAATGGTCGAAAATGTTTAAAATCAACCCAGGAATAGTGCATTGAAAGCCCGCAGAAAGTTTTGGAAAAGATCGGTAAATTTGGGAAAATGTCAAAAATGGTCGAAAATGTTTAAAATCAACCCAGGAATAGTGCATTGAAAGCCCGCAGAAAGTTTTGGAAAAGATCGGTAAATTTGGGAAAATGTCAAAAATGGTCGAAAATGTTTAAAATCAACCCAGGAATAGTGCATTGAAAGCCCGCAGAAAGTTTTGGAAAAGATCGGTAAATTTGGGAAAATGTCAAAAATGGTCAAAAATGTTTAAAATCAACCCAGGAATAGTGCATTGAAAGCCCGCAGAAAGTTTTGGAAAAGATCGGTATATTTGGGAAAATGTCAAAAATGGTCGAAAATGTTTAAAATCAACCCAGGAATAGTGCATTGAAAGCCCGCAGAAAGTTTTGGAAAAGATCGGTAAATTTGGGAAAATGTCAAAAATGGTCAAATATGTTTAAAATCAACCCAGGAATAGTGCATTGAAAGCCCGCAGAAAGTTTTGGAAAAGATCGGTAAATTTGGGAAAATGTCAAAAATGGTCGAAAATGTTTAAAATTAACCCAGGAATAGTGCATCGAAAGACCGCAGAAATTTTTTCTGGGTCTACCAGCGCTAGAAATTTTTTCTGGGTCTACCAGGGGTAGAAATTTTTTTTGGGTCTACCAGGGGTAGAATTTTTTTTTTTTTTTTTTTAATTTTTAAAACGTTATTTAGCTCTAGGCGGCGTACAGGGCTCCACAGATGGGTTTGGGTTTGGGTTTGGGTTAGAGTTAGGGGTTGGGTTGGGGTCAACCCAGGCAAAGTGCAGACATGAATATCGGGCACTGGAGGTGATTTTCCTGGGTAAAAGACAGCTATAAACGTCGGCGCGACCAAATACGACGACATACGACCATTCTCAAAAGTGCCCAAAATGCACTAAAATTGGTTTTAAATCAGCACTCATCGATCAAATACAAATATTATATATTTAATACAAATATTTGACCTTTTTAAACATTAAAACCGGGCCCAGGAGGGTGATTTACCCGAAGAAATGACACTTTTGACCCGGCAATTTGACCCTAATTGCAGTAAAAAAAAATGTCCACAGTGTGGCAGAGTTCTGCGGGTTCCATAGCGGCCCAGTGCGTACATTGGAACATGTGGAAAAAGTTGGAAAAATGTTAAACATGGTCGAAAATGGTTAAAATCAACCCAGAAATAGTGCATTGAAAGCCCGCAGAAAGTTTTGGAAAAGATCGGTAAATTTGGGAAAATGTCAAAAATGGTCGAAAATGTTTAAAATCAACCCAGGAATAGTGCATTGAAAGCCCGCAGAAAGTTTTGGAAAAGATCGGTAAATTTGGGAAAATGTCAAAAATGGTCAAAAATGTTTAAAATCAACCCAGGAATAGTGCATTGAAAGCCCGCAGAAAGTTTTGGAAAAGATCGGTAAATTTGGGAAAATGTCAAAAATGGTCGAAAATGTTTAAAATCAACCCAGGAATAGTGCATTGAAAGCCCGCAGAAAGTTTTGGAAAAGATCGGTAAATTTGGGAAAATGTCAAAAATGGTCAAAAATGTTTAAAATCAACCCAGGAATAGTGCATTGAAAGCCCGCAGAAAGTTTTGGAAAAGATCGGTAAATTTGGGAAAATGTCAAAAATGGTCGAAAATGTTTAAAATCAACCCAGGAATAGTGCACCGAAAGCCCGCAGAAAGTTTTGGAAAAGATCGGTAAATTTAAATTTAAGCGTTTTTTTTCTAAGTGTGGAGGGACTTAGAAAAAATCCGCTTAAATTTAAGCGTTTTTTTTCTAAGTGTGGAGGGACTTAGAAAAAATCCGCTTAAATTTAAGCGTTTTTTTTCTAAGTGTGGAGGGACTTAGAAAAAATCCGCTTAAATTTAAGCGTTTTTTTTCTAAGTGTGGAGGGACTTAGAAAAAATCTGCTTAAATTTAAGCGTTTTTTTTCTAAGTGTGGAGGGACTTAGAAAAAATCCGCTTAAATTTAAGCGTTTTTTTTCTAAGTGTGGAGGGACTTAGAAAAAATCCGCTTAAATTTAAGCGTTTTTTTTCTAAGTGTGGAGGGACTTAGAAAAATTTCTGGAGCTCAGAAATTCAGCGGGGCATCAGCCGACCCAATCCGCTCACGGTGCACTATTCTCGGATCGACTCGGGGCGAACCCCCGCCGATTTTAAAAGTGCTGAAACTCGAAAAATATACGGAGCTCGACGATGAAACCTGGTATCTGTCGATAATAGTGCATCGAAAGCCCGCAGAAAGTTTTGGAAAAAGATCGGTAAATTTGGGAAAATGTCAAAAATGGTCGAAAATGTTTAAAATCAACCCAGGAATAGTGCACCGAAAGCCCGCAGAAAGTTTTGGAAAAGATCGGTAAATTTGGGAAAATGTCAAAAATGGTCGAAAATGTTTAAAATCAACCCAGGAATAGTGCATTGAAAGCCCGCAGAAAGTTTTGGAAAAGATCGGTAAATTTGGGAAAATGTCAAAAATGGTCAAAAATGTTTAAAATAAACCCAGGAATAGTGCATTGAAAGCCCGCAGAAAGTTTTGGAAAAGATCGGTAAATTTGGGAAAATGTCAAAAATGGTCGAAAATGTTTAAAATCAACCCAGGAATAGTGCATTGAAAGCCCGCAGAAAGTTTTGGAAAAGATCGGTAAATTTGGGAAAATGTCAAAAATGGTCGAAAATGTTTAAAATCAACCCAGGAATAGTGCATTGAAAGCCCGCAGAAAGTTTTGGAAAAGATCGGTAAATTTGGGAAAATGTCAAAAATGGTCAAAAATGTTTAAAATCAACCCAGGAATAGTGCATTGAAAGCCCGCAGAAAGTTTTGGAAAAGATGGGTAAATTTGGGAAAATGTCAAAAATGGTCAAAAATGTTTAAAATCAACCCAGGAATAGTGCATTGAAAGCCCGCAGAAAGTTTTGGAAAAGATCGGTAAATTTGGGAAAATGTCAAAAATGGTCAAAAATGTTTAAAATCAACCCAGGAATAGTGCATTGAAAGCCCGCAGAAAGTTTTGGAAAAGATCGGTAAATTTGGGAAAATGTCAAAAATGGTCGAAAATGTTTAAAATCAACCCAGGAATAGTGCATTGAAAGCCCGCAGAAAGTTTTGGAAAAGATCGGTAAATTTGGGAAAATGTCAAAAATGGTCAAAAATGTTTAAAATCAACCCAGGAATAGTGCATTGAAAGCCCGCAGAAAGTTTTGGAAAAGATCGGTAAATTTGGGAAAATGTCAAAAATGGTCGAAAATGTTTAAAATCAACCCAGGAATAGTGCACCGAAAGCCCGCAGAAAGTTTTGGAAAAGATCGGTAAATTTAAATTTAAGCGTTTTTTTTCTAAGTGTGGAGGGACTTAGAAAAAATCCGCTTAAATTTAAGCGTTTTTTTTCTAAGTGTGGAGGGACTTAGAAAAAATCCGCTTAAATTTAAGCGTTTTTTTTCTAAGTGTGGAGGGACTTAGAAAAAATCCGCTTAAATTTAAGCGTTTTTTTTCTAAGTGTGGAGGGACTTAGAAAAAATCTGCTTAAATTTAAGCGTTTTTTTTTCTAAGTGTGGAGGGACTTAGAAAAAATCCGCTTAAATTTAAGCGTTTTTTTTCTAAGTGTGGAGGGACTTAGAAAAAATCCGCTTAAATTTAAGCGTTTTTTTTTCTAAGTGTGGAGGGACTTAGAAAAATTTCTGGAGCTCAGAAATTCAGCGGGGCATCAGCCGACCCAATCCGCTCACGGTGCACTATTCTCGGATCGACTCGGGGCGAACCCCCGCCGATTTTAAAAGTGCTGAAACTCGAAAAATATACGGAGCTCGACGATGAAACCTGGTATCTGTCGATAATAGTGCATCGAAAGCCCGCAGAAAGTTTTGGAAAAAGATCGGTAAATTTGGGAAAATGTCAAAAATGGTCGAAAATGTTTAAAATCAACCCAGGAATAGTGCACCGAAAGCCCGCAGAAAGTTTTGGAAAAGATCGGTAAATTTGGGAAAATGTCAAAAATGGTCGAAAATGTTTAAAATCAACCCAGGAATAGTGCATTGAAAGCCCGCAGAAAGTTTTGGAAAAGATCGGTAAATTTGGGAAAATGTCAAAAATGGTCAAAAATGTTTAAAATAAACCCAGGAATAGTGCATTGAAAGCCCGCAGAAAGTTTTGGAAAAGATCGGTAAATTTGGGAAAATGTCAAAAATGGTCGAAAATGTTTAAAATCAACCCAGGAATAGTGCATTGAAAGCCCGCAGAAAGTTTTGGAAAAGATCGGTAAATTTGGGAAAATGTCAAAAATGGTCGAAAATGTTTAAAATCAACCCAGGAATAGTGCATTGAAAGCCCGCAGAAAGTTTTGGAAAAGATCGGTAAATTTGGGAAAATGTCAAAAATGGTCAAAAATGTTTAAAATCAACCCAGGAATAGTGCATTGAAAGCCCGCAGAAAGTTTTGGAAAAGATGGGTAAATTTGGGAAAATGTCAAAAATGGTCAAAAATGTTTAAAATCAACCCAGGAATAGTGCATTGAAAGCCCGCAGAAAGTTTTGGAAAAGATCGGTAAATTTGGGAAAATGTCAAAAATGGTCAAAAATGTTTAAAATCAACCCAGGAATAGTGCATTGAAAGCCCGCAGAAAGTTTTGGAAAAGATGGGTAAATTTGGGAAAATGTCAAAAATGGTCGAAAATGTTTAAAATCAACCCAGGAATAGTGCATTGAAAGCCCGCAGAAAGTTTTGGAAAAGATCGGTAAATTTGGGAAAATGTCAAAAATGGTCAAAAATGTTTAAAATCAACCCAGGAATAGTGCATTGAAAGCCCGCAGAAAGTTTTGGAAAAGATCGGTAAATTTGGGAAAATGTCAAAAATGGTCGAAAATGTTTAAAATCAACCCAGGAATAGTGCACCGAAAGCCCGCAGAAAGTTTTGGAAAAGATCGGTAAATTTAAATGTAAGCGTTTTTTTTCTAAGTGTGGAGGGACTTAGAAAAAATCCGCTTAAATTTAAGCGTTTTTTTTCTAAGTGTGGAGGGACTTAGAAAAAATCCGCTTAAATTTAAGCGTTTTTTTTCTAAGTGTGGAGGGACTTAGAAAAAATCCGCTTAAATTTAAGCGTTTTTTTTCTAAGTGTGGAGGGACTTAGAAAAAATCCGCTTAAATTTAAGCGTTTTTTTTTCTAAGTGTGGAGGGACTTAGAAAAAATCCGCTTAAATTTAAGCGTTTTTTTTCTAAGTGTGGAGGGACTTAGAAAAAATCCGCTTAAATTTAAGCGTTTTTTTTCTAAGTGTGGAGGGACTTAGAAAAAATCCGCTTAAATTTAAGTGTTTTTTTTCTAAGTGTGGAGGGACTTAGAAAAATTTCTGGAGCTCAGAAATTCAGCGGGGCATCAGCCGACCCAATCCGCTCACGGTGCACTATTCTCGGATCGACTCGGGGCGAACCCCCGCCGATTTTAAAAGTGCTGAAACTCGAAAAATATACGGAGCTCGACGATGAAACCTGGTATCTGTCGATAATAGTGCATCGAAAGCCCGCAGAAAGTTTTGGAAAAAGATCGGTAAATTTGGGAAAATGTCAAAAATGGTCGAAAATGTTTAAAATCAACCCAGGAATAGTGCACCGAAAGCCCGCAGAAAGTTTTGGAAAAGATCGGTAAATTTGGGAAAATGTCAAAAATGGTCGAAAATGTTTAAAATCAACCCAGGAATAGTGCATTGAAAGCCCGCAGAAAGTTTTGGAAAAGATCGGTAAATTTGGGAAAATGTCAAAAATGGTCAAAAATGTTTAAAATCAACCCAGGAATAGTGCATTGAAAGCCCGCAGAAAGTTTTGGAAAAGATCGGTAAATTTGGGAAAATGTCAAAAATAGTCGAAAATGTTTAAAATCAACCCAGGAATAGTGCATTGAAAGCCCGCAGAAAGTTTTGGAAAAGATCGGTAAATTTGGGAAAATGTCAAAAATGGTCGAAAATGTTTAAAATCAACCCAGGAATAGTGCATTGAAAGCCCGCAGAAAGTTTTGGAAAAGATCGGTAAATTTGGGAAAATGTCAAAAATGGTCGAAAATGTTTAAAATTAACCCAGGAATAGTGCATCGAAAGACCGCAGAAATTTTTTCTGGGTCTACCAGCGCTAGAAATTTTTTTTGGGTCTACCAGGGGTAGAATTTTTTTTTTTTTTTTTTAATTTTTAAAACGTTATTTAGCTCTAGGCGGCGTACAGGGCTCCACAGATGGGTTTGGGTTTGGGTTTGGGTTAGAGTTAGGGGTTGGGTTGGGGTCAACCCAGGCAAAGTGCAGACATGAATATCGGGCACTGGAGGTGATTTTCCTGGGTAAAAGACAGCCATAAACGTCGGCGCGACCAAATACGACGACATACGACCATTCTCAAAAGTGCCCAAAATGCACTAAAATTGGTTTTAAATCAGCACTCATCGATCAAATACAAATATTATATATTTAATACAAATATTTGACCTTTTTAAACATTAAAACCGGGCCCAGGAGGGTGATTTACCCGAAGAAATGACACTTTTGACCCGGCAATTTGACCCTAATTGCAGTAAAAAAAAATGTCCACAGTGTGGCAGAGTTCTGCGGGTTCCATAGCGGCCCAGTGCGTACATTGGAACATGTGGAAAAAGTTGGAAAAATGTTAAAAATGGTCGAAAATGGTTAAAATCAACCCAGAAATAGTGCATTGAAAGCCCGCAGAAAGTTTTGGAAAAGATCGGTAAATTTGGGAAAATGTCAAAAATGGTCGAAAATGTTTAAAATCAACCCAGGAATAGTGCATTGAAAGCCCGCAGAAAGTTTTGGAAAAGATCGGTAAATTTGGGAAAATGTCAAAAATGGTCGAAAATGTTTAAAATCAACCCAGGAATAGTGCATTGAAAGCCCGCAGAAAGTTTTGGAAAAGATCGGTAAATTTGGGAAAATGTCAAAAATGGTCAAAAATGTTTAAAATCAACCCAGGAATAGTGCATTGAAAGCCCGCAGAAAGTTTTGGAAAAGATCGGTATATTTGGGAAAATGTCAAAAATGGTCGAAAATGTTTAAAATCAACCCAGGAATAGTGCATTGAAAGCCCGCAGAAAGTTTTGGAAAAGATCGGTAAATTTGGGAAAATGTCAAAAATGGTCAAATATGTTTAAAATCAACCCAGGAATAGTGCATTGAAAGCCCGCAGAAAGTTTTGGAAAAGATCGGTAAATTTGGGAAAATGTCAAAAATGGTCGAAAATGTTTAAAATTAACCCAGGAATAGTGCATCGAAAGACCGCAGAAATTTTTTCTGGGTCTACCAGCGCTAGAAATTTTTTCTGGGTCTACCAGGGGTAGAAATTTTTTTTGGGTCTACCAGGGGTAGAATTTTTTTTTTTTTTTTTTTAATTTTTAAAACGTTATTTAGCTCTAGGCGGCGTACAGGGCTCCACAGATGGGTTTGGGTTTGGGTTTGGGTTAGAGTTAGGGGTTGGGTTGGGGTCAACCCAGGCAAAGTGCAGACATGAATATCGGGCACTGGAGGTGATTTTCCTGGGTAAAAGACAGCTATAAACGTCGGCGCGACCAAATACGACGACATACGACCATTCTCAAAAGTGCCCAAAATGCACTAAAATTGGTTTTAAATCAGCACTCATCGATCAAATACAAATATTATATATTTAATACAAATATTTGACCTTTTTAAACATTAAAACCGGGCCCAGGAGGGTGATTTACCCGAAGAAATGACACTTTTGACCCGGCAATTTGACCCTAATTGCAGTAAAAAAAAATGTCCACAGTGTGGCAGAGTTCTGCGGGTTCCATAGCGGCCCAGTGCGTACATTGGAACATGTGGAAAAAGTTGGAAAAATGTTAAACATGGTCGAAAATGGTTAAAATCAACCCAGAAATAGTGCATTGAAAGCCCGCAGAAAGTTTTGGAAAAGATCGGTAAATTTGGGAAAATGTCAAAAATGGTCGAAAATGTTTAAAATCAACCCAGGAATAGTGCATTGAAAGCCCGCAGAAAGTTTTGGAAAAGATCGGTAAATTTGGGAAAATGTCAAAAATGGTCAAAAATGTTTAAAATCAACCCAGGAATAGTGCATTGAAAGCCCGCAGAAAGTTTTGGAAAAGATCGGTAAATTTGGGAAAATGTCAAAAATGGTCGAAAATGTTTAAAATCAACCCAGGAATAGTGCATTGAAAGCCCGCAGAAAGTTTTGGAAAAGATCAGTAAATTTGGGAAAATGTCAAAAATGGTCAAAAATGTTTAAAATCAACCCAGGAATAGTGCATTGAAAGCCCGCAGAAAGTTTTGGAAAAGATCGGTAAATTTGGGAAAATGTCAAAAATGGTCGAAAATGTTTAAAATCAACCCAGGAATAGTGCACCGAAAGCCCGCAGAAAGTTTTGGAAAAGATCGGTAAATTTAAATTTAAGCGTTTTTTTTCTAAGTGTGGAGGGACTTAGAAAAAATCCGCTTAAATTTAAGCGTTTTTTTTTCTAAGTGTGGAGGGACTTAGAAAAAATCCGCTTAAATTTAAGCGTTTTTTTTCTAAGTGTGGAGGGACTTAGAAAAAATCCGCTTAAATTTAAGCGTTTTTTTTCTAAGTGTGGAGGGACTTAGAAAAAATCCGCTTAAATTTAAGCGTTTTTTTTTCTAAGTGTGGAGGGACTTAGAAAAAATCCGCTTAAATTTAAGCGTTTTTTTTTCTAAGTGTGGAGGGACTTAGAAAAAATCCGCTTAAATTTAAGCGTTTTTTTTCTAAGTGTGGAGGGACTTAGAAAAAATCCGCTTAAATTTAAGCGTTTTTTTTTCTAAGTGTGGAGGGACTTAGAAAAAATCCGCTTAAATTTAAGCGTTTTTTTTTTCTAAGTGTGGAGGGACTTAGAAAAAATCCGCTTAAATTTAAGCGTTTTTTTTCTAAGTGTGGAGGGACTTAGAAAAATTTCTGGAGCTCAGAAATTCAGCGGGGCATCAGCCGACCCAATCCGCTCACGGTGCACTATTCTCGGATCGACTCGGGGCGAACCCCCGCCGATTTTAAAAGTGCTGAAACTCGAAAAATATACGGAGCTCGACGATGAAACCTGGTATCTGTCGATAATAGTGCATCGAAAGCCCGCAGAAAGTTTTGGAAAAAGATCGGTAAATTTGGGAAAATGTCAAAAATGGTCGAAAATGTTTAAAATCAACCCAGGAATAGTGCACCGAAAGCCCGCAGAAAGTTTTGGAAAAGATTGTAAATTTGGGAAAATGTCAAAAATGGTCGAAAATGTTTAAAATCAACCCAGGAATAGTGCATTGAAAGCCCGCAGAAAGTTTTGGAAAAGATCGGTAAATTTGGGAAAATGTCAAAAATGGTCAAAAATGTTTAAAATCAACCCAGGAATAGTGCATTGAAAGCCCGCAGAAAGTTTTGGAAAAGATCGGTAAATTTGGGAAAATGTCAAAAATGGTCGAAAATGTTTAAAATCAACCCAGGAATAGTGCATTGAAAGCCCGCAGAAAGTTTTGGAAAAGATCGGTAAATTTGGGAAAATGTCAAAAATGGTCGAAAATGTTTAAAATTAACCCAGGAATAGTGCATCGAAAGACCGCAGAAATTTTTTCTGGGTCTACCAGCGCTAGAAATTTTTTTTGGGTCTACCAGGGGTAGAATTTTTTTTTTTTTTTTTTTAATTTTTAAAACGTTATTTAGCTCTAGGCGGCGTACAGGGCTCCACAGATGGGTTTGGGTTTGGGTTTGGGTTAGAGTTAGGGGTTGGGTTGGGGTCAACCCAGGCAAAGTGCAGACATGAATATCGGGCACTGGAGGTGATTTTCCTGGGTAAAAGACAGCCATAAACGTCGGCGCGACCAAATACGACGACATACGACCATTCTCAAAAGTGCCCAAAATGCACTAAAATTGGTTTTAAATCAGCACTCATCGATCAAATACAAATATTATATATTTAATACAAATATTTGACCTTTTTAAACATTAAAACCGGGCCCAGGAGGGTGATTTACCCGAAGAAATGACACTTTTGACCCGGCAATTTGACCCTAATTGCAGTAAAAAAAAATGTCCACAGTGTGGCAGAGTTCTGCGGGTTCCATAGCGGCCCAGTGCGTACATTGGAACATGTGGAAAAAGTTGGAAAAATGTTAAACATGGTCGAAAATGGTTAAAATCAACCCAGAAATAGTGCATTGAAAGCCCGCAGAAAGTTTTGGAAAAGATCGGTAAATTTGGGAAAATGTCAAAAATGGTCGAAAATGTTTAAAATCAACCCAGGAATAGTGCATTGAAAGCCCGCAGAAAGTTTTGGAAAAGATCGGTAAATTTGGGAAAATGTCAAAAATGGTCGAAAATGTTTAAAATCAACCCAGGAATAGTGCATTGAAAGCCCGCAGAAAGTTTTGGAAAAGATCGGTAAATTTGGGAAAATGTCAAAAATGGTCGAAAATGTTTAAAATCAACCCAGGAATAGTGCATTGAAAGCCCGCAGAAAGTTTTGGAAAAGATCGGTAAATTTGGGAAAATGTCAAAAATGGTCGAAAATGTTTAAAATCAACCCAGGAATAGTGCATTGAAAGCCCGCAGAAAGTTTTGGAAAAGATCGGTAAATTTGGGAAAATGTCAAAAATGGTCGAAAATGTTTAAAATCAACCCAGGAATAGTGCATTGAAAGCCCGCAGAAAGTTTTGGAAAAGATCGGTAAATTTGGGAAAATGTCAAAAATGGTCAAAAATGTTTAAAATCAACCCAGGAATAGTGCATTGAAAGCCCGCAGAAAGTTTTGGAAAAGATCGGTATATTTGGGAAAATGTCAAAAATGGTCGAAAATGTTTAAAATCAACCCAGGAATAGTGCATTGAAAGCCCGCAGAAAGTTTTGGAAAAGATCGGTAAATTTGGGAAAATGTCAAAAATGGTCGAAAATGTTTAAAATCAACCCAGGAATAGTGCATTGAAAGCCCGCAGAAAGTTTTGGAAAAGATCGGTAAATTTGGGAAAATGTCAAAAATGGTCGAAAATGTTTAAAATCAACCCAGGAATAGTGCATTGAAAGCCCGCAGAAAGTTTTGGAAAAGATCGGTAAATTTGGGAAAATGTCAAAAATGGTCAAAAATGTTTAAAATCAACCCAGGAATAGTGCATTGAAAGCCCGCAGAAAGTTTTGGAAAAGATCGGTATATTTGGGAAAATGTCAAAAATGGTCGAAAATGTTTAAAATCAACCCAGGAATAGTGCATTGAAAGCCCGCAGAAAGTTTTGGAAAAGATCGGTAAATTTGGGAAAATGTCAAAAATGGTCAAATATGTTTAAAATCAACCCAGGAATAGTGCATTGAAAGCCCGCAGAAAGTTTTGGAAAAGATCGGTAAATTTGGGAAAATGTCAAAAATGGTCGAAAATGTTTAAAATTAACCCAGGAATAGTGCATCGAAAGACCGCAGAAATTTTTTCTGGGTCTACCAGCGCTAGAAATTTTTTCTGGGTCTACCAGGGGTAGAAATTTTTTTTGGGTCTACCAGGGGTAGAATTTTTTTTTTTTTTTTTTTAATTTTTAAAACGTTATTTAGCTCTAGGCGGCGTACAGGGCTCCACAGATGGGTTTGGGTTTGGGTTTGGGTTAGAGTTAGGGGTTGGGTTGGGGTCAACCCAGGCAAAGTGCAGACATGAATATCGGGCACTGGAGGTGATTTTCCTGGGTAAAAGACAGCTATAAACGTCGGCGCGACCAAATACGACGACATACGACCATTCTCAAAAGTGCCCAAAATGCACTAAAATTGGTTTTAAATCAGCACTCATCGATCAAATACAAATATTATATATTTAATACAAATATTTGACCTTTTTAAACATTAAAACCGGGCCCAGGAGGGTGATTTACCCGAAGAAATGACACTTTTGACCCGGCAATTTGACCCTAATTGCAGTAAAAAAAAATGTCCACAGTGTGGCAGAGTTCTGCGGGTTCCATAGCGGCCCAGTGCGTACATTGGAACATGTGGAAAAAGTTGGAAAAATGTTAAACATGGTCGAAAATGGTTAAAATCAACCCAGAAATAGTGCATTGAAAGCCCGCAGAAAGTTTTGGAAAAGATCGGTAAATTTGGGAAAATGTCAAAAATGGTCGAAAATGTTTAAAATCAACCCAGGAATAGTGCATTGAAAGCCCGCAGAAAGTTTTGGAAAAGATCGGTAAATTTGGGAAAATGTCAAAAATGGTCAAAAATGTTTAAAATCAACCCAGGAATAGTGCATTGAAAGCCCGCAGAAAGTTTTGGAAAAGATCGGTAAATTTGGGAAAATGTCAAAAATGGTCGAAAATGTTTAAAATCAACCCAGGAATAGTGCATTGAAAGCCCGCAGAAAGTTTTGGAAAAGATCGGTAAATTTGGGAAAATGTCAAAAATGGTCAAAAATGTTTAAAATCAACCCAGGAATAGTGCATTGAAAGCCCGCAGAAAGTTTTGGAAAAGATCGGTAAATTTGGGAAAATGTCAAAAATGGTCGAAAATGTTTAAAATCAACCCAGGAATAGTGCACCGAAAGCCCGCAGAAAGTTTTGGAAAAGATCGGTAAATTTAAATTTAAGCGTTTTTTTTCTAAGTGTGGAGGGACTTAGAAAAAATCCGCTTAAATTTAAGCGTTTTTTTTCTAAGTGTGGAGGGACTTAGAAAAAATCCGCTTAAATTTAAGCGTTTTTTTTTCTAAGTGTGGAGGGACTTAGAAAAAATCCGCTTAAATTTAAGCGTTTTTTTTCTAAGTGTGGAGGGACTTAGAAAAAATCTGCTTAAATTTAAGCGTTTTTTTTCTAAGTGTGGAGGGACTTAGAAAAAATCCGCTTAAATTTAAGCGTTTTTTTTCTAAGTGTGGAGGGACTTAGAAAAAATCCGCTTAAATTTAAGCGTTTTTTTTCTAAGTGTGGAGGGACTTAGAAAAATTTCTGGAGCTCAGAAATTCAGCGGGGCATCAGCCGACCCAATCCGCTCACGGTGCACTATTCTCGGATCGACTCGGGGCGAACCCCCGCCGATTTTAAAAGTGCTGAAACTCGAAAAATATACGGAGCTCGACGATGAAACCTGGTATCTGTCGATAATAGTGCATCGAAAGCCCGCAGAAAGTTTTGGAAAAAGATCGGTAAATTTGGGAAAATGTCAAAAATGGTCGAAAATGTTTAAAATCAACCCAGGAATAGTGCACCGAAAGCCCGCAGAAAGTTTTGGAAAAGATCGGTAAATTTGGGAAAATGTCAAAAATGGTCGAAAATGTTTAAAATCAACCCAGGAATAGTGCATTGAAAGCCCGCAGAAAGTTTTGGAAAAGATCGGTAAATTTGGGAAAATGTCAAAAATGGTCAAAAATGTTTAAAATAAACCCAGGAATAGTGCATTGAAAGCCCGCAGAAAGTTTTGGAAAAGATCGGTAAATTTGGGAAAATGTCAAAAATGGTCGAAAATGTTTAAAATCAACCCAGGAATAGTGCATTGAAAGCCCGCAGAAAGTTTTGGAAAAGATCGGTAAATTTGGGAAAATGTCAAAAATGGTCGAAAATGTTTAAAATCAACCCAGGAATAGTGCATTGAAAGCCCGCAGAAAGTTTTGGAAAAGATCGGTAAATTTGGGAAAATGTCAAAAATGGTCAAAAATGTTTAAAATCAACCCAGGAATAGTGCATTGAAAGCCCGCAGAAAGTTTTGGAAAAGATGGGTAAATTTGGGAAAATGTCAAAAATGGTCAAAAATGTTTAAAATCAACCCAGGAATAGTGCATTGAAAGCCCGCAGAAAGTTTTGGAAAAGATCGGTAAATTTGGGAAAATGTCAAAAATGGTCAAAAATGTTTAAAATCAACCCAGGAATAGTGCATTGAAAGCCCGCAGAAAGTTTTGGAAAAGATGGGTAAATTTGGGAAAATGTCAAAAATGGTCGAAAATGTTTAAAATCAACCCAGGAATAGTGCATTGAAAGCCCGCAGAAAGTTTTGGAAAAGATCGGTAAATTTGGGAAAATGTCAAAAATGGTCAAAAATGTTTAAAATCAACCCAGGAATAGTGCATTGAAAGCCCGCAGAAAGTTTTGGAAAAGATCGGTAAATTTGGGAAAATGTCAAAAATGGTCGAAAATGTTTAAAATCAACCCAGGAATAGTGCACCGAAAGCCCGCAGAAAGTTTTGGAAAAGATCGGTAAATTTAAATGTAAGCGTTTTTTTTCTAAGTGTGGAGGGACTTAGAAAAAATCCGCTTAAATTTAAGCGTTTTTTTTCTAAGTGTGGAGGGACTTAGAAAAAATCCGCTTAAATTTAAGCGTTTTTTTTCTAAGTGTGGAGGGACTTAGAAAAAATCCGCTTAAATTTAAGCGTTTTTTTTCTAAGTGTGGAGGGACTTAGAAAAAATCCGCTTAAATTTAAGCGTTTTTTTTCTAAGTGTGGAGGGACTTAGAAAAAATCCGCTTAAATTTAAGCGTTTTTTTTCTAAGTGTGGAGGGACTTAGAAAAAATCCGCTTAAATTTAAGTGTTTTTTTTCTAAGTGTGGAGGGACTTAGAAAAATTTCTGGAGCTCAGAAATTCAGCGGGGCATCAGCCGACCCAATCCGCTCACGGTGCACTATTCTCGGATCGACTCGGGGCGAACCCCCGCCGATTTTAAAAGTGCTGAAACTCGAAAAATATACGGAGCTCGACGATGAAACCTGGTATCTGTCGATAATAGTGCATCGAAAGCCCGCAGAAAGTTTTGGAAAAAGATCGGTAAATTTGGGAAAATGTCAAAAATGGTCGAAAATGTTTAAAATCAACCCAGGAATAGTGCACCGAAAGCCCGCAGAAAGTTTTGGAAAAGATCGGTAAATTTGGGAAAATGTCAAAAATGGTCGAAAATGTTTAAAATCAACCCAGGAATAGTGCATTGAAAGCCCGCAGAAAGTTTTGGAAAAGATCGGTAAATTTGGGAAAATGTCAAAAATGGTCAAAAATGTTTAAAATCAACCCAGGAATAGTGCATTGAAAGCCCGCAGAAAGTTTTGGAAAAGATCGGTAAATTTGGGAAAATGTCAAAAATAGTCGAAAATGTTTAAAATCAACCCAGGAATAGTGCATTGAAAGCCCGCAGAAAGTTTTGGAAAAGATCGGTAAATTTGGGAAAATGTCAAAAATGGTCGAAAATGTTTAAAATCAACCCAGGAATAGTGCATTGAAAGCCCGCAGAAAGTTTTGGAAAAGATCGGTAAATTTGGGAAAATGTCAAAAATGGTCGAAAATGTTTAAAATTAACCCAGGAATAGTGCATCGAAAGACCGCAGAAATTTTTTCTGGGTCTACCAGCGCTAGAAATTTTTTTTGGGTCTACCAGGGGTAGAATTTTTTTTTTTTTTTTTTAATTTTTAAAACGTTATTTAGCTCTAGGCGGCGTACAGGGCTCCACAGATGGGTTTGGGTTTGGGTTTGGGTTAGAGTTAGGGGTTGGGTTGGGGTCAACCCAGGCAAAGTGCAGACATGAATATCGGGCACTGGAGGTGATTTTCCTGGGTAAAAGACAGCCATAAACGTCGGCGCGACCAAATACGACGACATACGACCATTCTCAAAAGTGCCCAAAATGCACTAAAATTGGTTTTAAATCAGCACTCATCGATCAAATACAAATATTATATATTTAATACAAATATTTGACCTTTTTAAACATTAAAACCGGGCCCAGGAGGGTGATTTACCCGAAGAAATGACACTTTTGACCCGGCAATTTGACCCTAATTGCAGTAAAAAAAAATGTCCACAGTGTGGCAGAGTTCTGCGGGTTCCATAGCGGCCCAGTGCGTACATTGGAACATGTGGAAAAAGTTGGAAAAATGTTAAAAATGGTCGAAAATGGTTAAAATCAACCCAGAAATAGTGCATTGAAAGCCCGCAGAAAGTTTTGGAAAAGATCGGTAAATTTGGGAAAATGTCAAAAATGGTCGAAAATGTTTAAAATCAACCCAGGAATAGTGCATTGAAAGCCCGCAGAAAGTTTTGGAAAAGATCGGTAAATTTGGGAAAATGTCAAAAATGGTCGAAAATGTTTAAAATCAACCCAGGAATAGTGCATTGAAAGCCCGCAGAAAGTTTTGGAAAAGATCGGTAAATTTGGGAAAATGTCAAAAATGGTCAAAAATGTTTAAAATCAACCCAGGAATAGTGCATTGAAAGCCCGCAGAAAGTTTTGGAAAAGATCGGTATATTTGGGAAAATGTCAAAAATGGTCGAAAATGTTTAAAATCAACCCAGGAATAGTGCATTGAAAGCCCGCAGAAAGTTTTGGAAAAGATCGGTAAATTTGGGAAAATGTCAAAAATGGTCAAATATGTTTAAAATCAACCCAGGAATAGTGCATTGAAAGCCCGCAGAAAGTTTTGGAAAAGATCGGTAAATTTGGGAAAATGTCAAAAATGGTCGAAAATGTTTAAAATTAACCCAGGAATAGTGCATCGAAAGACCGCAGAAATTTTTTCTGGGTCTACCAGCGCTAGAAATTTTTTCTGGGTCTACCAGGGGTAGAAATTTTTTTTGGGTCTACCAGGGGTAGAATTTTTTTTTTTTTTTTTTAATTTTTAAAACGTTATTTAGCTCTAGGCGGCGTACAGGGCTCCACAGATGGGTTTGGGTTTGGGTTTGGGTTAGAGTTAGGGGTTGGGTTGGGGTCAACCCAGGCAAAGTGCAGACATGAATATCGGGCACTGGAGGTGATTTTCCTGGGTAAAAGACAGCCATAAACGTCGGCGCGACCAAATACGACGACATACGACCATTCTCAAAAGTGCCCAAAATGCACTAAAATTGGTTTTAAATCAGCACTCATCGATCAAATACAAATATTATATATTTAATACAAATATTTGACCTTTTTAAACATTAAAACCGGGCCCAGGAGGGTGATTTACCCGAAGAAATGACACTTTTGACCCGGCAATTTGACCCTAATTGCAGTAAAAAAAAATGTCCACAGTGTGGCAGAGTTCTGCGGGTTCCATAGCGGCCCAGTGCGTACATTGGAACATGTGGAAAAAGTTGGAAAAATGTTAAAAATGGTCGAAAATGGTTAAAATCAACCCAGAAATAGTGCATTGAAAGCCCGCAGAAAGTTTTGGAAAAGATCGGTAAATTTGGGAAAATGTCAAAAATGGTCGAAAATGTTTAAAATCAACCCAGGAATAGTGCATTGAAAGCCCGCAGAAAGTTTTGGAAAAGATCGGTAAATTTGGGAAAATGTCAAAAATGGTCGAAAATGTTTAAAATCAACCCAGGAATAGTGCATTGAAAGCCCGCAGAAAGTTTTGGAAAAGATCGGTAAATTTGGGAAAATGTCAAAAATGGTCAAAAATGTTTAAAATCAACCCAGGAATAGTGCATTGAAAGCCCGCAGAAAGTTTTGGAAAAGATCGGTAAATTTGGGAAAATGTCAAAATTTGTCGAAAATGTTTAAAATCAACCCAGGAATAGTGCATTGAAAGCCCGCAGAAAGTTTTGGAAAAGATCGGTAAATTTGGGAAAATGTCAAAAATGGTCGAAAATGTTTAAAATCAACCCAGGAATAGTGCATTGAAAGCCCGCAGAAAGTTTTGGAAAAGATCGGTAAATTTGGGAAAATGTCAAAAATGGTCGAAAATGTTTAAAATCAACCCAGGAATAGTGCATTGAAAGCCCGCAGAAAGTTTTGGAAAAGATCGGTAAATTTGGGAAAATGTCAAAAATGGTCAAAAATGTTTAAAATCAACCCAGGAATAGTGCATTGAAAGCCCGCAGAAAGTTTTGGAAAAGATCGGTAAATTTGGGAAAATGTCAAAAATGGTCGAAAATGTTTAAAATCAACCCAGGAATAGTGCATTGAAAGCCCGCAGAAAGTTTTGGAAAAGATCGGTAAATTTGGGAAAATGTCAAAAATGGTCAAAAATGTTTAAAATCAACCCAGGAATAGTGCACCGAAAGCCCGCAGAAAGTTTTGGAAAAGATCGGTAAATTTGGGAAAATGTCAAAAATGGTCGAAAATGTTTAAAATCAACCCAGGAATAGTGCATTGAAAGCCCGCAGAAAGTTTTGGAAAAGATCGGTAAATTTGGGAAAATGTCAAAAATGGTCGAAAATGTTTAAAATCAACCCAGGAATAGTGCATTGAAAGCCCGCAGAAAGTTTTGGAAAAGATCGGTAAATTTGGGAAAATGTCAAAAATGGTCGAAAATGTTTAAAATCAACCCAGGAATAGTGCATTGAAAGCCCGCAGAAAGTTTTGGAAAAGATCGGTAAATTTGGGAAAATGTCAAAAATGGTCAAAAATGTTTAAAATCAACCCAGGAATAGTGCATTGAAAGCCCGCAGAAAGTTTTGGAAAAGATCGGTAAATTTGGGAAAATGTCAAAAATGGTCGAAAATGTTTAAAATCAACCCAGGAATAGTGCATTGAAAGCCCGCAGAAAGTTTTGGAAAAGATCGGTAAATTTGGGAAAATGTCAAAAATGGTCGAAAATGTTTAAAATCAACCCAGGAATAGTGCATTGAAAGCCCGCAGAAAGTTTTGGAAAAGATCGGTAAATTTGGGAAAATGTCAAAAATGGTCGAAAATGTTTAAAATCAACCCAGGAATAGTGCATTGAAAGCCCGCAGAAAGTTTTGGAAAAGATCGGTAAATTTGGGAAAATGTCAAAAATGGTCGAAAATGTTTAAAATCAACCCAGGAATAGTGCATTGAAAGCCCGCAGAAAGTTTTGGAAAAGATCGGTAAATTTGGGAAAATGTCAAAAATGGTCGAAAATGTTTAAAATTAACCCAGGAATAGTGCATCGAAAGCCCGCAGAAATTTTTTCTGGGTCTACCAGCGCTAGAAATTTTTTTGGGGTCTACCAGGGGTAGAATTTTTTTTTTTTTTTTTTAATTTTTAAAACGTTATTTAGCTCTAGGCGGCGTACAGGGCTCCACAGATGGGTTTGGGTTTGGGTTAGAGTTAGGGGTTGTGTTGGGGTCAACCCAGGCAAAGTGCAGACATGAATATCGGGCACTGGAGGTGATTTTCCTGGGTAAAAGACAGCCATAAACGTCGGCGCGACCAAATACGACGACATACGACCATTCTCAAAAGTGCCCAAAATGCACTAAAATTGGTTTTAAATCAGCACTCATCGATCAAATACAAATATTATATATTTAATACAAATATTTGACCTTTTTAAACATTAAAACCGGGCCCAGGAGGGTGATTTACCCGAAGAAATGACACTTTTGACCCGGCAATTTGACCCTAATTGCAGTAAAAAAAAATGTCCACAGTGTGGCAGAGTTCTGCGGGTTCCATAGCGGCCCAGTGCGTACATTGGAACATGTGGAAAAAGTTGGAAAAATGTTAAAAATGGTCGAAAATGGTTAAAATCAACCCAGAAATAGTGCATTGAAAGCCCGCAGAAAGTTTTGGAAAAGATCGGTAAATTTGGGAAAATGTCAAAAATGGTCGAAAATGTTTAAAATCAACCCAGGAATAGTGCATTGAAAGCCCGCAGAAAGTTTTGGAAAAGATCGGTAAATTTGGGAAAATGTCAAAAATGGTCGAAAATGTTTAAAATCAACCCAGGAATAGTGCATTGAAAGCCCGCAGAAAGTTTTGGAAAAGATCGGTAAATTTGGGAAAATGTCAAAAATGGTCAAAAATGTTTAAAATCAACCCAGGAATAGTGCATTGAAAGCCCGCAGAAAGTTTTGGAAAAGATCGGTAAATTTGGGAAAATGTCAAAAATGGTCGAAAATGTTTAAAATCAACCCAGGAATAGTGCATTGAAAGCCCGCAGAAAGTTTTGGAAAAGATCGGTAAATTTGGGAAAATGTCAAAAATGGTCGAAAATGTTTAAAATCAACCCAGGAATAGTGCATTGAAAGCCCGCAGAAAGTTTTGGAAAAGATCGGTAAATTTGGGAAAATGTCAAAAATGGTCAAAAATGTTTAAAATCAACCCAGGAATAGTGCATTGAAAGCCCGCAGAAAGTTTTGGAAAAGATCGGTAAATTTGGGAAAATGTCAAAAATGGTCGAAAATGTTTAAAATCAACCCAGGAATAGTGCATTGAAAGCCCGCAGAAAGTTTTGGAAAAGATCGGTAAATTTGGGAAAATGTCAAAAATGGTCAAAAATGTTTAAAATCAACCCAGGAATAGTGCATTGAAAGCCCGCAGAAAGTTTTGGAAAAGATCGGTACATTTGGGAAAATGTCAAAAATGGTCGAAAATGTTTAAAATTAACCCAGGAATAGTGCATCGAAAGACCGCAGAAATTTTTTCTGGGTCTACCAGCGCTAGAATTTTTTTTTGGGTCTACCAGGGGTAGAAATTTTTTTTTTTTTTTTTTAATTTTTAAAACGTTATTTAGCTCTAGGCGGCGTACAGGGCTCCACAGATGGGTTTGGGTTAGAGTTAGGGGTTGGGTTGGGGTCAACCCAGGCAAAGTGCAGACATGAATATCGGGCACTGGAGGTGATTTTCCTGGGTAAAAGACAGCCATAAACGTCGGCGCGACCAAATACGACGACATACGACCATTCTCAAAAGTGCCCAAAATGCACTAAAATTGGTTTTAAATCAGCACTCATCGATCAAATACAAATATTATATATTTAATACAAATATTTGACCTTTTTAAACATTAAAACCGGGCCCAGGAGGGTGATTTACCCGAAGAAATGACACTTTTGACCCGGCAATTTGACCCTAATTGCAGTAAAAAAAAATGTCCACAGTGTGGCAGAGTTCTGCGGGTTCCATAGCGGCCCAGTGCGTACATTGGAACATGTGGAAAAAGTTGGAAAAATGTTAAAAATGGTCGAAAATGGTTAAAATCAACCCAGAAATAGTGCATTGAAAGCCCGCAGAAAGTTTTGGAAAAGATCGGTAAATTTGGGAAAATGTCAAAAATGGTCGAAAATGTTTAAAATCAACCCAGGAATAGTGCATTGAAAGCCCGCAGAAAGTTTTGGAAAAGATCGGTAAATTTGGGAAAATGTCAAAAATGGTCGAAAATGTTTAAAATCAACCCAGGAATAGTGCATTGAAAGCCCGCAGAAAGTTTTGGAAAAGATCGGTAAATTTGGGAAAATGTCAAAAATGGTCAAAAATGTTTAAAATCAACCCAGGAATAGTGCATTGAAAGCCCGCAGAAAGTTTTGGAAAAGATCGGTAAATTTGGGAAAATGTCAAAAATGGTCGAAAATGTTTAAAATCAACCCAGGAATAGTGCATTGAAAGCCCGCAGAAAGTTTTGGAAAAGATCGGTAAATTTGGGAAAATGTCAAAAATGGTCGAAAATGTTTAAAATCAACCCAGGAATAGTGCATTGAAAGCCCGCAGAAAGTTTTGGAAAAGATCGGTATATTTGGGAAAATGTCAAAAATGGTCGAAAATGTTTAAAATCAACCCAGGAATAGTGCATTGAAAGCCCGCAGAAAGTTTTGGAAAAGATGGGTAAATTTGGGAAAATGTCAAAAATGGTCAAAAATGTTTAAAATCAACCCAGGAATAGTGCATTGAAAGCCCGCAGAAAGTTTTGGAAAAGATCGGTAAATTTGGGAAAATGTCAAAAATGGTCGAAAATGTTTAAAATCAACCCAGGAATAGTGCATTGAAAGCCCGCAGAAAGTTTTGGAAAAGATCGGTAAATTTGGGAAAATGTCAAAAATGGTCAAAAATGTTTAAAATCAACCCAGGAATAGTGCATTGAAAGCCCGCAGAAAGTTTTGGAAAAGATCGGTAAATTTGGGAAAATGTCAAAAATGGTCGAAAATGTTTAAAATCAACCCAGGAATAGTGCATTGAAAGCCCGCAGAAAGTTTTGGAAAAGATCGGTAAATTTGGGAAAATGTCAAAAATGGTCGAAAATGTTTAAAATTAACCCAGGAATAGTGCATCGAAAGACCGCAGAAATTTTTTCTGGGTCTACCAGCGCTAGAAATTTTTTTTGGGTCTACCAGGGGTAGAAATTTTTTTTTTTTTTTTTTAATTTTTAAAACGTTATTTAGCTCTAGGCGGCGTACAGGGCTCCACAGATGGGTTTGGGTTTGGGTTAGAGTTAGGGGTTGGGTTGGGGTCAACCCAGGCAAAGTGCAGACATGAATATCGGGCACTGGAGGTGATTTTCCTGGGTAAAAGACAGCCATAAACGTCGGCGCGACCAAATACGACGACATACGACCATTCTCAAAAGTGCCCAAAATGCACTAAAATTGGTTTTAAATCAGCACTCATCGATCAAATACAAATATTATATATTTAATACAAATATTTGACCTTTTTAAACATTAAAACCGGGCCCAGGAGGGTGATTTACCCGAAGAAATGACACTTTTGACCCGGCAATTTGACCCTAATTGCAGTAAAAAAAAATGTCCACAGTGTGGCAGAGTTCTGCGGGTTCCATAGCGGCCCAGTGCGTACATTGGAACATGTGGAAAAAGTTGGAAAAATGTTAAACATGGTCGAAAATGGTTAAAATCAACCCAGAAATAGTGCATTGAAAGCCCGCAGAAAGTTTTGGAAAAGATCGGTAAATTTGGGAAAATGTCAAAAATGGTCGAAAATGTTTAAAATCAACCCAGGAATAGTGCATTGAAAGCCCGCAGAAAGTTTTGGAAAAGATCGGTAAATTTGGGAAAATGTCAAAAATGGTCAAAAATGTTTAAAATCAACCCAGGAATAGTGCATTGAAAGCCCGCAGAAAGTTTTGGAAAAGATCGGTAAATTTGGGAAAATGTCAAAAATGGTCAAAAATGTTTAAAATCAACCCAGGAATAGTGCATTGAAAGCCCGCAGAAAGTTTTGGAAAAGATCGGTAAATTTGGGAAAATGTCAAAAATGGTCAAAAATGTTTAAAATCAACCCAGGAATAGTGCATTGAAAGCCCGCAGAAAGTTTTGGAAAAGATCGGTAAATTTGGGAAAATGTCAAAAATGGTCGAAAATGTTTAAAATCAACCCAGGAATAGTGCATTGAAAGCCCGCAGAAAGTTTTGGAAAAGATCGGTAAATTTGGGAAAATGTCAAAAATGGTCAAAAATGTTTAAAATCAACCCAGGAATAGTGCATTGAAAGCCCGCAGAAAATTTTGGAAAAGATCGGTAAATTTGGGAAAATGTCAAAAATGGTCGAAAATGTTTAAAATCAACCCAGGAATAGTGCACCGAAAGCCCGCAGAAAGTTTTGGAAAAGATCGGTAAATTTAAATTTAAGCGTTTTTTTTCTAAGTGTGGAGGGACTTAGAAAAAATCCGCTTAAATTTAAGCGTTTTTTTTCTAAGTGTGGAGGGACTTAGAAAAAATCCGCTTAAATTTAAGCGTTTTTTTTCTAAGTGTGGAGGGACTTAGAAAAAATCCGCTTAAATTTAAGCGTTTTTTTTCTAAGTGTGGAGGGACTTAGAAAAAATCCGCTTAAATTTAAGCGTTTTTTTTCGAAGTGTGGAGGGACTTAGAAAAAATCTGCTTAAATTTAAGCGTTTTTTTTCTAAGTGTGGAGGGACTTAGAAAAATTTCTGGAGCTCAGAAATTCAGCGGGGCATCAGCCGACCCAATCCGCTCACGGTGCACTATTCTCGGATCGACTCGGGGCGAACCCCCGCCGATTTTAAAAGTGCTGAAACTCGAAAAATATACGGAGCTCGACGATGAAACCTGGTATCTGTCGATAATAGTGCATCGAAAGCCCGCAGAAAGTTTTGGAAAAAGATCGGTAAATTTGGGAAAATGTCAAAAATGGTCGAAAATGTTTAAAATCAACCCAGGAATAGTGCACCGAAAGCCCGCAGAAAGTTTTGGAAAAGATCGGTAAATTTGGGAAAATGTCAAAAATGGTCGAAAATGTTTAAAATCAACCCAGGAATAGTGCATTGAAAGCCCGCAGAAAGTTTTGGAAAAGATCGGTAAATTTGGGAAAATGTCAAAAATGGTCAAAAATGTTTAAAATCAACCCAGGAATAGTGCATTGAAAGCCCGCAGAAAGTTTTGGAAAAGATCGGTAAATTTGGGAAAATGTCAAAAATGGTCGAAAATGTTTAAAATCAACCCAGGAATAGTGCATTGAAAGCCCGCAGAAAGTTTTGGAAAAGATCGGTAAATTTGGGAAAATGTCAAAAATGGTCGAAAATGTTTAAAATTAACCCAGGAATAGTGCATCGAAAGACCGCAGAAATTTTTTCTGGGTCTACCAGCGCTAGAAATTTTTTTTGGTTCTACCAGGGGTAGAATTTTTTTTTTTTTTTTTAATTTTTAAAACGTTATTTAGCTCTAGGCGGCGTACAGGGCTCCACAGATGGGTTTGGGTTTGGGTTTGGGTTAGAGTTAGGGGTTGGGTTGGGGTCAACCCAGGCAAAGTGCAGACATGAATATCGGGCACTGGAGGTGATTTTCCTGGGTAAAAGACAGCCATAAACGTCGGCGCGACCAAATACGACGACATACGACCATTCTCAAAAGTGCCCAAAATGCACTAAAATTGGTTTTAAATCAGCACTCATCGATCAAATACAAATATTATATATTTAATACAAATATTTGACCTTTTTAAACATTAAAACCGGGCCCAGGAGGGTGATTTACCCGAAGAAATGACACTTTTGACCTGGCAATTTGACCCTAATTGCAGTAAAAAAAAATGTCCACAGTGTGGCAGAGTTCTGCGGGTTCCATAGCGGCCCAGTGCGTACATTGGAACATGTGGAAAAAGTTGGAAAAATGTTAAAAATGGTCGAAAATGGTTAAAATCAACCCAGAAATAGTGCATTGAAAGCCCGCAGAAAGTTTTGGAAAAGATCGGTAAATTTGGGAAAATGTCAAAAATGGTCGAAAATGTTTAAAATCAACCCAGGAATAGTGCATTGAAAGCCCGCAGAAAGTTTTGGAAAAGATCGGTAAATTTGGGAAAATGTCAAAAATGGTCAAAAATGTTTAAAATCAACCCAGGAATAGTGCATTGAAAGCCCGCAGAAAGTTTTGGAAAAGATCGGTAAATTTGGGAAAATGTCAAAAATGGTCGAAAATGTTTAAAATCAACCCAGGAATAGTGCACCGAAAGCCCGCAGAAAGTTTTGGAAAAGATCGGTAAATTTAAATTTAAGCGTTTTTTTTCTAAGTGTGGAGGGACTTAGAAAAAATCCGCTTAAATTTAAGCGTTTTTTTTCTAAGTGTGGAGGGACTTAGAAAAAATCCGCTTAAATTTAAGCGTTTTTTTTCTAAGTGTGGAGGGACTTAGAAAAAATCCGCTTAAATTTAAGCGTTTTTTTTCTAAGTGTGGAGGGACTTAGAAAAAATCCGCTTAAATTTAAGCGTTTTTTTTCTAAGTGTGGAGGGACTTAGAAAAAATCCGCTTAAATTTAAGCGTTTTTTTTCTAAGTGTGGAGGGACTTAGAAAAATTTCTGGAGCTCAGAAATTCAGCGGGGCATCAGCCGACCCAATCCGCTCACGGTGCACTATTCTCGGATCGACTCGGGGCGAACCCCCGCCGATTTTAAAAGTGCTGAAACTCGAAAAATATACGGAGCTCGACGATGAAACCTGGTATCTGTCGATAATAGTGCATCGAAAGCCCGCAGAAAGTTTTGGAAAAAGATCGGTAAATTTGGGAAAATGTCAAAAATGGTCGAAAATGTTTAAAATCAACCCAGGAATAGTGCACCGAAAGCCCGCAGAAAGTTTTGGAAAAGATCGGTAAATTTGGGAAAATGTCAAAAATGGTCGAAAATGTTTAAAATCAACCCAGGAATAGTGCATTGAAAGCCCGCAGAAAGTTTTGGAAAAGATCGGTAAATTTGGGAAAATGTCAAAAATGGTCAAAAATGTTTAAAATCAACCCAGGAATAGTGCATTGAAAGCCCGCAGAAAGTTTTGGAAAAGATCGGTAAATTTGGGAAAATGTCAAAAATGGTCGAAAATGTTTAAAATCAACCCAGGAATAGTGCATTGAAAGCCCGCAGAAAGTTTTGGAAAAGATCGGTAAATTTGGGAAAATGTCAAAAATGGTCAAAAATGTTTAAAATCAACCCAGGAATAGTGCATTGAAAGCCCGCAGAAAGTTTTGGAAAAGATCGGTAAATTTGGGAAAATGTCAAAAATGGTCGAAAATGTTTAAAATCAACCCAGGAATAGTGCACCGAAAGCCCGCAGAAAGTTTTGGAAAAGATCGGTAAATTTAAATTTAAGCGTTTTTTTTCTAAGTGTGGAGGGACTTAGAAAAAATCCGCTTAAATTTAAGCGTTTTTTTTCTAAGTGTGGAGGGACTTAGAAAAAATCCGCTTAAATTTAAGCGTTTTTTTTCTAAGTGTGGAGGGACTTAGAAAAAATCCGCTTAAATTTAAGCGTTTTTTTTCTAAGTGTGGAGGGACTTAGAAAAAATCCGCTTAAATTTAAGCGTTTTTTTTCTAAGTGTGGAGGGACTTAGAAAAAATCCGCTTAAATTTAAGCGTTTTTTTTCTAAGTGTGGAGGGACTTAGAGAAAATCCGCTTAAATTTAAGCGTTTTTTTTCTAAGTGTGGAGGGACTTAGAAAAATTTCTGGAGCTCAGAAATTCAGCGGGGCATCAGCCGACCCAATCCGCTCACGGTGCACTATTCTCGGATCGACTCGGGGCGAACCCCCGCCGATTTTAAAAGTGCTGAAACTCGAAAAATATACGGAGCTCGACGATGAAACCTGGTATCTGTCGATAATAGTGCATCGAAAGCCCGCAGAAAGTTTTGGAAAAAGATCGGTAAATTTGGGAAAATGTCAAAAATGGTCGAAAATGTTTAAAATCAACCCAGGAATAGTGCACCGAAAGCCCGCAGAAAGTTTTGGAAAAGATCGGTAAATTTGGGAAAATGTCAAAAATGGTCGAAAATGTTTAAAATCAACCCAGGAATAGTGCATTGAAAGCCCGCAGAAAGTTTTGGAAAAGATCGGTAAATTTGGGAAAATGTCAAAAATGGTCAAAAATGTTTAAAATCAACCCAGGAATAGTGCATTGAAAGCCCGCAGAAAGTTTTGGAAAAGATCGGTAAATTTGGGAAAATGTCAAAAATGGTCGAAAATGTTTAAAATCAACCCAGGAATAGTGCATTGAAAGCCCGCAGAAAGTTTTGGAAAAGATCGGTAAATTTGGGAAAATGTCAAAAATGGTCGAAAATGTTTAAAATTAACCCAGGAATAGTGCATCGAAAGACCGCAGAAATTTTTTCTGGGTCTACCAGCGCTAGAAATTTTTTTTGGTTCTACCAGGGGTAGAAATTTTTTTTTTTTTTTTAATTTTTAAAACGTTATTTAGCTCTAGGCGGCGTACAGGGCTCCACAGATGGGTTTGGGTTTGGGTTTGGGTTAGAGTTAGGGGTTGGGTTGGGGTCAACCCAGGCAAAGTGCAGACATGAATATCGGGCACTGGAGGTGATTTTCCTGGGTAAAAGACAGCCATAAACATCGGCGCGACCAAATACGACGACATACGACCATTCTCAAAAGTGCCCAAAATGCACTAAAATTGGTTTTAAATCAGCACTCATCGATCAAATACAAATATTATATATTTAATACAAATATTTGACCTTTTTAAACATTAAAACCGGGCCCAGGAGGGTGATTTACCCGAAGAAATGACACTTTTGACCTGGCAATTTGACCCTAATTGCAGTAAAAAAAAATGTCCACAGTGTGGCAGAGTTCTGCGGGTTCCATAGCGGCCCAGTGCGTACATTGGAACATGTGGAAAAAGTTGGAAAAATGTTAAAAATGGTCGAAAATGGTTAAAATCAACCCAGAAATAGTGCATTGAAAGCCCGCAGAAAGTTTTGGAAAAGATCGGTAAATTTGGGAAAATGTCAAAAATGGTCGAAAATGTTTAAAATCAACCCAGGAATAGTGCATTGAAAGCCCGCAGAAAGTTTTGGAAAAGATCGGTAAATTTGGGAAAATGTCAAAAATGGTCGAAAATGTTTAAAATCAACCCAGGAATAGTGCATTGAAAGCCCGCAGAAAGTTTTGGAAAAGATCGGTAAATTTGGGAAAATGTCAAAAATGGTCGAAAATGTTTAAAATCAACCCAGGAATAGTGCATTGAAAGCCCGCAGAAAGTTTTGGAAAAGATCGGTAAATTTGGGAAAATGTCAAAAATGGTCGAAAATGTTTAAAATCAACCCAGGAATAGTGCATTGAAAGCCCGCAGAAAGTTTTGGAAAAGATCGGTAAATTTGGGAAAATGTCAAAAATGGTCGAAAATGTTTAAAATCAACCCAGGAATAGTGCATTGAAAGCCCGCAGAAAGTTTTGGAAAAGATCGGTAAATTTGGGAAAATGTCAAAAATGGTCAAAAATGTTTAAAATCAACCCAGGAATAGTGCATTGAAAGCCCGCAGAAAGTTTTGGAAAAGATCGGTAAATTTGGGAAAATGTCAAAAATGGTCGAAAATGTTTAAAATCAACCCAGGAATAGTGCATTGAAAGCCCGCAGAAAGTTTTGGAAAAGATCGGTAAATTTGGGAAAATGTCAAAAATGGTCAAAAATGTTTAAAATCAACCCAGGAATAGTGCATTGAAAGCCCGCAGAAAGTTTTGGAAAAGATCGGTACATTTGGGAAAATGTCAAAAATGGTCGAAAATGTTTAAAATTAACCCAGGAATAGTGCATCGAAAGACCGCAGAAATTTTTTCTGGGTCTACCAGCGCTAGAATTTTTTTTTGGGTCTACCAGGGGTAGAAATTTTTTTTTTTTTTTTTTAATTTTTAAAACGTTATTTAGCTCTAGGCGGCGTACAGGGCTCCACAGATGGGTTTGGGTTAGAGTTAGGGGTTGGGTTGGGGTCAACCCAGGCAAAGTGCAGACATGAATATCGGGCACTGGAGGTGATTTTCCTGGGTAAAAGACAGCCATAAACGTCGGCGCGACCAAATACGACGACATACGACCATTCTCAAAAGTGCCCAAAATGCACTAAAATTGGTTTTAAATCAGCACTCATCGATCAAATACAAATATTATATATTTAATACAAATATTTGACCTTTTTAAACATTAAAACCGGGCCCAGGAGGGTGATTTACCCGAAGAAATGACACTTTTGACCTGGCAATTTGACCCTAATTGCAGTAAAAAAAAATGTCCACAGTGTGGCAGAGTTCTGCGGGTTCCATAGCGGCCCAGTGCGTACATTGGAACATGTGGAAAAAGTTGGAAAAATGTTAAAAATGGTCGAAAATGTTTAAAATCAACCCAGGAATAGTGCATTGAAAGCCCGCAGAAAGTTTTGGAAAAGATCGGTAAATTTGGGAAAATGTCAAAAATGGTCGAAAATGTTTAAAATCAACCCAGGAATAGTGCATTGAAAGCCCGCAGAAAGTTTTGGAAAAGATCGGTAAATTTGGGAAAATGTCAAAAATGGTCGAAAATGTTTAAAATTAACCCAGGAATAGTGCATCGAAAGACCGCAGAAATTTTTTCTGGGTCTACCAGCGCTAGAAATTTTTTTTGGGTCTACCAGGGGTAGAATTTTTTTTTTTTTTTTTTTATTCTCAAAAGTGCCCAAAATGCACTAAAATTGGTTTTAAATCAGCACTCATCGATCAAATACAAATATTATATATTTAATACAAATATTTGACCTTTTTAAACATTAAAACCGGGCCCAGGAGGGTGATTTACCCGAAGAAATGACACTTTTGACCCGGCAATTTGACCCTAATTGCAGTAAAAAAAAATGTCCACAGTGTGGCAGAGTTCTGCGGGTTCCATAGCGGCCCAGTGCGTACATTGGAACATGTGGAAAAAGTTGGAAAAATGTTAAAAATGGTCGAAAATGGTTAAAATCAACCCAGAAATAGTGCATTGAAAGCCCGCAGAAAGTTTTGGAAAAGATCGGTAAATTTGGGAAAATGTCAAAAATGGTCGAAAATGTTTAAAATCAACCCAGGAATAGTGCATTGAAAGCCCGCAGAAAGTTTTGGAAAAGATCGGTAAATTTGGGAAAATGTCAAAAATGGTCGAAAATGTTTAAAATCAACCCAGGAATAGTGCATTGAAAGCCCGCAGAAAGTTTTGGAAAAGATCGGTAAATTTGGGAAAATGTCAAAAATGGTCAAAAATGTTTAAAATCAACCCAGGAATAGTGCATTGAAAGCCCGCAGAAAGTTTTGGAAAAGATCGGTAAATTTGGGAAAATGTCAAAAATGGTCGAAAATGTTTAAAATCAACCCAGGAATAGTGCATTGAAAGCCCGCAGAAAGTTTTGGAAAAGATCGGTAAATTTGGGAAAATGTCAAAAATGGTCGAAAATGTTTAAAATCAACCCAGGAATAGTGCATTGAAAGCCCGCAGAAAGTTTTGGAAAAGATCGGTATATTTGGGAAAATGTCAAAAATGGTCGAAAATGTTTAAAATCAACCCAGGAATAGTGCATTGAAAGCCCGCAGAAAGTTTTGGAAAAGATCGGTAAATTTGGGAAAATGTCAAAAATGGTCAAAAATGTTTAAAATCAACCCAGGAATAGTGCATTGAAAGCCCGCAGAAAGTTTTGGAAAAGATCGGTAAATTTGGGAAAATGTCAAAAATGGTCAAAAATGTTTAAAATCAACCCAGGAATAGTGCATTGAAAGCCCGCAGAAAGTTTTGGAAAAGATCGGTAAATTTGGGAAAATGTCAAAAATGGTCGAAAATGTTTAAAATCAACCCAGGAATAGTGCATTGAAAGCCCGCAGAAAGTTTTGGAAAAGATCGGTAAATTTGGGAAAATGTCAAAAATGGTCGAAAATGTTTAAAATTAACCCAGGAATAGTGCATCGAAAGACCGCAGAAATTTTTTCTGGGTCTACCAGCGCTAGAAATTTTTTTTGGGTCTACCAGGGGTAGAATTTTTTTTTTTTTTTTTTTTAATTTTTAAAACGTTATTTAGCTCTAGGCGGCGTACAGGGCTCCACAGATGGGTTTGGGTTTGGGTTTGGGTTAGAGTTAGGGGTTGGGTTGGGGTCAACCCAGGCAAAGTGCAGACATGAATATCGGGCACTGGAGGTGATTTTCCTGGGTAAAATACAGCCATAAACGTCGGCGCGACCAAATACGACGACATACGACCATTCTCAAAAGTGCCCAAAATGCACTAAAATTGGTTTTAAATCAGCACTCATCGATCAAATACAAATATTATATATTTAATACAAATATTTGACCTTTTTAAACATTAAAACCGGGCCCAGGAGGGTGATTTACCCGAAGAAATGACACTTTTGACCTGGCAATTTGACCCTAATTGCAGTAAAAAAAAATGTCCACAGTGTGGCAGAGTTCTGCGGGTTCCATAGCGGCCCAGTGCGTACATTGGAACATGTGGAAAAAGTTGGAAAAATGTTAAACATGGTCGAAAATGGTTAAAATCAACCCAGAAATAGTGCATTGAAAGCCCGCAGAAAGTTTTGGAAAAGATCGGTAAATTTGGGAAAATGTCAAAAATGGTCGAAAATGTTTAAAATCAACCCAGGAATAGTGCATTGAAAGCCCGCAGAAAGTTTTGGAAAAGATCGGTAAATTTGGGAAAATGTCAAAAATGGTCAAAAATGTTTAAAATCAACCCAGGAATAGTGCATTGAAAGCCCGCAGAAAGTTTTGGAAAAGATGGGTAAATTTGGGAAAATGTCAAAAATGGTCAAAAATGTTTAAAATCAACCCAGGAATAGTGCATTGAAAGCCCGCAGAAAGTTTTGGAAAAGATCGGTAAATTTGGGAAAATGTCAAAAATGGTCAAAAATGTTTAAAATCAACCCAGGAATAGTGCATTGAAAGCCCGCAGAAAGTTTTGGAAAAGATCGGTAAATTTGGGAAAATGTCAAAAATGGTCGAAAATGTTTAAAATCAACCCAGGAATAGTGCATTGAAAGCCCGCAGAAAGTTTTGGAAAAGATCGGTAAATTTGGGAAAATGTCAAAAATGGTCGAAAATGTTTAAAATTAACCCAGGAATAGTGCATCGAAAGACCGCAGAAATTTTTTCTGGGTCTACCAGCGCTAGAAATTTTTTTTGGGTCTACCAGGGGTAGAATTTTTTTTTTTTTTTTTTTAATTTTTAAAACGTTATTTAGCTCTAGGCGGCGTACAGGGCTCCACAGATGGGTTTGGGTTTGGGTTTGGGTTAGAGTTAGGGGTTGGGTTGGGGTCAACCCAGGCAAAGTGCAGACATGAATATCGGGCACTGGAGGTGATTTTCCTGGGTAAAAGACAGCCATAAACGTCGGCGCGACCAAATACGACGACATACGACCATTCTCAAAAGTGCCCAAAATGCACTAAAATTGGTTTTAAATCAGCACTCATCGATCAAATACAAATATTATATATTTAATACAAATATTTGACCTTTTTAAACATTAAAACCGGGCCCAGGAGGGTGATTTACCCGAAGAAATGACACTTTTGACCCGGCAATTTGACCCTAATTGCAGTAAAAAAAAATGTCCACAGTGTGGCAGAGTTCTGCGGGTTCCATAGCGGCCCAGTGCGTACATTGGAACATGTGGAAAAAGTTGGAAAAATGTTAAAAATGGTCGAAAATGGTTAAAATCAACCCAGAAATAGTGCATTGAAAGCCCGCAGAAAGTTTTGGAAAAGATCGGTAAATTTGGGAAAATGTCAAAAATGGTCGAAAATGTTTAAAATCAACCCAGGAATAGTGCATTGAAAGCCCGCAGAAAGTTTTGGAAAAGATCGGTAAATTTGGGAAAATGTCAAAAATGGTCGAAAATGTTTAAAATCAACCCAGGAATAGTGCATTGAAAGCCCGCAGAAAGTTTTGGAAAAGATCGGTAAATTTGGGAAAATGTCAAAAATGGTCGAAAATGTTTAAAATCAACCCAGGAATAGTGCATTGAAAGCCCGCAGAAAGTTTTGGAAAAGATCGGTAAATTTGGGAAAATGTCAAAAATGGTTGAAAATGTTTAAAATTAACCCAGGAATAGTGCATCGAAAGACCGCAGAAATTTTTTCTGGGTCTACCAGCGCTAGAAATTTTTTTTGGGTCTACCAGGGGTAGAATTTTTTTTTTTTTTTTTTAATTTTTAAAACGTTATTTAGCTCTAGGCGGCGTACAGGGCTCCACAGATGGGTTTGGGTTTGGGTTAGAGTTAGGGGTTGGGTTGGGGTCAACCCAGGCAAAGTGCAGACATGAATATCGGGCACTGGAGGTGATTTTCCTGGGTAAAAGACAGCCATAAACGTCGGCGCGACCAAATACGACGACATACGACCATTCTCAAAAGTGCCCAAAATGCACTAAAATTGGTTTTAAATCAGCACTCATCGATCAAATACAAATATTATATATTTAATACAAATATTTGACCTTTTTAAACATTAAAACCGGGCCCAGGAGGGTGATTTACCCGAAGAAATGCCACTTTTGACCTGGCAATTTGACCCTAATTGCAGTAAAAAAAAATGTCCACAGTGTGGCAGAGTTCTGCGGGTTCCATAGCGGCCCAGTGCGTACATTGGAACATGTGGAAAAAGTTGGAAAAATGTTAAAAATGGTCGAAAATGGTTAAAATCAACCCAGAAATAGTGCATTGAAAGCCCGCAGAAAGTTTTGGAAAAGATCGGTAAATTTGGGAAAATGTCAAAAATGGTCGAAAATGTTTAAAATCAACCCAGGAATAGTGCATTGAAAGCCCGCAGAAAGTTTTGGAAAAGATCGGTAAATTTGGGAAAATGTCAAAAATGGTCGAAAATGTTTAAAATCAACCCAGGAATAGTGCATTGAAAGCCCGCAGAAAGTTTTGGAAAAGATCGGTAAATTTGGGAAAATGTCAAAAATGGTCGAAAATGTTTAAAATCAACCCAGGAATAGTGCATTGAAAGCCCGCAGAAAGTTTTGGAAAATATCGGTAAATTTGGGAAAATGTCAAAAATGGTCGAAAATGTTTAAAATCAACCCAGGAATAGTGCATTGAAAGCCCGCAGAAAGTTTTGGAAAAGATCGGTAAATTTGGGAAAATGTCAAAAATGGTCGAAAATGTTTAAAATCAACCCAGGAATAGTGCATTGAAAGCCCGCAGAAAGTTTTGGAAAAGATCGGTAAATTTAAATGTAAGCGTTTTTTTTCTAAGTGTGGAGGGACTTAGAAAAAATCCGCTTAAATTTAAGCGTTTTTTTTCTAAGTGTGGAGGGACTTAGAAAAAATCCGCTTAAATTTAAGCGTTTTTTTTCTAAGTGTGGAGGGACTTAGAAAAAATCCGCTTAAATTTAAGCGTTTTTTTTCTAAGTGTGGAGGGACTTAGAAAAAATCCGCTTAAATTTAAGCGTTTTTTTTCTAAGTGTGGAGGGACTTAGAAAAAATCCGCTTAAATTTAAGTGTTTTTTTTCTAAGTGTGGAGGGACTTAGAAAAATTTCTGGAGCTCAGAAATTCAGCGGGGCATCAGCCGACCCAATCCGCTCACGGTGCACTATTCTCGGATCGACTCGGGGCGAACCCCCGCCGATTTTAAAAGTGCTGAAACTCGAAAAATATACGGAGCTCGACGATGAAACCTGGTATCTGTCGATAATAGTGCATCGAAAGCCCGCAGAAAGTTTTGGAAAAAGATCGGTAAATTTGGGAAAATGTCAAAAATGGTCGAAAATGTTTAAAATCAACCCAGGAATAGTGCACCGAAAGCCCGCAGAAAGTTTTGGAAAAGATCGGTAAATTTGGGAAAATGTCAAAAATGGTCGAAAATGTTTAAAATCAACCCAGGAATAGTGCATTGAAAGCCCGCAGAAAGTTTTGGAAAAGATCGGTAAATTTGGGAAAATGTCAAAAATGGTCAAAAATGTTTAAAATCAACCCAGGAATAGTGCATTGAAAGCCCGCAGAAAGTTTTGGAAAAGATCGGTAAATTTGGGAAAATGTCAAAAATAGTCGAAAATGTTTAAAATCAACCCAGGAATAGTGCATTGAAAGCCCGCAGAAAGTTTTGGAAAAGATCGGTAAATTTGGGAAAATGTCAAAAATGGTCGAAAATGTTTAAAATCAACCCAGGAATAGTGCATTGAAAGCCCGCAGAAAGTTTTGGAAAAGATCGGTAAATTTGGGAAAATGTCAAAAATGGTCGAAAATGTTTAAAATTAACCCAGGAATAGTGCATCGAAAGACAGCAGAAATTTTTTCTGGGTCTACCAGCGCTAGAAATTTTTTTTGGGTCTACCAGGGGTAGAATTTTTTTTTTTTTTTTTTTTTTTTTAATTTTTAAAACGTTATTTAGCTCTAGGCGGCGTACAGGGCTCCACAGATGGGTTTGGGTTTGGGTTTGGGTTAGAGTTAGGGGTTGGGTTGGGGTCAACCCAGGCAAAGTGCAGACATGAATATCGGGCACTGGAGGTGATTTTCCTGGGTAAAAGACAGCCATAAACGTCGGCGCGACCAAATACGACGACATACGACCATTCTCAAAAGTGCCCAAAATGCACTAAAATTGGTTTTAAATCAGCACTCATCGATCAAATACAAATATTATATATTTAATACAAATATTTGACCTTTTTAAACATTAAAACCGGGCCCAGGAGGGTGATTTACCCGAAGAAATGACACTTTTGACCCGGCAATTTGACCCTAATTGCAGTAAAAAAAAATGTCCACAGTGTGGCAGAGTTCTGCGGGTTCCATAGCGGCCCAGTGCGTACATTGGAACATGTGGAAAAAGTTGGAAAAATGTTAAAAATGGTCGAAAATGGTTAAAATCAACCCAGAAATAGTGCATTGAAAGCCCGCAGAGAGTTTTGGAAAAGATCGGTAAATTTGGGAAAATGTCAAAAATGGTCGAAAATGTTTAAAATCAACCCAGGAATAGTGCATTGAAAGCCCGCAGAAAGTTTTGGAAAAGATCGGTAAATTTGGGAAAATGTCAAAAATGGTCGAAAATGTTTAAAATCAACCCAGGAATAGTGCATTGAAAGCCCGCAGAAAGTTTTGGAAAAGATCGGTAAATTTGGGAAAATGTCAAAAATGGTCAAAAATGTTTAAAATCAACCCAGGAATAGTGCATTGAAAGCCCGCAGAAAGTTTTGGAAAAGATCGGTATATTTGGGAAAATGTCAAAAATGGTCGAAAATGTTTAAAATCAACCCAGGAATAGTGCATTGAAAGCCCGCAGAAAGTTTTGGAAAAGATCGGTAAATTTGGGAAAATGTCAAAAATGGTCAAAAATGTTTAAAATCAACCCAGGAATAGTGCATTGAAAGCCCGCAGAAAGTTTTGGAAAAGATCGGTAAATTTGGGAAAATGTCAAAAATGGTCAAAAATGTTTAAAATCAACCCAGGAATAGTGCATTGAAAGCCCGCAGAAAGTTTTGGAAAAGATCGGTAAATTTGGGAAAATGTCAAAAATGGTCGAAAATGTTTAAAATCAACCCAGGAATAGTGCATTGAAAGCCCGCAGAAAGTTTTGGAAAAGATCGGTAAATTTGGGAAAATGTCAAAAATGGTCGAAAATGTTTAAAATTAACCCAGGAATAGTGCATCGAAAGACCGCAGAAATTTTTTCTGGGTCTACCAGCGCTAGAAATTTTTTTTGGGTCTACCAGGGGTAGAAATTTTTTTTTTTTTTTTTTAATTTTTAAAACGTTATTTAGCTCTAGGCGGCGTACAGGGCTCCACAGATGGGTTTGGGTTTGGGTTAGAGTTAGGGGTTGGGTTGGGGTCAACCCAGGCAAAGTGCAGACATGAATATCGGGCACTGGAGGTGATTTTCCTGGGTAAAAGACAGCCATAAACGTCGGCGCGACCAAATACGACGACATACGACCATTCTCAAAAGTGCCCAAAATGCACTAAAATTGGTTTTAAATCAGCACTCATCGATCAAATACAAATATTATATATTTAATACAAATATTTGACCTTTTTAAACATTAAAACCGGGCCCAGGAGGGTGATTTACCCGAAGAAATGACACTTTTGACCCGGCAATTTGACCCTAATTGCAGTAAAAAAAAATGTCCACAGTGTGGCAGAGTTCTGCGGGTTCCATAGCGGCCCAGTGCGTACATTGGAACATGTGGAAAAAGTTGGAAAAATGTTAAACATGGTCGAAAATGGTTAAAATCAACCCAGAAATAGTGCATTGAAAGCCCGCAGAAAGTTTTGGAAAAGATCGGTAAATTTGGGAAAATGTCAAAAATGGTCGAAAATGTTTAAAATCAACCCAGGAATAGTGCATTGAAAGCCCGCAGAAAGTTTTGGAAAAGATCGGTAAATTTGGGAAAATGTCAAAAATGGTCAAAAATGTTTAAAATCAACCCAGGAATAGTGCATTGAAAGCCCGCAGAAAGTTTTGGAAAAGATCGGTAAATTTGGGAAAATGTCAAAAATGGTCAAAAATGTTTAAAATCAACCCAGGAATAGTGCATTGAAAGCCCGCAGAAAGTTTTGGAAAAGATCGGTAAATTTGGGAAAATGTCAAAAATGGTCAAAAATGTTTAAAATCAACCCAGGAATAGTGCATTGAAAGCCCGCAGAAAGTTTTGGAAAAGATCGGTAAATTTGGGAAAATGTCAAAAATGGTCGAAAATGTTTAAAATCAACCCAGGAATAGTGCATTGAAAGCCCGCAGAAAGTTTTGGAAAAGATCGGTAAATTTGGGAAAATGTCAAAAATGGTCAAAAATGTTTAAAATCAACCCAGGAATAGTGCATTGAAAGCCCGCAGAAAATTTTGGAAAAGATCGGTAAATTTGGGAAAATGTCAAAAATGGTCGAAAATGTTTAAAATCAACCCAGGAATAGTGCACCGAAAGCCCGCAGAAAGTTTTGGAAAAGATCGGTAAATTTAATTTTAAGCGTTTTTTTTCTAAGTGTGGAGGGACTTAGAAAAAATCCGCTTAAATTTAAGCGTTTTTTTTCTAAGTGTGGAGGGACTTAGAAAAAATCCGCTTAAATTTAAGCGTTTTTTTTCTAAGTGTGGAGGGACTTAGAAAAAATCCGCTTAAATTTAAGCGTTTTTTTTCTAAGTGTGGAGGGACTTAGAAAAAATCCGCTTAAATTTAAGCGTTTTTTTTCTAAGTGTGGAGGGACTTAGAAAAAATCTGCTTAAATTTAAGCGTTTTTTTTCTAAGTGTGGAGGGACTTAGAAAAATTTCTGGAGCTCAGAAATTCAGCGGGGCATCAGCCGACCCAATCCGCTCACGGTGCACTATTCTCGGATCGACTCGGGGCGAACCCCCGCCGATTTTAAAAGTGCTGAAACTCGAAAAATATACGGAGCTCGACGATGAAACCTGGTATCTGTCGATAATAGTGCATCGAAAGCCCGCAGAAAGTTTTGGAAAAAGATCGGTAAATTTGGGAAAATGTCAAAAATGGTCGAAAATGTTTAAAATCAACCCAGGAATAGTGCACCGAAAGCCCGCAGAAAGTTTTGGAAAAGATCGGTAAATTTGGGAAAATGTCAAAAATGGTCGAAAATGTTTAAAATCAACCCAGGAATAGTGCATTGAAAGCCCGCAGAAAGTTTTGGAAAAGATCGGTAAATTTGGGAAAATGTCAAAAATGGTCAAAAATGTTTAAAATCAACCCAGGAATAGTGCATTGAAAGCCCGCAGAAAGTTTTGGAAAAGATCGGTAAATTTGGGAAAATGTCAAAAATGGTCGAAAATGTTTAAAATCAACCCAGGAATAGTGCATTGAAAGCCCGCAGAAAGTTTTGGAAAAGATCGGTAAATTTGGGAAAATGTCAAAAATGGTCGAAAATGTTTAAAATTAACCCAGGAATAGTGCATCGAAAGACCGCAGAAATTTTTTCTGGGTCTACCAGCGCTAGAAATTTTTTTTGGGTCTACCAGGGGTAGAATTTTTTTTTTTTTTTTTTAATTTTTAAAACGTTATTTAGCTCTAGGCGGCGTACAGGGCTCCACAGATGGGTTTGGGTTTGGGTTTGGGTTAGAGTTAGGGGTTGGGTTGGGGTCAACCCAGGCAAAGTGCAGACATGAATATCGGGCACTGGAGGTGATTTTCCTGGGTAAAAGACAGCCATAAACGTCGGCGCGACCAAATACGACGACATACGACCATTCTGAAAAGTGCCCAAAATGCACTAAAATTGGTTTTAAATCAGCACTCATCGATCAAATACAAATATTATATATTTAATACAAATATTTGACCTTTTTAAACATTAAAACCGGGCCCAGGAGGGTGATTTACCCGAAGAAATGACACTTTTGACCCGGCAATTTGACCCTAATTGCAGTAAAAAAAAATGTCCACAGTGTGGCAGAGTTCTGCGGGTTCCATAGCGGCCCAGTGCGTACATTGGAACATGTGGAAAAAGTTGGAAAAATGTTAAACATGGTCGAAAATGGTTAAAATCAACCCAGAAATAGTGCATTGAAAGCCCGCAGAAAGTTTTGGAAAAGATCGGTAAATTTGGGAAAATGTCAAAAATGGTCGAAAATGTTTAAAATCAACCCAGGAATAGTGCATTGAAAGCCCGCAGAAAGTTTTGGAAAAGATCGGTAAATTTGGGAAAATGTCAAAAATGGTCAAAAATGTTTAAAATCAACCCAGGAATAGTGCATTGAAAGCCCGCAGAAAGTTTTGGAAAAGATCGGTAAATTTGGGAAAATGTCAAAAATGGTCAAAAATGTTTAAAATCAACCCAGGAATAGTGCATTGAAAGCCCGCAGAAAGTTTTGGAAAAGATCGGTAAATTTGGGAAAATGTCAAAAATGGTCAAAAATGTTTAAAATCAACCCAGGAATAGTGCATTGAAAGCCCGCAGAAAGTTTTGGAAAAGATCGGTAAATTTGGGAAAATGTCAAAAATGGTCGAAAATGTTTAAAATCAACCCAGGAATAGTGCATTGAAAGCCCGCAGAAAGTTTTGGAAAAGATCGGTAAATTTGGGAAAATGTCAAAAATGGTCAAAAATGTTTAAAATCAACCCAGGAATAGTGCATTGAAAGCCCGCAGAAAATTTTGGAAAAGATCGGTAAATTTGGGAAAATGTCAAAAATGGTCGAAAATGTTTAAAATCAACCCAGGAATAGTGCACCGAAAGCCCGCAGAAAGTTTTGGAAAAGATCGGTAAATTTAAATTTAAGCGTTTTTTTTCTAAGTGTGGAGGGACTTAGAAAAAATCCGCTTAAATTTAAGCGTTTTTTTTCTAAGTGTGGAGGGACTTAGAAAAAATCCGCTTAAATTTAAGCGTTTTTTTTCTAAGTGTGGAGGGACTTAGAAAAAATCCGCTTAAATTTAAGCGTTTTTTTTCTAAGTGTGGAGGGACTTAGAAAAAATCCGCTTAAATTTAAGCGTTTTTTTTCTAAGTGTGGAGGGACTTAGAAAAAATCCGCTTAAATTTAAGCGTTTTTTTTCTAAGTGTGGAGGGACTTAGAAAAATTTCTGGAGCTCAGAAATTCAGCGGGGCATCAGCCGACCCAATCCGCTCACGGTGCACTATTCTCGGATCGACTCGGGGCGAACCCCCGCCGATTTTAAAAGTGCTGAAACTCGAAAAATATACGGAGCTCGACGATGAAACCTGGTATCTGTCGATAATAGTGCATCGAAAGCCCGCAGAAAGTTTTGGAAAAAGATCGGTAAATTTGGGAAAATGTCAAAAATGGTCGAAAATGTTTAAAATCAACCCAGGAATAGTGCACCGAAAGCCCGCAGAAAGTTTTGGAAAAGATCGGTAAATTTGGGAAAATGTCAAAAATGGTCGAAAATGTTTAAAATCAACCCAGGAATAGTGCATTGAAAGCCCGCAGAAAGTTTTGGAAAAGATCGGTAAATTTAAATGTAAGCGTTTTTTTTCTAAGTGTGGAGGGACTTAGAAAAAATCCGCTTAAATTTAAGCGTTTTTTTTCTAAGTGTGGAGGGACTTAGAAAAAATCCGCTTAAATTTAAGCGTTTTTTTTCTAAGTGTGGAGGGACTTAGAAAAAATCCGCTTAAATTTAAGCGTTTTTTTTCTAAGTGTGGAGGGACTTAGAAAAAATCCGCTTAAATTTAAGCGTTTTTTTTCTAAGTGTGGAGGGACTTAGAAAAAATCCGCTTAAATTTAAGTGTTTTTTTTCTAAGTGTGGAGGGACTTAGAAAAATTTCTGGAGCTCAGAAATTCAGCGGGGCATCAGCCGACCCAATCCGCTCACGGTGCACTATTCTCGGATCGACTCGGGGCGAACCCCCGCCGATTTTAAAAGTGCTGAAACTCGAAAAATATACGGAGCTCGACGATGAAACCTGGTATCTGTCGATAATAGTGCATCGAAAGCCCGCAGAAAGTTTTGGAAAAAGATCGGTAAATTTGGGAAAATGTCAAAAATGGTCGAAAATGTTTAAAATCAACCCAGGAATAGTGCACCGAAAGCCCGCAGAAAGTTTTGGAAAAGATCGGTAAATTTGGGAAAATGTCAAAAATGGTCGAAAATGTTTAAAATCAACCCAGGAATAGTGCATTGAAAGCCCGCAGAAAGTTTTGGAAAAGATCGGTAAATTTGGGAAAATGTCAAAAATGGTCAAAAATGTTTAAAATCAACCCAGGAATAGTGCATTGAAAGCCCGCAGAAAGTTTTGGAAAAGATCGGTAAATTTGGGAAAATGTCAAAAATAGTCGAAAATGTTTAAAATCAACCCAGGAATAGTGCATTGAAAGCCCGCAGAAAGTTTTGGAAAAGATCGGTAAATTTGGGAAAATGTCAAAAATGGTCGAAAATGTTTAAAATCAACCCAGGAATAGTGCATTGAAAGCCCGCAGAAAGTTTTGGAAAAGATCGGTAAATTTGGGAAAATGTCAAAAATGGTCGAAAATGTTTAAAATTAACCCAGGAATAGTGCATCGAAAGACAGCAGAAATTTTTTCTGGGTCTACCAGCGCTAGAAATTTTTTTTGGGTCTACCAGGGGTAGAATTTTTTTTTTTTTTTTTTTTTTTTTTAATTTTTAAAACGTTATTTAGCTCTAGGCGGCGTACAGGGCTCCACAGATGGGTTTGGGTTTGGGTTTGGGTTAGAGTTAGGGGTTGGGTTGGGGTCAACCCAGGCAAAGTGCAGACATGAATATCGGGCACTGGAGGTGATTTTCCTGGGTAAAAGACAGCCATAAACGTCGGCGCGACCAAATACGACGACATACGACCATTCTCAAAAGTGCCCAAAATGCACTAAAATTGGTTTTAAATCAGCACTCATCGATCAAATACAAATATTATATATTTAATACAAATATTTGACCTTTTTAAACATTAAAACCGGGCCCAGGAGGGTGATTTACCCGAAGAAATGACACTTTTGACCCGGCAATTTGACCCTAATTGCAGTAAAAAAAAATGTCCACAGTGTGGCAGAGTTCTGCGGGTTCCATAGCGGCCCAGTGCGTACATTGGAACATGTGGAAAAAGTTGGAAAAATGTTAAAAATGGTCGAAAATGGTTAAAATCAACCCAGAAATAGTGCATTGAAAGCCCGCAGAGAGTTTTGGAAAAGATCGGTAAATTTGGGAAAATGTCAAAAATGGTCGAAAATGTTTAAAATCAACCCAGGAATAGTGCATTGAAAGCCCGCAGAAAGTTTTGGAAAAGATCGGTAAATTTGGGAAAATGTCAAAAATGGTCGAAAATGTTTAAAATCAACCCAGGAATAGTGCATTGAAAGCCCGCAGAAAGTTTTGGAAAAGATCGGTAAATTTGGGAAAATGTCAAAAATGGTCAAAAATGTTTAAAATCAACCCAGGAATAGTGCATTGAAAGCCCGCAGAAAGTTTTGGAAAAGATCGGTATATTTGGGAAAATGTCAAAAATGGTCGAAAATGTTTAAAATCAACCCAGGAATAGTGCATTGAAAGCCCGCAGAAAGTTTTGGAAAAGATCGGTAAATTTGGGAAAATGTCAAAAATGGTCAAAAATGTTTAAAATCAACCCAGGAATAGTGCATTGAAAGCCCGCAGAAAGTTTTGGAAAAGATCGGTAAATTTGGGAAAATGTCAAAAATGGTCAAAAATGTTTAAAATCAACCCAGGAATAGTGCATTGAAAGCCCGCAGAAAGTTTTGGAAAAGATCGGTAAATTTGGGAAAATGTCAAAAATGGTCGAAAATGTTTAAAATCAACCCAGGAATAGTGCATTGAAAGCCCGCAGAAAGTTTTGGAAAAGATCGGTAAATTTGGGAAAATGTCAAAAATGGTCGAAAATGTTTAAAATTAACCCAGGAATAGTGCATCGAAAGACCGCAGAAATTTTTTCTGGGTCTACCAGCGCTAGAAATTTTTTTTGGGTCTACCAGGGGTAGAAATTTTTTTTTTTTTTTTTTAATTTTTAAAACGTTATTTAGCTCTAGGCGGCGTACAGGGCTCCACAGATGGGTTTGGGTTTGGGTTAGAGTTAGGGGTTGGGTTGGGGTCAACCCAGGCAAAGTGCAGACATGAATATCGGGCACTGGAGGTGATTTTCCTGGGTAAAAGACAGCCATAAACGTCGGCGCGACCAAATACGACGACATACGACCATTCTCAAAAGTGCCCAAAATGCACTAAAATTGGTTTTAAATCAGCACTCATCGATCAAATACAAATATTATATATTTAATACAAATATTTGACCTTTTTAAACATTAAAACCGGGCCCAGGAGGGTGATTTACCCGAAGAAATGACACTTTTGACCCGGCAATTTGACCCTAATTGCAGTAAAAAAAAATGTCCACAGTGTGGCAGAGTTCTGCGGGTTCCATAGCGGCCCAGTGCGTACATTGGAACATGTGGAAAAAGTTGGAAAAATGTTAAACATGGTCGAAAATGGTTAAAATCAACCCAGAAATAGTGCATTGAAAGCCCGCAGAAAGTTTTGGAAAAGATCGGTAAATTTGGGAAAATGTCAAAAATGGTCGAAAATGTTTAAAATCAACCCAGGAATAGTGCATTGAAAGCCCGCAGAAAGTTTTGGAAAAGATCGGTAAATTTGGGAAAATGTCAAAAATGGTCAAAAATGTTTAAAATCAACCCAGGAATAGTGCATTGAAAGCCCGCAGAAAGTTTTGGAAAAGATCGGTAAATTTGGGAAAATGTCAAAAATGGTCAAAAATGTTTAAAATCAACCCAGGAATAGTGCATTGAAAGCCCGCAGAAAGTTTTGGAAAAGATCGGTAAATTTGGGAAAATGTCAAAAATGGTCAAAAATGTTTAAAATCAACCCAGGAATAGTGCATTGAAAGCCCGCAGAAAGTTTTGGAAAAGATCGGTAAATTTGGGAAAATGTCAAAAATGGTCGAAAATGTTTAAAATCAACCCAGGAATAGTGCATTGAAAGCCCGCAGAAAGTTTTGGAAAAGATCGGTAAATTTGGGAAAATGTCAAAAATGGTCAAAAATGTTTAAAATCAACCCAGGAATAGTGCATTGAAAGCCCGCAGAAAATTTTGGAAAAGATCGGTAAATTTGGGAAAATGTCAAAAATGGTCGAAAATGTTTAAAATCAACCCAGGAATAGTGCACCGAAAGCCCGCAGAAAGTTTTGGAAAAGATCGGTAAATTTAATTTTAAGCGTTTTTTTTCTAAGTGTGGAGGGACTTAGAAAAAATCCGCTTAAATTTAAGCGTTTTTTTTCTAAGTGTGGAGGGACTTAGAAAAAATCCGCTTAAATTTAAGCGTTTTTTTTTCTAAGTGTGGAGGGACTTAGAAAAAATCCGCTTAAATTTAAGCGTTTTTTTTCTAAGTGTGGAGGGACTTAGAAAAAATCCGCTTAAATTTAAGCGTTTTTTTTCTAAGTGTGGAGGGACTTAGAAAAAATCCGCTTAAATTTAAGCGTTTTTTTTCTAAGTGTGGAGGGACTTAGAAAAAATCTGCTTAAATTTAAGCGTTTTTTTTCTAAGTGTGGAGGGACTTAGAAAAATTTCTGGAGCTCAGAAATTCAGCGGGGCATCAGCCGACCCAATCCGCTCACGGTGCACTATTCTCGGATCGACTCGGGGCGAACCCCCGCCGATTTTAAAAGTGCTGAAACTCGAAAAATATACGGAGCTCGACGATGAAACCTGGTATCTGTCGATAATAGTGCATCGAAAGCCCGCAGAAAGTTTTGGAAAAAGATCGGTAAATTTGGGAAAATGTCAAAAATGGTCGAAAATGTTTAAAATCAACCCAGGAATAGTGCACCGAAAGCCCGCAGAAAGTTTTGGAAAAGATCGGTAAATTTGGGAAAATGTCAAAAATGGTCGAAAATGTTTAAAATCAACCCAGGAATAGTGCATTGAAAGCCCGCAGAAAGTTTTGGAAAAGATCGGTAAATTTGGGAAAATGTCAAAAATGGTCAAAAATGTTTAAAATCAACCCAGGAATAGTGCATTGAAAGCCCGCAGAAAGTTTTGGAAAAGATCGGTAAATTTGGGAAAATGTCAAAAATGGTCGAAAATGTTTAAAATCAACCCAGGAATAGTGCATTGAAAGCCCGCAGAAAGTTTTGGAAAAGATCGGTAAATTTGGGAAAATGTCAAAAATGGTCGAAAATGTTTAAAATTAACCCAGGAATAGTGCATCGAAAGACCGCAGAAATTTTTTCTGGGTCTACCAGCGCTAGAAATTTTTTTTGGGTCTACCAGGGGTAGAATTTTTTTTTTTTTTTTTTAATTTTTAAAACGTTATTTAGCTCTAGGCGGCGTACAGGGCTCCACAGATGGGTTTGGGTTTGGGTTTGGGTTAGAGTTAGGGGTTGGGTTGGGGTCAACCCAGGCAAAGTGCAGACATGAATATCGGGCACTGGAGGTGATTTTCCTGGGTAAAAGACAGCCATAAACGTCGGCGCGACCAAATACGACGACATACGACCATTCTGAAAAGTGCCCAAAATGCACTAAAATTGGTTTTAAATCAGCACTCATCGATCAAATACAAATATTATATATTTAATACAAATATTTGACCTTTTTAAACATTAAAACCGGGCCCAGGAGGGTGATTTACCCGAAGAAATGACACTTTTGACCCGGCAATTTGACCCTAATTGCAGTAAAAAAAAATGTCCACAGTGTGGCAGAGTTCTGCGGGTTCCATAGCGGCCCAGTGCGTACATTGGAACATGTGGAAAAAGTTGGAAAAATGTTAAACATGGTCGAAAATGGTTAAAATCAACCCAGAAATAGTGCATTGAAAGCCCGCAGAAAGTTTTGGAAAAGATCGGTAAATTTGGGAAAATGTCAAAAATGGTCGAAAATGTTTAAAATCAACCCAGGAATAGTGCATTGAAAGCCCGCAGAAAGTTTTGGAAAAGATCGGTAAATTTGGGAAAATGTCAAAAATGGTCAAAAATGTTTAAAATCAACCCAGGAATAGTGCATTGAAAGCCCGCAGAAAGTTTTGGAAAAGATCGGTAAATTTGGGAAAATGTCAAAAATGGTCAAAAATGTTTAAAATCAACCCAGGAATAGTGCATTGAAAGCCCGCAGAAAGTTTTGGAAAAGATCGGTAAATTTGGGAAAATGTCAAAAATGGTCAAAAATGTTTAAAATCAACCCAGGAATAGTGCATTGAAAGCCCGCAGAAAGTTTTGGAAAAGATCGGTAAATTTGGGAAAATGTCAAAAATGGTCGAAAATGTTTAAAATCAACCCAGGAATAGTGCATTGAAAGCCCGCAGAAAGTTTTGGAAAAGATCGGTAAATTTGGGAAAATGTCAAAAATGGTCAAAAATGTTTAAAATCAACCCAGGAATAGTGCATTGAAAGCCCGCAGAAAATTTTGGAAAAGATCGGTAAATTTGGGAAAATGTCAAAAATGGTCGAAAATGTTTAAAATCAACCCAGGAATAGTGCACCGAAAGCCCGCAGAAAGTTTTGGAAAAGATCGGTAAATTTAAATTTAAGCGTTTTTTTTCTAAGTGTGGAGGGACTTAGAAAAAATCCGCTTAAATTTAAGCGTTTTTTTTCTAAGTGTGGAGGGACTTAGAAAAAATCCGCTTAAATTTAAGCGTTTTTTTTCTAAGTGTGGAGGGACTTAGAAAAAATCCGCTTAAATTTAAGCGTTTTTTTTCTAAGTGTGGAGGGACTTAGAAAAAATCCGCTTAAATTTAAGCGTTTTTTTTCTAAGTGTGGAGGGACTTAGAAAAAATCCGCTTAAATTTAAGCGTTTTTTTTCTAAGTGTGGAGGGACTTAGAAAAATTTCTGGAGCTCAGAAATTCAGCGGGGCATCAGCCGACCCAATCCGCTCACGGTGCACTATTCTCGGATCGACTCGGGGCGAACCCCCGCCGATTTTAAAAGTGCTGAAACTCGAAAAATATACGGAGCTCGACGATGAAACCTGGTATCTGTCGATAATAGTGCATCGAAAGCCCGCAGAAAGTTTTGGAAAAAGATCGGTAAATTTGGGAAAATGTCAAAAATGGTCGAAAATGTTTAAAATCAACCCAGGAATAGTGCACCGAAAGCCCGCAGAAAGTTTTGGAAAAGATCGGTAAATTTGGGAAAATGTCAAAAATGGTCGAAAATGTTTAAAATCAACCCAGGAATAGTGCATTGAAAGCCCGCAGAAAGTTTTGGAAAAGATCGGTAAATTTGGGAAAATGTCAAAAATGGTCAAAAATGTTTAAAATCAACCCAGGAATAGTGCATTGAAAGCCCGCAGAAAGTTTTGGAAAAGATCGGTAAATTTGGGAAAATGTCAAAAATGGTCGAAAATGTTTAAAATCAACCCAGGAATAGTGCATTGAAAGCCCGCAGAAAGTTTTGGAAAAGATCGGTAAATTTGGGAAAATGTCAAAAATGGTCGAAAATGTTTAAAATCAACCCAGGAATAGTGCATTGAAAGCCCGCAGAAAGTTTTGGAAAAGATCGGTAAATTTGGGAAAATGTCAAAAATGGTCAAAAATGTTTAAAATCAACCCAGGAATAGTGCATTGAAAGCCCGCAGAAAGTTTTGGAAAAGATCGGTATATTTGGGAAAATGTCAAAAATGGTCGAAAATGTTTAAAATCAACCCAGGAATAGTGCATTGAAAGCCCGCAGAAAGTTTTGGAAAAGATCGGTAAATTTGGGAAAATGTCAAAAATGGTCGAAAATGTTTAAAATCAACCCAGGAATAGTGCATTGAAAGCCCGCAGAAAGTTTTGGAAAAGATCGGTAAATTTGGGAAAATGTCAAAAATGGTCGAAAATGTTTAAAATCAACCCAGGAATAGTGCATTGAAAGCCCGCAGAAAGTTTTGGAAAAGATCGGTAAATTTGGGAAAATGTCAAAAATGGTCAAAAATGTTTAAAATCAACCCAGGAATAGTGCATTGAAAGCCCGCAGAAAGTTTTGGAAAAGATCGGTAAATTTGGGAAAATGTCAAAAATGGTCAAATATGTTTAAAATCAACCCAGGAATAGTGCATTGAAAGCCCGCAGAAAGTTTTGGAAAAGATCGGTAAATTTGGGAAAATGTCAAAAATGGTCGAAAATGTTTAAAATTAACCCAGGAATAGTGCATCGAAAGACCGCAGAAATTTTTTCTGGGTCTACCAGCGCTAGAAATTTTTTCTGGGTCTACCAGGGGTAGAAATTTTTTTTGGGTCTACCAGGGGTAGAATTTTTTTTTTTTTTTTTTTAATTTTTAAAACGTTATTTAGCTCTAGGCGGCGTACAGGGCTCCACAGATGGGTTTGGGTTTGGGTTAGAGTTAGGGGTTGGGTTGGGGTCAACCCAGGCAAAGTGCAGACATGAATATCGGGCACTGGAGGTGATTTTCCTGGGTAAAAGACAGCTATAAACGTCGGCGCGACCAAATACGACGACATACGACCATTCTCAAAAGTGCCCAAAATGCACTAAAATTGGTTTTAAATCAGCACTCATCGATCAAATACAAATATTATATATTTAATACAAATATTTGACCTTTTTAAACATTAAAACCGGGCCCAGGAGGGTGATTTACCCGAAGAAATGACACTTTTGACCCGGCAATTTGACCCTAATTGCAGTAAAAAAAAATGTCCACAGTGTGGCAGAGTTCTGCGGGTTCCATAGCGGCCCAGTGCGTACATTGGAACATGTGGAAAAAGTTGGAAAAATGTTAAACATGGTCGAAAATGGTTAAAATCAACCCAGAAATAGTGCATTGAAAGCCCGCAGAAAGTTTTGGAAAAGATCGGTAAATTTGGGAAAATGTCAAAAATGGTCGAAAATGTTTAAAATCAACCCAGGAATAGTGCATTGAAAGCCCGCAGAAAGTTTTGGAAAAGATCGGTAAATTTGGGAAAATGTCAAAAATGGTCAAAAATGTTTAAAATCAACCCAGGAATAGTGCATTGAAAGCCCGCAGAAAGTTTTGGAAAAGATCGGTAAATTTGGGAAAATGTCAAAAATGGTCGAAAATGTTTAAAATCAACCCAGGAATAGTGCATTGAAAGCCCGCAGAAAGTTTTGGAAAAGATCGGTAAATTTGGGAAAATGTCAAAAATGGTCAAAAATGTTTAAAATCAACCCAGGAATAGTGCATTGAAAGCCCGCAGAAAGTTTTGGAAAAGATCGGTAAATTTGGGAAAATGTCAAAAATGGTCGAAAATGTTTAAAATCAACCCAGGAATAGTGCACCGAAAGCCCGCAGAAAGTTTTGGAAAAGATCGGTAAATTTAAATTTAAGCGTTTTTTTTCTAAGTGTGGAGGGACTTAGAAAAAATCCGCTTAAATTTAAGCGTTTTTTTTCTAAGTGTGGAGGGACTTAGAAAAAATCCGCTTAAATTTAAGCGTTTTTTTTCTAAGTGTGGAGGGACTTAGAAAAAATCCGCTTAAATTTAAGCGTTTTTTTTCTAAGTGTGGAGGGACTTAGAAAAAATCCGCTTAAATTTAAGCGTTTTTTTTCTAAGTGTGGAGGGACTTAGAAAAAATCCGCTTAAATTTAAGCGTTTTTTTTTCTAAGTGTGGAGGGACTTAGAAAAAATCCGCTTAAATTTAAGCGTTTTTTTTCTAAGTGTGGAGGGACTTAGAAAAATTTCTGGAGCTCAGAAATTCAGCGGGGCATCAGCCGACCCAATCCGCTCACGGTGCACTATTCTCGGATCGACTCGGGGCGAACCCCCGCCGATTTTAAAAGTGCTGAAACTCGAAAAATATACGGAGCTCGACGATGAAACCTGGTATCTGTCGATAATAGTGCATCGAAAGCCCGCAGAAAGTTTTGGAAAAAGATCGGTAAATTTGGGAAAATGTCAAAAATGGTCGAAAATGTTTAAAATCAACCCAGGAATAGTGCACCGAAAGCCCGCAGAAAGTTTTGGAAAAGATCGGTAAATTTGGGAAAATGTCAAAAATGGTCGAAAATGTTTAAAATCAACCCAGGAATAGTGCATTGAAAGCCCGCAGAAAGTTTTGGAAAAGATCGGTAAATTTGGGAAAATGTCAAAAATGGTCAAAAATGTTTAAAATCAACCCAGGAATAGTGCATTGAAAGCCCGCAGAAAGTTTTGGAAAAGATCGGTAAATTTGGGAAAATGTCAAAAATGGTCGAAAATGTTTAAAATCAACCCAGGAATAGTGCATTGAAAGCCCGCAGAAAGTTTTGGAAAAGATCGGTAAATTTGGGAAAATGTCAAAAATGGTCGAAAATGTTTAAAATTAACCCAGGAATAGTGCATCGAAAGACCGCAGAAATTTTTTCTGGGTCTACCAGCGCTAGAAATTTTTTTTGGGTCTACCAGGGGTAGATTTTTTTTTTTTTTTTTTTAATTTTTAAAACGTTATTTAGCTCTAGGCGGCGTACAGGGCTCCACAGATGGGTTTGGGTTTGGGTTTGGGTTAGAGTTAGGGGTTGGGTTGGGGTCAACCCAGGCAAAGTGCAGACATGAATATCGGGCACTGGAGGTGATTTTCCTGGGTAAAAGACAGCCATAAACGTCGGCGCGACCAAATACGACGACATACGACCATTCTCAAAAGTGCCCAAAATGCACTAAAATTGGTTTTAAATCAGCACTCATCGATCAAATACAAATATTATATATTTAATACAAATATTTGACCTTTTTAAACATTAAAACCGGGCCCAGGAGGGTGATTTACCCGAAGAAATGACACTTTTGACCCGGCAATTTGACCCTAATTGCAGTAAAAAAAAATGTCCACAGTGTGGCAGAGTTCTGCGGGTTCCATAGCGGCCCAGTGTGTACATTGGAACATGTGGAAAAAGTTGGAAAAATGTTAAAAATGGTCGAAAATGGTTAAAATCAACCCAGAAATAGTGCATTGAAAGCCCGCAGAAAGTTTTGGAAAAGATCGGTAAATTTGGGAAAATGTCAAAAATGGTCGAAAATGTTTAAAATCAACCCAGGAATAGTGCATTGAAAGCCCGCAGAAAGTTTTGGAAAAGATCGGTAAATTTGGGAAAATGTCAAAAATGGTCGAAAATGTTTAAAATCAACCCAGGAATAGTGCATTGAAAGCCCGCAGAAAGTTTTGGAAAAGATCGGTAAATTTGGGAAAATGTCAAAAATGGTCGAAAATGTTTAAAATCAACCCAGGAATAGTGCATTGAAAGCCCGCAGAAAGTTTTGGAAAAGATCGGTAAATTTGGGAAAATGTCAAAAATGGTCGAAAATGTTTAAAATCAACCCAGGAATAGTGCATTGAAAGCCCGCAGAAAGTTTTGGAAAAGATCGGTAAATTTGGGAAAATGTCAAAAATGGTCGAAAATGTTTAAAATCAACCCAGGAATAGTGCATTGAAAGCCCGCAGAAAGTTTTGGAAAAGATCGGTAAATTTGGGAAAATGTCAAAAATGGTCAAAAATGTTTAAAATCAACCCAGGAATAGTGCATTGAAAGCCCGCAGAAAGTTTTGGAAAAGATCGGTATATTTGGGAAAATGTCAAAAATGGTCGAAAATGTTTAAAATCAACCCAGGAATAGTGCATTGAAAGCCCGCAGAAAGTTTTGGAAAAGATCGGTAAATTTGGGAAAATGTCAAAAATGGTCGAAAATGTTTAAAATCAACCCAGGAATAGTGCATTGAAAGCCCGCAGAAAGTTTTGGAAAAGATCGGTAAATTTGGGAAAATGTCAAAAATGGTCGAAAATGTTTAAAATCAACCCAGGAATAGTGCATTGAAAGCCCGCAGAAAGTTTTGGAAAAGATCGGTAAATTTGGGAAAATGTCAAAAATGGTCAAAAATGTTTAAAATCAACCCAGGAATAGTGCATTGAAAGCCCGCAGAAAGTTTTGGAAAAGATCGGTAAATTTGGGAAAATGTCAAAAATGGTCAAATATGTTTAAAATCAACCCAGGAATAGTGCATTGAAAGCCCGCAGAAAGTTTTGGAAAAGATCGGTAAATTTGGGAAAATGTCAAAAATGGTCGAAAATGTTTAAAATTAACCCAGGAATAGTGCATCGAAAGACCGCAGAAATTTTTTCTGGGTCTACCAGCGCTAGAAATTTTTTCTGGGTCTACCAGGGGTAGAAATTTTTTTTGGGTCTACCAGGGGTAGAATTTTTTTTTTTTTTTTTTTAATTTTTAAAACGTTATTTAGCTCTAGGCGGCGTACAGGGCTCCACAGATGGGTTTGGGTTTGGGTTTGGGTTAGAGTTAGGGGTTGGGTTGGGGTCAACCCAGGCAAAGTGCAGACATGAATATCGGGCACTGGAGGTGATTTTCCTGGGTAAAAGACAGCTATAAACGTCGGCGCGACCAAATACGACGACATACGACCATTCTCAAAAGTGCCCAAAATGCACTAAAATTGGTTTTAAATCAGCACTCATCGATCAAATACAAATATTATATATTTAATACAAATATTTGACCTTTTTAAACATTAAAACCGGGCCCAGGAGGGTGATTTACCCGAAGAAATGACACTTTTGACCCGGCAATTTGACCCTAATTGCAGTAAAAAAAAATGTCCACAGTGTGGCAGAGTTCTGCGGGTTCCATAGCGGCCCAGTGCGTACATTGGAACATGTGGAAAAAGTTGGAAAAATGTTAAACATGGTCGAAAATGGTTAAAATCAACCCAGAAATAGTGCATTGAAAGCCCGCAGAAAGTTTTGGAAAAGATCGGTAAATTTGGGAAAATGTCAAAAATGGTCGAAAATGTTTAAAATCAACCCAGGAATAGTGCATTGAAAGCCCGCAGAAAGTTTTGGAAAAGATCGGTAAATTTGGGAAAATGTCAAAAATGGTCAAAAATGTTTAAAATCAACCCAGGAATAGTGCATTGAAAGCCCGCAGAAAGTTTTGGAAAAGATCGGTAAATTTGGGAAAATGTCAAAAATGGTCGAAAATGTTTAAAATCAACCCAGGAATAGTGCATTGAAAGCCCGCAGAAAGTTTTGGAAAAGATCGGTAAATTTGGGAAAATGTCAAAAATGGTCAAAAATGTTTAAAATCAACCCAGGAATAGTGCATTGAAAGCCCGCAGAAAGTTTTGGAAAAGATCGGTAAATTTGGGAAAATGTCAAAAATGGTCGAAAATGTTTAAAATCAACCCAGGAATAGTGCACCGAAAGCCCGCAGAAAGTTTTGGAAAAGATCGGTAAATTTAAATTTAAGCGTTTTTTTTTCTAAGTGTGGAGGGACTTAGAAAAAATCCGCTTAAATTTAAGCGTTTTTTTTCTAAGTGTGGAGGGACTTAGAAAAAATCCGCTTAAATTTAAGCGTTTTTTTTCTAAGTGTGGAGGGACTTAGAAAAAATCCGCTTAAATTTAAGCGTTTTTTTTCTAAGTGTGGAGGGACTTAGAAAAAATCCGCTTAAATTTAAGCGTTTTTTTTCTAAGTGTGGAGGGACTTAGAAAAAATCCGCTTAAATTTAAGCGTTTTTTTTTCTAAGTGTGGAGGGACTTAGAAAAAATCCGCTTAAATTTAAGCGTTTTTTTTCTAAGTGTGGAGGGACTTAGAAAAATTTCTGGAGCTCAGAAATTCAGCGGGGCATCAGCCGACCCAATCCGCTCACGGTGCACTATTCTCGGATCGACTCGGGGCGAACCCCCGCCGATTTTAAAAGTGCTGAAACTCGAAAAATATACGGAGCTCGACGATGAAACCTGGTATCTGTCGATAATAGTGCATCGAAAGCCCGCAGAAAGTTTTGGAAAAAGATCGGTAAATTTGGGAAAATGTCAAAAATGGTCGAAAATGTTTAAAATCAACCCAGGAATAGTGCACCGAAAGCCCGCAGAAAGTTTTGGAAAAGATTGTAAATTTGGGAAAATGTCAAAAATGGTCGAAAATGTTTAAAATCAACCCAGGAATAGTGCATTGAAAGCCCGCAGAAAGTTTTGGAAAAGATCGGTAAATTTGGGAAAATGTCAAAAATGGTCAAAAATGTTTAAAATCAACGTGCATTGAAAGCCCGCAGAAAGTTTTGGAAAAGATCGGTAAATTTGGGAAAATGTCAAAAATGGTCGAAAATGTTTAAAATTAACCCAGGAATAGTGCATCGAAAGACCGCAGAAATTTTTTCTGGGTCTACCAGCGCTAGAAATTTTTTTTGGGTCTACCAGGGGTAGAATTTTTTTTTTTTTTTTTTTAATTTTTAAAACGTTATTTAGCTCTAGGCGGCGTACAGGGCTCCACAGATGGGTTTGGGTTTGGGTTAGAGTTAGGGGTTGGGTTGGGGTCAACCCAGGCAAAGTGCAGACATGAATATCGGGCACTGGAGGTGATTTTCCTGGGTAAAAGACAGCCATAAACGTCGGCGCGACCAAATACGACGACATACGACCATTCTCAAAAGTGCCCAAAATGCACTAAAATTGGTTTTAAATCAGCACTCATCGATCAAATACAAATATTATATATTTAATACAAATATTTGACCTTTTTAAACATTAAAACCGGGCCCAGGAGGGTGATTTACCCGAAGAAATGACACTTTTGACCTGGCAATTTGACCCTAATTGCAGTAAAAAAAAATGTCCACAGTGTGGCAGAGTTCTGCGGGTTCCATAGCGGCCCAGTGCGTACATTGGAACATGTGGAAAAAGTTGGAAAAATGTTAAAAATGGTCGAAAATGGTTAAAATCAACCCAGAAATAGTGCATTGAAAGCCCGCAGAAAGTTTTGGAAAAGATCGGTAAATTTGGGAAAATGTCAAAAATGGTCGAAAATGTTTAAAATCAACCCAGGAATAGTGCATTGAAAGCCCGCAGAAAGTTTTGGAAAAGATCGGTAAATTTGGGAAAATGTCAAAAATGGTCGAAAATGTTTAAAATCAACCCAGGAATAGTGCATTGAAAGCCCGCAGAAAGTTTTGGAAAAGATCGGTAAATTTGGGAAAATGTCAAAAATGGTCGAAAATGTTTAAAATCAACCCAGGAATAGTGCATTGAAAGCCCGCAGAAAGTTTTGGAAAATATCGGTAAATTTGGGAAAATGTCAAAAATGGTCGAAAATGTTTAAAATCAACACAGGAATAGTGCATTGAAAGCCCGCAGAAAGTTTTGGAAAAGATCGGTAAATTTGGGAAAATGTCAAAAATGGTCGAAAATGTTTAAAATCAACTTAGGAATAGTGCATTGAAAGCCCGCAGAAAGTTTTGGAAAAGATCGGTAAATTTGGGAAAATGTCAAAAATGGTCAAAAATGTTTAAAATCAACCCAGGAATAGTGCATTGAAAGCCCGCAGAAAGTTTTGGAAAAGATCGGTATATTTGGGAAAATGTCAAAAATGGTCGAAAATGTTTAAAATCAACCCAGGAATAGTGCATTGAAAGCCCGCAGAAAGTTTTGGAAAAGATCGGTAAATTTGGGAAAATGTCAAAAATGGTCAAAAATGTTTAAAATCAACCCAGGAATAGTGCATTGAAAGCCCGCAGAAAGTTTTGGAAAAGATCGGTAAATTTGGGAAAATGTCAAAAATGGTCGAAAATGTTTAAAATCAACCCAGGAATAGTGCATTGAAAGCCCGCAGAAAGTTTTGGAAAAGATCGGTAAATTTGGGAAAATGTCAAAAATGGTCGAAAATGTTTAAAATCAACCCAGGAATAGTGCATTGAAAGCCCGCAGAAAGTTTTGGAAAAGATCGGTAAATTTGGGAAAATGTCAAAAATGGTCAAAAATGTTTAAAATCAACCCAGGAATAGTGCATTGAAAGCCCGCAGAAAGTTTTGGAAAAGATCGGTAAATTTGGGAAAATGTCAAAAATGGTCGAAAATGTTTAAAATCAACCCAGGAATAGTGCATTGAAAGCCCGCAGAAAGTTTTGGAAAAGATCGGTAAATTTGGGAAAATGTCAAAAATGGTCGAAAATGTTTAAAATCAACCCAGGAATAGTGCATTGAAAGCCCGCAGAAAGTTTTGGAAAAGATCGGTAAATTTGGGAAAATGTCAAAAATGGTCGAAAATGTTTAAAATCAACCCAGGAATAGTGCATTGAAAGCCCGCAGAAAGTTTTGGAAAATATCGGTAAATTTGGGAAAATGTCAAAAATGGTCGAAAATGTTTAAAATCAACCCAGGAATAGTGCATTGAAAGCCCGCAGAAAGTTTTGGAAAAGATCGGTAAATTTGGGAAAATGTCAAAAATGGTCGAAAATGTTTAAAATCAACCCAGGAATAGTGCATTGAAAGCCCGCAGAAAGTTTTGGAAAAGATCGGTAAATTTGGGAAAATGTCAAAAATGGTCAAAAATGTTTAAAATCAACCCAGGAATAGTGCATTGAAAGCCCGCAGAAAGTTTTGGAAAAGATCGGTATATTTGGGAAAATGTCAAAAATGGTCGAAAATGTTTAAAATCAACCCAGGAATAGTGCATTGAAAGCCCGCAGAAAGTTTTGGAAAAGATCGGTAAATTTGGGAAAATGTCAAAAATGGTCAAAAATGTTTAAAATCAACCCAGGAATAGTGCATTGAAAGCCCGCAGAAAGTTTTGGAAAAGATCGGTAAATTTGGGAAAATGTCAAAAATGGTCGAAAATGTTTAAAATCAACCCAGGAATAGTGCATTGAAAGCCCGCAGAAAGTTTTGGAAAAGATCGGTAAATTTGGGAAAATGTCAAAAATGGTCAAAAATGTTTAAAATCAACCCAGGAATAGTGCATTGAAAGCCCGCAGAAAGTTTTGGAAAAGATCGGTAAATTTGGGAAAATGTCAAAAATGGTCGAAAATGTTTAAAATTAACCCAGGAATAGTGCATCGAAAGACCGCAGAAATTTTTTCTGGGTCTACCAGCGCTAGAAATTTTTTTTGGGTCTACCAGGGGTAGAATTTTTTTTTTTTTTTTTTTATTCTCAAAAGTGCCCAAAATGCACTAAAATTGGTTTTAAATCAGCACTCATCGATCAAATACAAATATTATATATTTAATACAAATATTTGACCTTTTTAAACATTAAAACCGGGCCCAGGAGGGTGATTTACCCGAAGAAATGACACTTTTGACCCGGCAATTTGACCCTAATTGCAGTAAAAAAAAATGTCCACAGTGTGGCAGAGTTCTGCGGGTTCCATAGCGGCCCAGTGCGTACATTGGAACATGTGGAAAAAGTTGGAAAAATGTTAAAAATGGTCGAAAATGGTTAAAATCAACCCAGAAATAGTGCATTGAAAGCCCGCAGAAAGTTTTGGAAAAGATCGGTAAATTTGGGAAAATGTCAAAAATGGTCGAAAATGTTTAAAATCAACCCAGGAATAGTGCATTGAAAGCCCGCAGAAAGTTTTGGAAAAGATCGGTAAATTTGGGAAAATGTCAAAAATGGTCGAAAATGTTTAAAATCAACCCAGGAATAGTGCATTGAAAGCCCGCAGAAAGTTTTGGAAAAGATCGGTAAATTTGGGAAAATGTCAAAAATGGTCAAAAATGTTTAAAATCAACCCAGGAATAGTGCATTGAAAGCCCGCAGAAAGTTTTGGAAAAGATCGGTAAATTTGGGAAAATGTCAAAAATGGTCGAAAATGTTTAAAATCAACCCAGGAATAGTGCATTGAAAGCCCGCAGAAAGTTTTGGAAAAGATCGGTAAATTTGGGAAAATGTCAAAAATGGTCGAAAATGTTTAAAATCAACCCAGGAATAGTGCATTGAAAGCCCGCAGAAAGTTTTGGAAAAGATCGGTATATTTGGGAAAATGTCAAAAATGGTCGAAAATGTTTAAAATCAACCCAGGAATAGTGCATTGAAAGCCCGCAGAAAGTTTTGGAAAAGATCGGTAAATTTGGGAAAATGTCAAAAATGGTCAAAAATGTTTAAAATCAACCCAGGAATAGTGCATTGAAAGCCCGCAGAAAGTTTTGGAAAAGATCGGTAAATTTGGGAAAATGTCAAAAATGGTCAAAAATGTTTAAAATCAACCCAGGAATAGTGCATTGAAAGCCCGCAGAAAGTTTTGGAAAAGATCGGTAAATTTGGGAAAATGTCAAAAATGGTCGAAAATGTTTAAAATCAACCCAGGAATAGTGCATTGAAAGCCCGCAGAAAGTTTTGGAAAAGATCGGTAAATTTGGGAAAATGTCAAAAATGGTCGAAAATGTTTAAAATTAACCCAGGAATAGTGCATCGAAAGACCGCAGAAATTTTTTCTGGGTCTACCAGCGCTAGAAATTTTTTTTGGGTCTACCAGGGGTAGAATTTTTTTTTTTTTTTTTTTTAATTTTTAAAACGTTATTTAGCTCTAGGCGGCGTACAGGGCTCCACAGATGGGTTTGGGTTTGGGTTTGGGTTAGAGTTAGGGGTTGGGTTGGGGTCAACCCAGGCAAAGTGCAGACATGAATATCGGGCACTGGAGGTGATTTTCCTGGGTAAAAGACAGCCATAAACGTCGGCGCGACCAAATACGACGACATACGACCATTCTCAAAAGTGCCCAAAATGCACTAAAATTGGTTTTAAATCAGCACTCATCGATCAAATACAAATATTATATATTTAATACAAATATTTGACCTTTTTAAACATTAAAACCGGGCCCAGGAGGGTGATTTACCCGAAGAAATGACACTTTTGACCTGGCAATTTGACCCTAATTGCAGTAAAAAAAAATGTCCACAGTGTGGCAGAGTTCTGCGGGTTCCATAGCGGCCCAGTGCGTACATTGGAACATGTGGAAAAAGTTGGAAAAATGTTAAACATGGTCGAAAATGGTTAAAATCAACCCAGAAATAGTGCATTGAAAGCCCGCAGAAAGTTTTGGAAAAGATCGGTAAATTTGGGAAAATGTCAAAAATGGTCGAAAATGTTTAAAATCAACCCAGGAATAGTGCATTGAAAGCCCGCAGAAAGTTTTGGAAAAGATCGGTAAATTTGGGAAAATGTCAAAAATGGTCAAAAATGTTTAAAATCAACCCAGGAATAGTGCATTGAAAGCCCGCAGAAAGTTTTGGAAAAGATGGGTAAATTTGGGAAAATGTCAAAAATGGTCGAAAATGTTTAAAATCAACCCAGGAATAGTGCATTGAAAGCCCGCAGAAAGTTTTGGAAAAGATCGGTAAATTTGGGAAAATGTCAAAAATGGTCGAAAATGTTTAAAATCAACCCAGGAATAGTGCATTGAAAGCCCGCAGAAAGTTTTGGAAAAGATCGGTAAATTTGGGAAAATGTCAAAAATGGTCGAAAATGTTTAAAATCAACCCAGGAATAGTGCATTGAAAGCCCGCAGAAAGTTTTGGAAAAGATCGGTAAATTTGGGAAAATGTCAAAAATGGTCGAAAATGTTTAAAATTAACCCAGGAATAGTGCATCGAAAGACCGCAGAAATTTTTTCTGGGTCTACCAGCGCTAGAAATTTTTTTTGGGTCTACCAGGGGTAGAAATTTTTTTTTTTTTTTTTTTAATTTTTAAAACGTTATTTAGCTCTAGGCGGCGTACAGGGCTCCACAGATGGGTTTGGGTTTGGGTTTGGGTTAGAGTTAGGGGTTGGGTTGGGGTCAACCCAGGCAAAGTGCAGACATGAATATCGGGCACTGGAGGTGATTTTCCTGGGTAAAAGACAGCCATAAACGTCGGCGCGACCAAATACGACGACATACGACCATTCTCAAAAGTGCCCAAAATGCACTAAAATTGGTTTTAAATCAGCACTCATCGATCAAATACAAATATTATATATTTAATACAAATATTTGACCTTTTTAAACATTAAAACCGGGCCCAGGAGGGTGATTTACCCGAAGAAATGCCACTTTTGACCTGGCAATTTGACCCTAATTGCAGTAAAAAAAAATGTCCACAGTGTGGCAGAGTTCTGCGGGTTCCATAGCGGCCCAGTGCGTACATTGGAACATGTGGAAAAAGTTGGAAAAATGTTAAAAATGGTCGAAAATGGTTAAAATCAACCCAGAAATAGTGCATTGAAAGCCCGCAGAAAGTTTTGGAAAAGATCGGTAAATTTGGGAAAATGTCAAAAATGGTCGAAAATGTTTAAAATCAACCCAGGAATAGTGCATTGAAAGCCCGCAGAAAGTTTTGGAAAAGATCGGTAAATTTGGGAAAATGTCAAAAATGGTCGAAAATGTTTAAAATCAACCCAGGAATAGTGCATTGAAAGCCCGCAGAAAGTTTTGGAAAAGATCGGTAAATTTGGGAAAATGTCAAAAATGGTCGAAAATGTTTAAAATCAACCCAGGAATAGTGCATTGAAAGCCCGCAGAAAGTTTTGGAAAATATCGGTAAATTTGGGAAAATGTCAAAAATGGTCGAAAATGTTTAAAATCAACCCAGGAATAGTGCATTGAAAGCCCGCAGAAAGTTTTGGAAAAGATCGGTAAATTTGGGAAAATGTCAAAAATGGTCGAAAATGTTTAAAATCAACCCAGGAATAGTGCATTGAAAGCCCGCAGAAAGTTTTGGAAAAGATCGGTAAATTTGGGAAAATGTCAAAAATGGTCAAAAATGTTTAAAATCAACCCAGGAATAGTGCATTGAAAGCCCGCAGAAAGTTTTGGAAAAGATCGGTAAATTTGGGAAAATGTCAAAAATGGTCAAAAATGTTTAAAATCAACCCAGGAATAGTGCATTGAAAGCCCGCAGAAAGTTTTGGAAAAGATCGGTAAATTTGGGAAAATGTCAAAAATGGTCGAAAATGTTTAAAATCAACCCAGGAATAGTGCATTGAAAGCCCGCAGAAAGTTTTGGAAAAGATCGGTAAATTTGGGAAAATGTCAAAAATGGTCGAAAATGTTTAAAATCAACCCAGGAATAGTGCATTGAAAGCCCGCAGAAAGTTTTGGAAAAGATCGGTAAATTTGGGAAAATGTCAAAAATGGTCGAAAATGTTTAAAATCAACCCAGGAATAGTGCATTGAAAGCCCGCAGAAAGTTTTGGAAAAGATCGGTAAATTTGGGAAAATGTCAAAAATGGTCGAAAATGTTTAAAATCAACCCAGGAATAGTGCATTGAAAGCCCGCAGAAAGTTTTGGAAAAGATCGGTAAATTTGGGAAAATGTCAAAAATGGTCAAAAATGTTTAAAATCAACCCAGGAATAGTGCATTGAAAGCCCGCAGAAAGTTTTGGAAAAGATCGGTATATTTGGGAAAATGTCAAAAATGGTCGAAAATGTTTAAAATCAACCCAGGAATAGTGCATTGAAAGCCCGCAGAAAGTTTTGGAAAAGATCGGTAAATTTGGGAAAATGTCAAAAATGGTCAAAAATGTTTAAAATCAACCCAGGAATAGTGCATTGAAAGCCCGCAGAAAGTTTTGGAAAAGATCGGTAAATTTGGGAAAATGTCAAAAATGGTCGAAAATGTTTAAAATCAACCCAGGAATAGTGCATTGAAAGCCCGCAGAAAGTTTTGGAAAAGATCGGTAAATTTGGGAAAATGTCAAAAATGGTCAAAAATGTTTAAAATCAACCCAGGAATAGTGCATTGAAAGCCCGCAGAAAGTTTTGGAAAAGATCGGTATATTTGGGAAAATGTCAAAAATGGTCGAAAATGTTTAAAATCAACCCAGGAATAGTGCATTGAAAGCCCGCAGAAAGTTTTGGAAAAGATCGGTAAATTTGGGAAAATGTCAAAAATGGTCAAAAATGTTTAAAATCAACCCAGGAATAGTGCATTGAAAGCCCGCAGAAAGTTTTGGAAAAGATCGGTAAATTTGGGAAAATGTCAAAAATGGTCGAAAATGTTTAAAATCAACCCAGGAATAGTGCATTGAAAGCCCGCAGAAAGTTTTGGAAAAGATCGGTAAATTTGGGAAAATGTCAAAAATGGTCGAAAATGTTTAAAATCAACCCAGGAATAGTGCATTGAAAGCCCGCAGAAAGTTTTGGAAAAGATCGGTAAATTTGGGAAAATGTCAAAAATGGTCAAAAATGTTTAAAATCAACCCAGGAATAGTGCATTGAAAGCCCGCAGAAAGTTTTGGAAAAGATCGGTATATTTGGGAAAATGTCAAAAATGGTCGAAAATGTTTAAAATCAACCCAGGAATAGTGCATTGAAAGCCCGCAGAAAGTTTTGGAAAAGATCGGTAAATTTGGGAAAATGTCAAAAATGGTCGAAAATGTTTAAAATTAACCCAGGAATAGTGCATCGAAAGACCGCAGAAATTTTTTCTGGGTCTACCAGCGCTAGAAATTTTTTTTGGGTCTACCAGGGGTAGAATTTTTTTTTTTTTTTTTTTAATTTTTAAAACGTTATTTAGCTCTAGGCGGCGTACAGGGCTCCACAGATGGGTTTGGGTTTGGGTTTGGGTTAGAGTTAGGGGTTGGGTTGGGGTCAACCCAGGCAAAGTGCAGACATGAATATCGGGCACTGGAGGTGATTTTCCTGGGTAAAAGACAGCCATAAACGTCGGCGCGACCAAATACGACGACATACGACCATTCTCAAAAGTGCCCAAAATGCACTAAAATTGGTTTTAAATCAGCACTCATCGATCAAATACAAATATTATATATTTAATACAAATATTTGACCTTTTTAAACATTAAAACCGGGCCCAGGAGGGTGATTTACCCGAAGAAATGCCACTTTTGACCTGGCAATTTGACCCTAATTGCAGTAAAAAAAAATGTCCACAGTGTGGCAGAGTTCTGCGGGTTCCATAGCGGCCCAGTGCGTACATTGGAACATGTGGAAAAAGTTGGAAAAATGTTAAAAATGGTCGAAAATGGTTAAAATCAACCCAGAAATAGTGCATTGAAAGCCCGCAGAAAGTTTTGGAAAAGATCGGTAAATTTGGGAAAATGTCAAAAATGGTCGAAAATGTTTAAAATCAACCCAGGAATAGTGCATTGAAAGCCCGCAGAAAGTTTTGGAAAAGATCGGTAAATTTGGGAAAATGTCAAAAATGGTCAAAAATGTTTAAAATCAACCCAGGAATAGTGCATTGAAAGCCCGCAGAAAGTTTTGGAAAAGATCGGTAAATTTGGGAAAATGTCAAAAATGGTCGAAAATGTTTAAAATCAACCCAGGAATAGTGCATTGAAAGCCCGCAGAAAGTTTTGGAAAAGATCGGTAAATTTGGGAAAATGTCAAAAATGGTCGAAAATGTTTAAAATCAACACAGGAATAGTGCATTGAAAGCCCGCAGAAAGTTTTGGAAAAGATCGGTAAATTTGGGAAAATGTCAAAAATGGTCGAAAATGTTTAAAATTAACCCAGGAATAGTGCATCGAAAGACCGCAGAAATTTTTTCTGGGTCTACCAGCGCTAGAAATTTTTTCTGGGTCTACCAGCGCTAGAAATTTTTTTTGGGTCTACCAGGGGTAGAATTTTTTTTTTTTTTTTTTTAATTTTTAAAACGTTATTTAGCTCTAGGCGGCGTACAGGGCTCCACAGATGGGTTTGGGTTTGGGTTTGGGTTAGAGTTAGGGGTTGGGTTGGGGTCAACCCAGGCAAAGTGCAGACATGAATATCGGGCACTGGAGGTGATTTTCCTGGGTAAAAGACAGCCATAAACGTCGGCGCGACCAAATACGACGACATACGACCATTCTCAAAAGTGCCCAAAATGCACTAAAATTGGTTTTAAATCAGCACTCATCGATCAAATACAAATATTATATATTTAATACAAATATTTGACCTTTTTAAACATTAAAACCGGGCCCAGGAGGGTGATTTACCCGAAGAAATGACACTTTTGACCCGGCAATTTGACCCTAATTGCAGTAAAAAAAATGTCCACAGTGTGGCAGAGTTCTGCGGGTTCCATAGCGGCCCAGTGCGTACATTGGAACATGTGGAAAAAGTTGGAAAAATGTTAAAAATGGTCGAAAATGGTTAAAATCAACCCAGAAATAGTGCATTGAAAGCCCGCAGAAAGTTTTGGAAAAGATTGGTAAATTTGGGAAAATGTCAAAAATGGTCGAAAATGTTTAAAATCAACCCAGGAATAGTGCATTGAAAGCCCGCAGAAAGTTTTGGAAAAGATCGGTAAATTTGGGAAAATGTCAAAAATGGTCAAAAATGTTTAAAATCAACCCAGGAATAGTGCATTGAAAGCCCGCAGAAAGTTTTGGAAAAGATCGGTAAATTTGGGAAAATGTCAAAAATGGTCGAAAATGTTTAAAATCAACCCAGGAATAGTGCATTGAAAGCCCGCAGAAAGTTTTGGAAAAGATCGGTAAATTTGGGAAAATGTCAAAAATGGTCGAAAATGTTTAAAATCAACCCAGGAATAGTGCATTGAAAGCCCGCAGAAAGTTTTGGAAAAGATCGGTAAATTTGGGAAAATGTCAAAAATGGTCAAAAATGTTTAAAATCAACCCAGGAATAGTGCATTGAAAGCCCGCAGAAAGTTTTGGAAAAGATCGGTAAATTTGGGAAAATGTCAAAAATGGTCGAAAATGTTTAAAATCAACCCAGGAATAGTGCATCGAAAGACCGCAGAAATTTTTTCTGGGTCTACCAGCGCTAGAAATTTTTTTTGGGTCTACCAGGGGTAGAATTTTATTTTTTTTTTTTTTAAATTTTTAAAACGTTATTTAGCTCTAGGCGGCGTACAGGGCTCCACAGATGTGTTTGGGTTTGGGTTAGAGTTAGGGGTTGGGTTGGGGTCAACCCAGGCAAAGTGCAGACATGAATATCGGGCACTGGAGGTGATTTTCCTGGGTAAAAGACAGCCATAAACGTCGGCGCGACCAAATACGACGACATACGACCATTCTCAAAAGTGCCCAAAATGCACTAAAATTGGTTTTAAATCAGCACTCATCGATCAAATACAAATATTATATAATTAATACAAATATTTGACCTTTTTAAACATTAAAACCGGGCCCAGGAGGGTGATTTACCCGAAGAAATGACACTTTTGACCCGGCAATTTGACCCTAATTGCAGTAAAAAAAAAATGTCCACAGTGTGGCAGAGTTCTGCGGGTTCCATAGCGGCCCAGTGCGTACATTGGAACATGTGGAAAAAGTTGGAAAAATGTTAAAAATGGTCGAAAATGTTTAAAATCAACCCAGAAATAGTGCATTGAAAGCCCGCAGAAAGTTTTGGAAAAGATCGGTAAATTTGGGAAAATGTCAAAAATGGTCAAAAATGTTTAAAATCAACCCAGGAATAGTGCATTGAAAGCCCGCAGAAAGTTTTGGAAAAGATCGGTAAATTTGGGAAAATGTCAAAAATGGTCCAAAATGTTTAAAATCAACCCAGGAATAGTGCATTGAAAGCCCGCAGAAAGTTTTGGAAAAGATCGGTAAATTTGGGAAAATGTCAAAAATGGTCAAAAATGTTTAAAATCAACCCAGGAATAGTGCATTGAAAGCCCGCAGAAAGTTTTGGAAAAGATCGGTAAATTTGGGAAAATGTCAAAAATGGTCGAAAATGTTTAAAATCAACCCAGGAATAGTGCATTGAAAGCCCGCAGAAAGTTTTGGAAAAGATCGGTAAATTTGGGAAAATGTCAAAAATGGTCGAAAATGTTTAAAATTAACCCAGGAATAGTGCATCGAAAGACCGCAGAAATTTTTTCTGGGTCTACCAGCGCTAGAAATTTTTTTTGGGTCTACCAGGGGTAGAATTTTTTTTTTTTTTTTTTTAATTTTTAAAACGTTATTTAGCTCTAGGCGGCGTACAGGGCTCCACAGATGTGTTTGGGTTTGGGTTAGAGTTAGGGGTTGGGTTGGGGTCAACCCAGGCAAAGTGCAGACATGAATATCGGGCACTGGAGGTGATTTTCCTGGGTAAAAGACAGCCATAAACGTCGGCGCGACCAAATACGACGACATACGACCATTCTCAAAAGTGCCCAAAATGCACTAAAATTGGTTTTAAATCAGCACTCATCGATCAAATACAAATATTATATATTTAATACAAATATTTGACCTTTTTAAACATTAAAACCGGGCCCAGGAGGGTGATTTACCCGAAGAAATGACACTTTTGACCCGGCAATTTGACCCTAATTGCAGTAAAAAAAAATGTCCACAGTGTGGCAGAGTTCTGCGGGTTCCATAGCGGCCCAGTGCGTACATTGGAACATGTGGAAAAAGTTGGAAAAATGTTAAAAATGGTCGAAAATGGTTAAAATCAACCCAGAAATAGTGCATTGAAAGCCCGCAGAAAGTTTTGGAAAAGATCGGTAAATTTGGGAAAATGTCAAAAATGGTCGAAAATGTTTAAAATCAACCCAGGAATAGTGCATTGAAAGCCCGCAGAAAGTTTTGGAAAAGATCGGTAAATTTGGGAAAATGTCAAAAATGGTCGAAAATGTTTAAAATCAACCCAGGAATAGTGCATTGAAAGCCCGCAGAAAGTTTTGGAAAAGATCGGTAAATTTGGGAAAATGTCAAAAATGGTCAAAAATGTTTAAAATCAACCCAGGAATAGTGCATTGAAAGCCCGCAGAAAGTTTTGGAAAAGATCGGTAAATTTGGGAAAATGTCAAAAATGGTCGAAAATGTTTAAAATCAACCCAGGAATAGTGCATTGAAAGCCCGCAGAAAGTTTTGGAAAAGATCGGTAAATTTGGGAAAATGTCAAAAATGGTCGAAAATGTTTAAAATCAACCCAGGAATAGTGCATTGAAAGCCCGCAGAAAGTTTTGGAAAAGATCGGTAAATTTGGGAAAATGTCAAAAATGGTCGAAAATGTTTAAAATCAACCCAGGAATAGTGCATTGAAAGCCCGCAGAAATTTTTTCTGGGTCTACCAGCGCTAGAAATTTTTTTTGGGTCTACCAGGGGTAGAATTTTTTTTTTTTTTTTTTTTAATTTTTAAAACGTTATTTAGCTCTAGGCGGCGTACAGGGCTCCACAGATGGGTTTGGGTTTGGGTTAGAGTTAGGGGTTGGGTTGGGGTCAACCCAGGCAAAGTGCAGACATGAATATCGGGCACTGGAGGTGATTTTCCTGGGTAAAAGACAGCCATAAACGTCGGCGCGACCAAATACGACGACATACGACCATTCTCAAAAGTGCCCAAAATGCACTAAAATTGGTTTTAAATCAGCACTCATCGATCAAATACAAATATTATATAATTAATACAAATATTTGACCTTTTTAAACATTAAAACCGGGCCCAGGAGGGTGATTTACCCGAAGAAATGACACTTTTGACCCGGCAATTTGACCCTAATTGCAGTAAAAAAAAAATGTCCACAGTGTGGCAGAGTTCTGCGGGTTCCATAGCGGCCCAGTGCGTACATTGGAACATGTGGAAAAAGTTGGAAAAATGTTAAAAATGGTCGAAAATGGTTAAAATCAACCCAGAAATAGTGCATTGAAAGCCCGCAGAAAGTTTTGGAAAAGATCGGTAAATTTGGGAAAATGTCAAAAATGGTCAAAAATGTTTAAAATCAACCCAGGAATAGTGCATTGAAAGCCCGCAGAAAGTTTTGGAAAAGATCGGTAAATTTGGAAAAATGTTAAAAATGGTCGAAAATGGTTAAAATCAACCCAGAAATAGTGCATTGAAAGCCCGCAGAAAGTTTTGGAAAAGATCGGTAAATTTGGGAAAATGTCAAAAATGGTCAAAAATGTTTAAAATCAACCCAGGAATAGTGCATTGAAAGCCCGCAGAAAGTTTTGGAAAAGATCGGTAAATTTGGGAAAATGTCAAAAATGGTCGAAAATGTTTAAAATCAACCCAGGAATAGTGCATTGAAAGCCCGCAGAAAGTTTTGGAAAAGATCGGTAAATTTGGGAAAATGTCAAAAATGGTCGAAAATGTTTAAAATCAACCCAGGAATAGTGCATTGAAAGCCCGCAGAAAGTTTTGGAAAAGATCGGTAAATTTGGGAAAATGTCAAAAATGGTCGAAAATGTTTAAAATCAACCCAGGAATAGTGCATTGAAAGCCCGCAGAAATTTTTTCTGGGTCTACCAGCGCTAGAAATTTTTTTTGGGTCTACCAGGGGTAGAATTTTTTTTTTTTTTTTTTTTAATTTTTAAAACGTTATTTAGCTCTAGGCGGCGTACAGGGCTCCACAGATGGGTTTGGGTTTGGGTTAGAGTTAGGGGTTGGGTTGAGGTCAACCCAGGCAAAGTGCAGACATGAATATCGGGCACTGGAGGTGATTTTCCTGGGTAAAAGACAGCCATAAACGTCGGCGCGACCAAATACGACGACATACGACCATTCTCAAAAGTGCCCAAAATGCACTAAAATTGGTTTTAAATCAGCACTCATCGATCAAATACAAATATTATATATTTAATACAAATATTTGACCTTTTTAAACATTAAAACCGGGCCCAGGAGGGTGATTTACCCGAAGAAATGACACTTTTGACCCGGCAATTTGACCCTAATTGCAGTAAAAAAAAAATGTCCACAGTGTGGCAGAGTTCTGCGGGTTCCATAGCGGCCCAGTGCGTACATTGGAACATGTGGAAAAAGTTGGAAAAATGTTAAAAATGGTCGAAAATGTTTAAAATCAACCCAGAAATAGTGCATTGAAAGCCCGCAGAAAGTTTTGGAAAAGATCGGTAAATTTGGGAAAATGTCAAAAATGGTCAAAAATGTTTAAAATCAACCCAGGAATAGTGCATTGAAAGCCCGCAGAAAGTTTTGGAAAAGATCGGTAAATTTGGGAAAATGTCAAAAATGGTCGAAAATGTTTAAAATCAACCCAGGAATAGTGCATTGAAAGCCCGCAGAAAGTTTTGGAAAAGATCGGTAAATTTGGGAAAATGTCAAAAATGGTCAAAAATGTTTAAAATCAACCCAGGAATAGTGCATTGAAAGCCCGCAGAAAGTTTTGGAAAAGATCGGTAAATTTGGGAAAATGTCAAAAATGGTCGAAAATGTTTAAAATCAACCCAGGAATAGTGCATTGAAAGCCCGCAGAAAGTTTTGGAAAAGATCGGTAAATTTGGGAAAATGTCAAAAATGGTCGAAAATGTTTAAAATTAACCCAGGAATAGTGCATCGAAAGACCGCAGAAATTTTTTCTGGGTCTACCAGCGCTAGAAATTTTTTTTGGGTCTACCAGGGGTAGAATTTTTTTTTTTTTTTTTTTAATTTTTAAAACGTTATTTAGCTCTAGGCGGCGTACAGGGCTCCACAGATGTGTTTGGGTTTGGGTTAGAGTTAGGGGTTGGGTTGGGGTCAACCCAGGCAAAGTGCAGACATGAATATCGGGCACTGGAGGTGATTTTCCTGGGTAAAAGACAGCCATAAACGTCGGCGCGACCAAATACGACGACATACGACCATTCTCAAAAGTGCCCAAAATGCACTAAAATTGGTTTTAAATCAGCACTCATCGATCAAATACAAATATTATATATTTAATACAAATATTTGACCTTTTTAAACATTAAAACCGGGCCCAGGAGGGTGATTTACCCGAAGAAATGACACTTTTGACCCGGCAATTTGACCCTAATTGCAGTAAAAAAAAATGTCCACAGTGTGGCAGAGTTCTGCGGGTTCCATAGCGGCCCAGTGCGTACATTGGAACATGTGGAAAAAGTTGGAAAAATGTTAAAAATGGTCGAAAATGGTTAAAATCAACCCAGAAATAGTGCATTGAAAGCCCGCAGAAAGTTTTGGAAAAGATCGGTAAATTTGGGAAAATGTCAAAAATGGTCGAAAATGTTTAAAATCAACCCAGGAATAGTGCATTGAAAGCCCGCAGAAATTTTTTCTGGGTCTACCAGCGCTAGAAATTTTTTTTGGGTCTACCAGGGGTAGAAATTTTTTTTTTTTTTTTTTAATTTTTAAAACGTTATTTAGCTCTAGGCGGCGTACAGGGCTCCACAGATGGGTTTGGGTTTGGGTTTGGGTTAGAGTTAGGGGTTGGGGTCAACCCAGGCAAAGTGCAGACATGAATATCGGGCACTGGAGGTGATTTTCCTGGGTAAAAGACAGCCATAAACGTCGGCGCGACCAAATACGACGACATACGACCATTCTCAAAAGTGCCCAAAATGCACTAAAATTGGTTTTAAATCAGCACTCATCGATCAAATACAAATATTATATATTTAATACAAATATTTGACCTTTTTAAACATTAAAACCGGGCCCAGGAGGGTGATTTACCCGAAGAAATGACACTTTTGACCCGGCAATTTGACCCTAATTGCAGTAAAAAAAAATGTCCACAGTGTGGCAGAGTTCTGCGGGTTCCATAGCGGCCCAGTGCGTACATTGGAACATGTGGAAAAAGTTGGAAAAATGTTAAAAATGGTCGAAAATGGTTAAAATCAACCCAGAAATAGTGCATTGAAAGCCCGCAGAAAGTTTTGGAAAAGATCGGTAAATTTGGGAAAATGTCAAAAATGGTCGAAAATGTTTAAAATCAACCCAGGAATAGTGCATTGAAAGCCCGCAGAAAGTTTTGGAAAAGATCGGTAAATTTGGGAAAATGTCAAAAATGGTCGAAAATGTTTAAAATCAACCCAGGAATAGTGCATTGAAAGCCCGCAGAAAGTTTTGGAAAAGATCGGTAAATTTGGGAAAATGTCAAAAATGGTCAAAAATGTTTAAAATCAACCCAGGAATAGTGCATTGAAAGCCCGCAGAAAGTTTTGGAAAAGATCGGTAAATTTGGGAAAATGTCAAAAATGGTCGAAAATGTTTAAAATCAACCCAGGAATAGTGCATTGAAAGCCCGCAGAAAGTTTTGGAAAAGATCGGTAAATTTGGGAAAATGTCAAAAATGGTCGAAAATGTTTAAAATCAACCCAGGAATAGTGCATTGAAAGCCCGCAGAAAGTTTTGGAAAAGATCGGTATATTTGGGAAAATGTCAAAAATGGTCGAAAATGTTTAAAATCAACCCAGGAATAGTGCATTGAAAGCCCGCAGAAAGTTTTGGAAAAGATCGGTAAATTTGGGAAAATGTCAAAAATGGTCAAAAATGTTTAAAATCAACCCAGGAATAGTGCATTGAAAGCCCGCAGAAAGTTTTGGAAAAGATCGGTAAATTTGGGAAAATGTCAAAAATGGTCAAAAATGTTTAAAATCAACCCAGGAATAGTGCATTGAAAGCCCGCAGAAAGTTTTGGAAAAGATCGGTAAATTTGGGAAAATGTCAAAAATGGTCGAAAATGTTTAAAATCAACCCAGGAATAGTGCATTGAAAGCCCGCAGAAAGTTTTGGAAAAGATCGGTAAATTTGGGAAAATGTCAAAAATGGTCGAAAATGTTTAAAATTAACCCAGGAATAGTGCATCGAAAGACCGCAGAAATTTTTTCTGGGTCTACCAGCGCTAGAAATTTTTTTTGGGTCTACCAGGGGTAGAATTTTTTTTTTTTTTTTTTTTAATTTTTAAAACGTTATTTAGCTCTAGGCGGCGTACAGGGCTCCACAGATGGGTTTGGGTTTGGGTTTGGGTTAGAGTTAGGGGTTGGGTTGGGGTCAACCCAGGCAAAGTGCAGACATGAATATCGGGCACTGGAGGTGATTTTCCTGGGTAAAAGACAGCCATAAACGTCGGCGCGACCAAATACGACGACATACGACCATTCTCAAAAGTGCCCAAAATGCACTAAAATTGGTTTTAAATCAGCACTCATCGATCAAATACAAATATTATATATTTAATACAAATATTTGACCTTTTTAAACATTAAAACCGGGCCCAGGAGGGTGATTTACCCGAAGAAATGCCACTTTTGACCTGGCAATTTGACCCTAATTGCAGTAAAAAAAAATGTCCACAGTGTGGCAGAGTTCTGCGGGTTCCATAGCGGCCCAGTGCGTACATTGGAACATGTGGAAAAAGTTGGAAAAATGTTAAAAATGGTCGAAAATGGTTAAAATCAACCCAGAAATAGTGCATTGAAAGCCCGCAGAAAGTTTTGGAAAAGATCGGTAAATTTGGGAAAATGTCAAAAATGGTCGAAAATGTTTAAAATCAACCCAGGAATAGTGCATTGAAAGCCCGCAGAAAGTTTTGGAAAAGATCGGTAAATTTGGGAAAATGTCAAAAATGGTCGAAAATGTTTAAAATCAACCCAGGAATAGTGCATTGAAAGCCCGCAGAAAGTTTTGGAAAAGATCGGTAAATTTGGGAAAATGTCAAAAATGGTCGAAAATGTTTAAAATCAACCCAGGAATAGTGCATTGAAAGCCCGCAGAAAGTTTTGGAAAATATCGGTAAATTTGGGAAAATGTCAAAAATGGTCGAAAATGTTTAAAATCAACCCAGGAATAGTGCATTGAAAGCCCGCAGAAAGTTTTGGAAAAGATCGGTAAATTTGGGAAAATGTCAAAAATGGTCGAAAATGTTTAAAATCAACCCAGGAATAGTGCATTGAAAGCCCGCAGAAAGTTTTGGAAAAGATCGGTAAATTTGGGAAAATGTCAAAAATGGTCAAAAATGTTTAAAATCAACCCAGGAATAGTGCATTGAAAGCCCGCAGAAAGTTTTGGAAAAGATCGGTATATTTGGGAAAATGTCAAAAATGGTCGAAAATGTTTAAAATCAACCCAGGAATAGTGCATTGAAAGCCCGCAGAAAGTTTTGGAAAAGATCGGTAAATTTGGGAAAATGTCAAAAATGGTCAAAAATGTTTAAAATCAACCCAGGAATAGTGCATTGAAAGCCCGCAGAAAGTTTTGGAAAAGATCGGTAAATTTGGGAAAATGTCAAAAATGGTCGAAAATGTTTAAAATCAACCCAGGAATAGTGCATTGAAAGCCCGCAGAAAGTTTTGGAAAAGATCGGTAAATTTGGGAAAATGTCAAAAATGGTCGAAAATGTTTAAAATCAACCCAGGAATAGTGCATTGAAAGCCCGCAGAAAGTTTTGGAAAAGATCGGTCAATTTGGGAAAATGTCAAAAATGGTCGAAAATGTTTAAAATCAACCCAGGAATAGTGCATTGAAAGCCCGCAGAAAGTTTTGGAAAATATCGGTAAATTTGGGAAAATGTCAAAAATGGTCGAAAATGTTTAAAATCAACCCAGGAATAGTGCATTGAAAGCCCGCAGAAAGTTTTGGAAAAGATCGGTAAATTTGGGAAAATGTCAAAAATGGTCGAAAATGTTTAAAATCAACCCAGGAATAGTGCATTGAAAGCCCGCAGAAAGTTTTGGAAAAGATCGGTAAATTTGGGAAAATGTCAAAAATGGTCAAAAATGTTTAAAATCAACCCAGGAATAGTGCATTGAAAGCCCGCAGAAAGTTTTGGAAAAGATCGGTATATTTGGGAAAATGTCAAAAATGGTCGAAAATGTTTAAAATCAACCCAGGAATAGTGCATTGAAAGCCCGCAGAAAGTTTTGGAAAAGATCGGTAAATTTGGGAAAATGTCAAAAATGGTCAAAAATGTTTAAAATCAACCCAGGAATAGTGCATTGAAAGCCCGCAGAAAGTTTTGGAAAAGATCGGTAAATTTGGGAAAATGTCAAAAATGGTCGAAAATGTTTAAAATCAACCCAGGAATAGTGCATTGAAAGCCCGCAGAAAGTTTTGGAAAAGATCGGTAAATTTGGGAAAATGTCAAAAATGGTCAAAAATGTTTAAAATCAATCCAGGAATAGTGCATTGAAAGCCCGCAGAAAGTTTTGGAAAAGATCGGTAAATTTGGGAAAATGTCAAAAATGGTCGAAAATGTTTAAAATTAACCCAGGAATAGTGCATCGAAAGACCGCAGAAATTTTTTCTGGGTCTACCAGCGCTAGAAATTTTTTTTGGGTCTACCAGGGGTAGAATTTTTATTTTTTTTTTTTATTCTCAAAAGTGCCCAAAATGCACTAAAATTGGTTTTAAATCAGCACTCATCGATCAAATACAAATATTATATATTTAATACAAATATTTGACCTTTTTAAACATTAAAACCGGGCCCAGGAGGGTGATTTACCCGAAGAAATGACACTTTTGACCCGGCAATTTGACCCTAATTGCAGTAAAAAAAAATGTCCACAGTGTGGCAGAGTTCTGCGGGTTCCATAGCGGCCCAGTGCGTACATTGGAACATGTGGAAAAAGTTGGAAAAATGTTAAAAATGGTCGAAAATGGTTAAAATCAACCCAGAAATAGTGCATTGAAAGCCCGCAGAAAGTTTTGGAAAAGATCGGTAAATTTGGGAAAATGTCAAAAATGGTCGAAAATGTTTAAAATCAACCCAGGAATAGTGCATTGAAAGCCCGCAGAAAGTTTTGGAAAAGATCGGTAAATTTGGGAAAATGTCAAAAATGGTCGAAAATGTTTAAAATCAACCCAGGAATAGTGCATTGAAAGCCCGCAGAAAGTTTTGGAAAAGATCGGTAAATTTGGGAAAATGTCAAAAATGGTCAAAAATGTTTAAAATCAACCCAGGAATAGTGCATTGAAAGCCCGCAGAAAGTTTTGGAAAAGATCGGTAAATTTGGGAAAATGTCAAAAATGGTCGAAAATGTTTAAAATCAACCCAGGAATAGTGCATTGAAAGCCCGCAGAAAGTTTTGGAAAAGATCGGTAAATTTGGGAAAATGTCAAAAATGGTCGAAAATGTTTAAAATCAACCCAGGAATAGTGCATTGAAAGCCCGCAGAAAGTTTTGGAAAAGATCGGTATATTTGGGAAAATGTCAAAAATGGTCGAAAATGTTTAAAATCAACCCAGGAATAGTGCATTGAAAGCCCGCAGAAAGTTTTGGAAAAGATCGGTAAATTTGGGAAAATGTCAAAAATGGTCAAAAATGTTTAAAATCAACCCAGGAATAGTGCATTGAAAGCCCGCAGAAAGTTTTGGAAAAGATCGGTAAATTTGGGAAAATGTCAAAAATGGTCAAAAATGTTTAAAATCAACCCAGGAATAGTGCATTGAAAGCCCGCAGAAAGTTTTGGAAAAGATCGGTAAATTTGGGAAAATGTCAAAAATGGTCGAAAATGTTTAAAATCAACCCAGGAATAGTGCATTGAAAGCCCGCAGAAAGTTTTGGAAAAGATCGGTAAATTTGGGAAAATGTCAAAAATGGTCGAAAATGTTTAAAATTAACCCAGGAATAGTGCATCGAAAGACCGCAGAAATTTTTTCTGGGTCTACCAGCGCTAGAAATTTTTTTTGGGTCTACCAGGGGTAGAATTTTTTTTTTTTTTTTTTTTAATTTTTAAAACGTTATTTAGCTCTAGGCGGCGTACAGGGCTCCACAGATGGGTTTGGGTTTGGGTTTGGGTTAGAGTTAGGGGTTGGGTTGGGGTCAACCCAGGCAAAGTGCAGACATGAATATCGGGCACTGGAGGTGATTTTCCTGGGTAAAAGACAGCCATAAACGTCGGCGCGACCAAATACGACGACATACGACCATTCTCAAAAGTGCCCAAAATGCACTAAAATTGGTTTTAAATCAGCACTCATCGATCAAATACAAATATTATATATTTAATACAAATATTTGACCTTTTTAAACATTAAAACCGGGCCCAGGAGGGTGATTTACCCGAAGAAATGACACTTTTGACCTGGCAATTTGACCCTAATTGCAGTAAAAAAAAATGTCCACAGTGTGGCAGAGTTCTGCGGGTTCCATAGCGGCCCAGTGCGTACATTGGAACATGTGGAAAAAGTTGGAAAAATGTTAAACATGGTCGAAAATGGTTAAAATCAACCCAGAAATAGTGCATTGAAAGCCCGCAGAAAGTTTTGGAAAAGATCGGTAAATTTGGGAAAATGTCAAAAATGGTCGAAAATGTTTAAAATCAACCCAGGAATAGTGCATTGAAAGCCCGCAGAAAGTTTTGGAAAAGATCGGTAAATTTGGGAAAATGTCAAAAATGGTCAAAAATGTTTAAAATCAACCCAGGAATAGTGCATTGAAAGCCCGCAGAAAGTTTTGGAAAAGATGGGTAAATTTGGGAAAATGTCAAAAATGGTCGAAAATGTTTAAAATCAACCCAGGAATAGTGCATTGAAAGCCCGCAGAAAGTTTTGGAAAAGATCGGTAAATTTGGGAAAATGTCAAAAATGGTCGAAAATGTTTAAAATCAACCCAGGAATAGTGCATTGAAAGCCCGCAGAAAGTTTTGGAAAAGATCGGTAAATTTGGGAAAATGTCAAAAATGGTCGAAAATGTTTAAAATCAACCCAGGAATAGTGCATTGAAAGCCCGCAGAAAGTTTTGGAAAAGATCGGTAAATTTGGGAAAATGTCAAAAATGGTCAAAAATGTTTAAAATCAACCCAGGAATAGTGCATTGAAAGCCCGCAGAAAGTTTTGGAAAAGATCGGTAAATTTGGGAAAATGTCAAAAATGGTCGAAAATGTTTAAAATCAACCCAGGAATAGTGCATTGAAAGCCCGCAGAAAGTTTTGGAAAAGATCGGTAAATTTGGGAAAATGTCAAAAATGGTCGAAAATGTTTAAAATCAACCCAGGAATAGTGCATTGAAAGCCCGCAGAAAGTTTTGGAAAAGATCGGTAAATTTGGGAAAATGTCAAAAATGGTCGAAAATGTTTAAAATCAACCCAGGAATAGTGCATTGAAAGCCCGCAGAAAGTTTTGGAAAAGATCGGTAAATTTGGGAAAATGTCAAAAATGGTCAAAAATGTTTAAAATCAACCCAGGAATAGTGCATTGAAAGCCCGCAGAAAGTTTTGGAAAAGATCGGTAAATTTGGGAAAATGTCAAAAATGGTCGAAAATGTTTAAAATCAACCCAGGAATAGTGCATTGAAAGCCCGCAGAAAGTTTTGGAAAAGATCGGTAAATTTGGGAAAATGTCAAAAATGGTCGAAAATGTTTAAAATCAACCCAGGAATAGTGCATTGAAAGCCCGCAGAAAGTTTTGGAAAAGATCGGTAAATTTGGGAAAATGTCAAAAATGGTCAAAAATGTTTAAAATCAACCCAGGAATAGTGCATTGAAAGCCCGCAGAAAGTTTTGGAAAAGATCGGTAAATTTGGGAAAATGTCAAAAATGGTCGAAAATGTTTAAAATTAACCCAGGAATAGTGCATCGAAAGACCGCAGAAATTTTTTCTGGGTCTACCAGCGCTAGAAATTTTTTTTGGGTCTACCAGGGGTAGAATTTTTTTTTTTTTTTTTTTAATTTTTAAAACGTTATTTAGCTCTAGGCGGCGTACAGGGCTCCACAGATGTGTTTGGGTTTGGGTTAGAGTTAGGGGTTGGGTTGGGGTCAACCCAGGCAAAGTGCAGACATGAATATCGGGCACTGGAGGTGATTTTCCTGGGTAAAAGACAGCCATAAACGTCGGCGCGACCAAATACGACGACATACGACCATTCTCAAAAGTGCCCAAAATGCACTAAAATTGGTTTTAAATCAGCACTCATCGATCAAATACAAATATTATATAATTAATACAAATATTTGACCTTTTTAAACATTAAAACCGGGCCCAGGAGGGTGATTTACCCGAAGAAATGACACTTTTGACCCGGCAATTTGACCCTAATTGCAGTAAAAAAAAAATGTCCACAGTGTGGCAGAGTTCTGCGGGTTCCATAGCGGCCCAGTGCGTACATTGGAACATGTGGAAAAAGTTGGAAAAATGTTAAAAATGGTCGAAAATGTTTAAAATCAACCCAGAAATAGTGCATTGAAAGCCCGCAGAAAGTTTTGGAAAAGATCGGTAAATTTGGGAAAATGTCAAAAATGGTCAAAAATGTTTAAAATCAACCCAGGAATAGTGCATTGAAAGCCCGCAGAAAGTTTTGGAAAAGATCGGTAAATTTGGGAAAATGTCAAAAATGGTCGAAAATGTTTAAAATCAACCCAGGAATAGTGCATTGAAAGCCCGCAGAAAGTTTTGGAAAAGATCGGTAAATTTGGGAAAATGTCAAAAATGGTCGAAAATGTTTAAAATCAACCCAGGAATAGTGCATTGAAAGCCCGCAGAAAGTTTTGGAAAAGATCGGTAAATTTGGGAAAATGTCAAAAATGGTCGAAAATGTTTAAAATCAACCCAGGAATAGTGCATTGAAAGCCCGCAGAAAGTTTTGGAAAAGATCGGTAAATTTGGGAAAATGTCAAAAATGGTCAAAAATGTTTAAAATCAACCCAGGAATAGTGCATTGAAAGCCCGCAGAAAGTTTTGGAAAAGATCGGTAAATTTGGGAAAATGTCAAAAATGGTCGAAAATGTTTAAAATCAACCCAGGAATAGTGCATTGAAAGCCCGCAGAAAGTTTTGGAAAAGATCGGTAAATTTGGGAAAATGTCAAAAATGGTCGAAAATGTTTAAAATTAACCCAGGAATAGTGCATCGAAAGACCGCAGAAATTTTTTCTGGGTCTACCAGCGCTAGAAATTTTTTTTGGGTCTACCAGGGGTAGAATTTTTTTTTTTTTTTTTTAAATTTTTAAAACGTTATTTAGCTCTAGGCGGCGTACAGGGCTCCACAGATGTGTTTGGGTTTGGGTTAGAGTTAGGGGTTGGGTTGGGGTCAACCCAGGCAAAGTGCAGACATGAATATCGGGCACTGGAGGTGATTTTCCTGGGTAAAAGACAGCCATAAACGTCGGCGCGACCAAATACGACGACATACGACCATTCTCAAAAGTGCCCAAAATGCACTAAAATTGGTTTTAAATCAGCACTCATCGATCAAATACAAATATTATATATTTAATACAAATATTTGACCTTTTTAAACATTAAAACCGGGCCCAGGAGGGTGATTTACCCGAAGAAATGACACTTTTGACCCGGCAATTTGACCCTAATTGCAGTAAAAAAAAATGTCCACAGTGTGGCAGAGTTCTGCGGTTTCCATAGCGGCCCAGTGCGTACATTGGAACATGTGGAAAAAGTTGGAAAAATGTTAAAAATGGTCGAAAATGGTTAAAATCAACCCAGAAATAGTGCATTGAAAGCCCGCAGAAAGTTTTGGAAAAGATCGGTAAATTTGGGAAAATGTCAAAAATGGTCGAAAATGTTTAAAATCAACCCAGGAATAGTGCATTGAAAGCCCGCAGAAAGTTTTGGAAAAGATCGGTAAATTTGGGAAAATGTCAAAAATGGTCGAAAATGTTTAAAATCAACCCAGGAATAGTGCATTGAAAGCCCGCAGAAAGTTTTGGAAAAGATCGGTAAATTTGGGAAAATGTCAAAAATGGTCAAAAATGTTTAAAATCAACCCAGGAATAGTGCATTGAAAGCCCGCAGAAAGTTTTGGAAAAGATCGGTAAATTTGGGAAAATGTCAAAAATGGTCGAAAATGTTTAAAATCAACCCAGGAATAGTGCATTGAAAGCCCGCAGAAAGTTTTGGAAAAGATCGGTAAATTTGGGAAAATGTAAAAAATGGTCGAAAATGTTTAAAATCAACCCAGGAATAGTGCATTGAAAGCCCGCAGAAAGTTTTGGAAAAGATCGGTAAATTTGGGAAAATGTCAAAAATGGTCGAAAATGTTTAAAATTAACCCAGGAATAGTGCATCGAAAGACCGCAGAAATTTTTTCTGGGTCTACCAGCGCTAGAAATTTTTTTTGGGTCTACCAGGGGTAGAATTTTTTTTTTTTTTTTTTTTTATTTTTAAAACGTTATTTAGCTCTAGGCGGCGTACAGGGCTCCACAGATGTGTTTGGGTTTGGGTTAGAGTTAGGGGTTGGGTTGGGGTCAACCCAGGCAAAGTGCAGACATGAATATCGGGCACTGGAGGTGATTTTCCTGGGTAAAAGACAGCCATAAACGTCGGCGCGACCAAATACGACGACATACGACCATTCTCAAAAGTGCCCAAAATGCACTAAAATTGGTTTTAAATCAGCACTCATCGATCAAATACAAATATTATATATTTAATACAAATATTTGACCTTTTTAAACATTAAAACCGGGCCCAGGAGGGTGATTTACCCGAAGAAATGACACTTTTGACCCGGCAATTTGACCCTAATTGCAGTAAAAAAAAATGTCCACAGTGTGGCAGAGTTCTGCGGGTTCCATAGCGGCCCAGTGCGTACATTGGAACATGTGGAAAAAGTTGGAAAAATGTTAAAAATGGTCGAAAATGGTTAAAATCAACCCAGAAATAGTGCATTGAAAGCCCGCAGAAAGTTTTGGAAAAGATCGGTAAATTTGGGAAAATGTCAAAAATGGTCGAAAATGTTTAAAATCAACCCAGGAATAGTGCATTGAAAGCCCGCAGAAAGTTTTGGAAAAGATCGGTAAATTTGGGAAAATGTCAAAAATGGTCGAAAATGTTTAAAATCAACCCAGGAATAGTGCATTGAAAGCCCGCAGAAAGTTTTGGAAAAGATCGGTAAATTTGGGAAAATGTCAAAAATGGTCAAAAATGTTTAAAATCAACCCAGGAATAGTGCATTGAAAGCCCGCAGAAAGTTTTGGAAAAGATCGGTAAATTTGGGAAAATGTCAAAAATGGTCGAAAATGTTTAAAATCAACCCAGGAATAGTGCATTGAAAGCCCGCAGAAAGTTTTGGAAAAGATCGGTAAATTTGGGAAAATGTCAAAAATGGTCGAAAATGTTTAAAATCAACCCAGGAATAGTGCATTGAAAGCCCGCAGAAAGTTTTGGAAAAGATCGGTAAATTTGGGAAAATGTCAAAAATGGTCGAAAATGTTTAAAATCAACCCAGGAATAGTGCATTGAAAGCCCGCAGAAAGTTTTGGAAAAGATCGGTAAATTTGGGAAAATGTCAAAAATGGTCAAAAATGTTTAAAATCAACCCAGGAATAGTGCATTGAAAGCCCGCAGAAAGTTTTGGAAAAGATCGGTAAATTTGGGAAAATGTCAAAAATGGTCGAAAATGTTTAAAATCAACCCAGGAATAGTGCATTGAAAGCCCGCAGAAAGTTTTGGAAAAGATCGGTAAATTTGGGAAAATGTCAAAAATGGTCGAAAATGTTTAAAATCAACCCAGGAATAGTGCATTGAAAGCCCGCAGAAAGTTTTGGAAAAGATCGGTAAATTTGGGAAAATGTCAAAAATGGTCGAAAATGTTTAAAATCAACCCAGGAATAGTGCATTGAAAGCCCGCAGAAAGTTTTGGAAAAGATCGGTAAATTTGGGAAAATGTCAAAAATGGTCGAAAATGTTTAAAATCAACCCAGGAATAGTGCATTGAAAGCCCGCAGAAAGTTTTGGAAAAGATCGGTAAATTTGGGAAAATGTCAAAAATGGTCGAAAATGTTTAAAATCAACCCAGGAATAGTGCATTGAAAGCCCGCAGAAAGTTTTGGAAAAGATCGGTAAATTTGGGAAAATGTCAAAAATGGTCGAAAATGTTTAAAATCAACCCAGGAATAGTGCATTGAAAGCCCGCAGAAAGTTTTGGAAAAGATCGGTAAATTTGGGAAAATGTCAAAAATGGTCGAAAATGTTTAAAATCAACCCAGGAATAGTGCATTGAAAGCCCGCAGAAAGTTTTGGAAAAGATCGGTAAATTTGGGAAAATGTCAAAAATGGTCGAAAATGTTTAAAATTAACCCAGGAATAGTGCATCGAAAGCCCGCAGAAATTTTTTCTGGGTCTACCAGCGCTAGAAATTTTTTTGGGGTCTACCAGGGGTAGAATTTTTTTTTTTTTTTTTTAATTTTTAAAACGTTATTTAGCTCTAGGCGGCGTACAGGGCTCCACAGATGGGTTTGGGTTTGGGTTAGAGTTAGGGGTTGGGTTGGGGTCAACCCAGGCAAAGTGCAGACATGAATATCGGGCACTGGAGGTGATTTTCCTGGGTAAAAGACAGCCATAAACGTCGGCGCGACCAAATACGACGACATACGACCATTCTCAAAAGTGCCCAAAATGCACTAAAATTGGTTTTAAATCAGCACTCATCGATCAAATACAAATATTATATATTTAATACAAATATTTGACCTTTTTAAACATTAAAACCGGGCCCAGGAGGGTGATTTACCCGAAGAAATGACACTTTTGACCCGGCAATTTGACCCTAATTGCAGTGAAAAAAAATGTCCACAGTGTGGCAGAGTTCTGCGGGTTCCATAGCGGCCCAGTGCATACATTGGAACATGTGGAAAAAGTTGGAAAAATGTTAAAAATGGTCGAAAATGGTTAAAATCAACCCAGAAATAGTGCATTGAAAGCCCGCAGAAAGTTTTGGAAAAGATCGGTAAATTTGGGAAAATGTCAAAAATGGTCGAAAATGTTTAAAATCAACCCAGGAATAGTGCATTGAAAGCCCGCAGAAAGTTTTGGAAAAGATCGGTAAATTTGGGAAAATGTCAAAAATGGTCGAAAATGTTTAAAATCAACCCAGGAATAGTGCATTGAAAGCCCGCAGAAAGTTTTGGAAAAGATCGGTAAATTTGGGAAAATGTCAAAAATGGTCAAAAATGTTTAAAATCAACCCAGGAATAGTGCATTGAAAGCCCGCAGAAAGTTTTGGAAAAGATCGGTAAATTTGGGAAAATGTCAAAAATGGTCGAAAATGTTTAAAATCAACCCAGGAATAGTGCATTGAAAGCCCGCAGAAAGTTTTGGAAAAGATCGGTAAATTTGGGAAAATGTCAAAAATGGTCGAAAATGTTTAAAATCAACCCAGGAATAGTGCATTGAAAGCCCGCAGAAAGTTTTGGAAAAGATCGGTAAATTTGGGAAAATGTCAAAAATGGTCGAAAATGTTTAAAATCAACCCAGGAATAGTGCATTGAAAGCCCGCAGAAAGTTTTGGAAAAGATCGGTAAATTTGGGAAAATGTCAAAAATGGTCAAAAATGTTTAAAATCAACCCAGGAATAGTGCATTGAAAGCCCGCAGAAAGTTTTGGAAAAGATCGGTAAATTTGGGAAAATGTCAAAAATGGTCGAAAATGTTTAAAATCAACCCAGGAATAGTGCATTGAAAGCCCGCAGAAAGTTTTGGAAAAGATCGGTAAATTTGGGAAAATGTCAAAAATGGTCAAAAATGTTTAAAATCAACCCAGGAATAGTGCATTGAAAGCCCGCAGAAAGTTTTGGAAAAGATCGGTAAATTTGGGAAAATGTCAAAAATGGTCGAAAATGTTTAAAATCAACCCAGGAATAGTGCATTGAAAGCCCGCAGAAAGTTTTGGAAAAGATCGGTAAATTTGGGAAAATGTCAAAAATGGTCGAAAATGTTTAAAATCAACCCAGGAATAGTGCATTGAAAGCCCGCAGAAAGTTTTGGAAAAGATCGGTAAATTTGGGAAAATGTCAAAAATGGTCGAAAATGTTTAAAATCAACCCAGGAATAGTGCATTGAAAGCCCGCAGAAAGATTTGGAAAAGATCGGTAAATTTGGGAAAATGTCAAAAATGGTCAAAAATGTTTAAAATCAACCCAGGAATAGTGCATTGAAAGCCCGCAGAAAGTTTTGGAAAAGATCGGTAAATTTGGGAAAATGTCAAAAATGGTCGAAAATGTTTAAAATCAACCCAGGAATAGTGCATTGAAAGCCCGCAGAAAGTTTTGGAAAAGATCGGTAAATTTGGGAAAATGTCAAAAATGGTCGAAAATGTTTAAAATCAACCCAGGAATAGTGCATTGAAAGCCCGCAGAAAGTTTTGGAAAAGATCGGTAAATTTGGGAAAATGTCAAAAATGGTCAAAAATGTTTAAAATCAACCCAGGAATAGTGCATTGAAAGCCCGCAGAAAGTTTTGGAAAAGATCGGTAAATTTGGGAAAATGTCAAAAATGGTCGAAAATGTTTAAAATCAACCCAGGAATAGTGCATTGAAAGCCCGCAGAAAGTTTTGGAAAAGATCGGTAAATTTGGGAAAATGTCAAAAATGGTCGAAAATGTTTAAAATCAACCCAGGAATAGTGCATTGAAAGCCCGCAGAAAGTTTTGGAAAAGATCGGTAAATTTGGGAAAATGTCAAAAATGGTCGAAAATGTTTAAAATCAACCCAGGAATAGTGCATTGAAAGCCCGCAGAAAGTTTTGGAAAAGATCGGTAAATTTGGGAAAATGTCAAAAATGGTCGAAAATGTTTAAAATCAACCCAGGAATAGTGCATTGAAAGCCCGCAGAAAGTTTTGGAAAAGATCGGTAAATTTGGGAAAATGTCAAAAATGGTCAAAAATGTTTAAAATCAACCCAGGAATAGTGCATTGAAAGCCCGCAGAAAGTTTTGGAAAAGATCGGTAAATTTGGGAAAATGTCAAAAATGGTCGAAAATGTTTAAAATCAACCCAGGAATAGTGCATTGAAAGCCCGCAGAAAGTTTTGGAAAAGATCGGTAAATTTGGGAAAATGTCAAAAATGGTCGAAAATGTTTAAAATCAACCCAGGAATAGTGCATTGAAAGCCCGCAGAAAGTTTTGGAAAAGATCGGTAAATTTGGGAAAATGTCAAAAATGGTCGAAAATGTTTAAAATCAACCCAGGAATAGTGCATTGAAAGCCCGCAGAAAGTTTTGGAAAAGATCGGTAAATTTGGGAAAATGTCAAAAATGGTCGAAAATGTTTAAAATCAACCCAGGAATAGTGCATTGAAAGCCCGCAGAAAGTTTTGGAAAAGATCGGTAAATTTGGGAAAATGTCAAAAATGGTCGAAAATGTTTAAAATTAACCCAGGAATAGTGCATCGAAAGCCCGCAGAAATTTTTTCTGGGTCTACCAGCGCTAGAAATTTTTTTGGGGTCTACCAGGGGTAGAATTTTTTTTTTTTTTTTTAATTTTTAAAACGTTATTTAGCTCTAGGCGGCGTACAGGGCTCCACAGATGGGTTTGGGTTTGGGTTAGAGTTAGGGGTTGTGTTGGGGTCAACCCAGGCAAAGTGCAGACATGAATATCGGGCACTGGAGGTGATTTTCCTGGGTAAAAGACAGCCATAAACGTCGGCGCGACCAAATACGACGACATACGACCATTCTCAAAAGTGCCCAAAATGCACTAAAATTGGTTTTAAATCAGCACTCATCGATCAAATACAAATATTATATATTTAATACAAATATTTGACCTTTTTAAACATTAAAACCGGGCCCAGGAGGGTGATTTACCCGAAGAAATGACACTTTTGACCCGGCAATTTGACCCTAATTGCAGTAAAAAAAAATGTCCACAGTGTGGCAGAGTTCTGCGGGTTCCATAGCGGCCCAGTGCGTACATTGGAACATGTGGAAAAAGTTGGAAAAATGTTAAAAATGGTCGAAAATGGTTAAAATCAACCCAGAAATAGTGCATTGAAAGCCCGCAGAAAGTTTTGGAAAAGATCGGTAAATTTGGGAAAATGTCAAAAATGGTCGAAAATGTTTAAAATCAACCCAGGAATAGTGCATTGAAAGCCCGCAGAAAGTTTTGGAAAAGATCGGTAAATTTGGGAAAATGTCAAAAATGGTCAAAAATGTTTAAAATCAACCCAGGAATAGTGCATTGAAAGCCCGCAGAAAGTTTTGGAAAAGATCGGTAAATTTGGGAAAATGTCAAAAATGGTCGAAAATGTTTAAAATCAACCCAGGAATAGTGCATTGAAAGCCCGCAGAAAGTTTTGGAAAAGATCGGTAAATTTGGGAAAATGTCAAAAATGGTCGAAAATGTTTAAAATCAACCCAGGAATAGTGCATTGAAAGCCCGCAGAAAGTTTTGGAAAAGATCGGTAAATTTGGGAAAATGTCAAAAATGGTCGAAAATGTTTAAAATCAACCCAGGAATAGTGCATTGAAAGCCCGCAGAAAGTTTTGGAAAAGATCGGTAAATTTGGGAAAATGTCAAAAATGGTCAAAAATGTTTAAAATCAACCCAGGAATAGTGCATTGAAAGCCCGCAGAAAGTTTTGGAAAAGATCGGTAAATTTGGGAAAATGTCAAAAATGGTCGAAAATGTTTAAAATCAACCCAGGAATAGTGCATTGAAAGCCCGCAGAAAGTTTTGGAAAAGATCGGTAAATTTGGGAAAATGTCAAAAATGGTCAAAAATGTTTAAAATCAACCCAGGAATAGTGCATTGAAAGCCCGCAGAAAGTTTTGGAAAAGATCGGTAAATTTGGGAAAATGTCAAAAATGGTCGAAAATGTTTAAAATCAACCCAGGAATAGTGCATTGAAAGCCCGCAGAAAGTTTTGGAAAAGATCGGTAAATTTGGGAAAATGTCAAAAATGGTCGAAAATGTTTAAAATCAACCCAGGAATAGTGCATTGAAAGCCCGCAGAAAGTTTTGGAAAAGATCGGTAAATTTGGGAAAATGTCAAAAATGGTCGAAAATGTTTAAAATCAACCCAGGAATAGTGCATTGAAAGCCCGCAGAAAGTTTTGGAAAAGATCGGTAAATTTGGGAAAATGTCAAAAATGGTCAAAAATGTTTAAAATCAACCCAGGAATAGTGCATTGAAAGCCCGCAGAAAGTTTTGGAAAAGATCGGTAAATTTGGGAAAATGTCAAAAATGGTCGAAAATGTTTAAAATCAACCCAGGAATAGTGCATTGAAAGCCCGCAGAAAGTTTTGGAAAAGATCGGTAAATTTGGGAAAATGTCAAAAATGGTCGAAAATGTTTAAAATCAACCCAGGAATAGTGCATTGAAAGCCCGCAGAAAGTTTTGGAAAAGATCGGTAAATTTGGGAAAATGTCAAAAATGGTCAAAAATGTTTAAAATCAACCCAGGAATAGTGCATTGAAAGCCCGCAGAAAGTTTTGGAAAAGATCGGTAAATTTGGGAAAATGTCAAAAATGGTCGAAAATGTTTAAAATCAACCCAGGAATAGTGCATTGAAAGCCCGCAGAAAGTTTTGGAAAAGATCGGTAAATTTGGGAAAATGTCAAAAATGGTCGAAAATGTTTAAAATCAACCCAGGAATAGTGCATTGAAAGCCCGCAGAAAGTTTTGGAAAAGATCGGTAAATTTGGGAAAATGTCAAAAATGGTCGAAAATGTTTAAAATCAACCCAGGAATAGTGCATTGAAAGCCCGCAGAAAGTTTTGGAAAAGATCGGTAAATTTGGGAAAATGTCAAAAATGGTCAAAAATGTTTAAAATCAACCCAGGAATAGTGCATTGAAAGCCCGCAGAAAGTTTTGGAAAAGATCGGTAAATTTGGGAAAATGTCAAAAATGGTCGAAAATGTTTAAAATCAACCCAGGAATAGTGCATTGAAAGCCCGCAGAAAGTTTTGGAAAAGATCGGTAAATTTGGGAAAATGTCAAAAATGGTCAAAAATGTTTAAAATCAACCCAGGAATAGTGCATTGAAAGCCCGCAGAAAGTTTTGGAAAAGATCGGTAAATTTGGGAAAATGTCAAAAATGGTCGAAAATGTTTAAAATCAACCCAGGAATAGTGCATTGAAAGCCCGCAGAAAGTTTTGGAAAAGATCGGTAAATTTGGGAAAATGTCAAAAATGGTCGAAAATGTTTAAAATCAACCCAGGAATAGTGCATTGAAAGCCCGCAGAAAGTTTTGGAAAAGATCGGTAAATTTGGGAAAATGTCAAAAATGGTCGAAAATGTTTAAAATCAACCCAGGAATAGTGCATTGAAAGCCCGCAGAAAGATTTGGAAAAGATCGGTAAATTTGGGAAAATGTCAAAAATGGTCAAAAATGTTTAAAATCAACCCAGGAATAGTGCATTGAAAGCCCGCAGAAAGTTTTGGAAAAGATCGGTAAATTTGGGAAAATGTCAAAAATGGTCGAAAATGTTTAAAATCAACCCAGGAATAGTGCATTGAAAGCCCGCAGAAAGTTTTGGAAAAGATCGGTAAATTTGGGAAAATGTCAAAAATGGTCGAAAATGTTTAAAATCAACCCAGGAATAGTGCATTGAAAGCCCGCAGAAAGTTTTGGAAAAGATCGGTAAATTTGGGAAAATGTCAAAAATGGTCAAAAATGTTTAAAATCAACCCAGGAATAGTGCATTGAAAGCCCGCAGAAAGTTTTGGAAAAGATCGGTAAATTTGGGAAAATGTCAAAAATGGTCGAAAATGTTTAAAATCAACCCAGGAATAGTGCATTGAAAGCCCGCAGAAAGTTTTGGAAAAGATCGGTAAATTTGGGAAAATGTCAAAAATGGTCGAAAATGTTTAAAATCAACCCAGGAATAGTGCATTGAAAGCCCGCAGAAAGTTTTGGAAAAGATCGGTAAATTTGGGAAAATGTCAAAAATGGTCGAAAATGTTTAAAATCAACCCAGGAATAGTGCATTGAAAGCCCGCAGAAAGTTTTGGAAAAGATCGGTAAATTTGGGAAAATGTCAAAAATGGTCAAAAATGTTTAAAATCAACCCAGGAATAGTGCATTGAAAGCCCGCAGAAAGTTTTGGAAAAGATCGGTAAATTTGGGAAAATGTCAAAAATGGTCGAAAATGTTTAAAATCAACCCAGGAATAGTGCATTGAAAGCCCGCAGAAAGTTTTGGAAAAGATCGGTAAATTTGGGAAAATGTCAAAAATGGTCAAAAATGTTTAAAATCAACCCAGGAATAGTGCATTGAAAGCCCGCAGAAAGTTTTGGAAAAGATCGGTAAATTTGGGAAAATGTCAAAAATGGTCGAAAATGTTTAAAATCAACCCAGGAATAGTGCATTGAAAGCCCGCAGAAAGTTTTGGAAAAGATCGGTAAATTTGGGAAAATGTCAAAAATGGTCGAAAATGTTTAAAATCAACCCAGGAATAGTGCATTGAAAGCCCGCAGAAAGTTTTGGAAAAGATCGGTAAATTTGGGAAAATGTCAAAAATGGTCGAAAATGTTTAAAATCAACCCAGGAATAGTGCATTGAAAGCCCGCAGAAAGTTTTGGAAAAGATCGGTAAATTTGGGAAAATGTCAAAAATGGTCAAAAATGTTTAAAATCAACCCAGGAATAGTGCATTGAAAGCCCGCAGAAAGTTTTGGAAAAGATCGGTAAATTTGGGAAAATGTCAAAAATGGTCGAAAATGTTTAAAATCAACCCAGGAATAGTGCATTGAAAGCCCGCAGAAAGTTTTGGAAAAGATCGGTAAATTTGGGAAAATGTCAAAAATGGTCGAAAATGTTTAAAATCAACCCAGGAATAGTGCATTGAAAGCCCGCAGAAAGTTTTGGAAAAGATCGGTAAATTTGGGAAAATGTCAAAAATGGTCAAAAATGTTTAAAATCAACCCAGGAATAGTGCATTGAAAGCCCGCAGAAAGTTTTGGAAAAGATCGGTAAATTTGGGAAAATGTCAAAAATGGTCGAAAATGTTTAAAATCAACCCAGGAATAGTGCATTGAAAGCCCGCAGAAAGTTTTGGAAAAGATCGGTAAATTTGGGAAAATGTCAAAAATGGTCAAAAATGTTTAAAATCAACCCAGGAATAGTGCATTGAAAGCCCGCAGAAAGTTTTGGAAAAGATCGGTAAATTTGGGAAAATGTCAAAAATGGTCGAAAATGTTTAAAATCAACCCAGGAATAGTGCATTGAAAGCCCGCAGAAAGTTTTGGAAAAGATCGGTAAATTTGGGAAAATGTCAAAAATGGTCGAAAATGTTTAAAATCAACCCAGGAATAGTGCATTGAAAGCCCGCAGAAAGTTTTGGAAAAGATCGGTAAATTTGGGAAAATGTCAAAAATGGTCGAAAATGTTTAAAATCAACCCAGGAATAGTGCATTGAAAGCCCGCAGAAAGTTTTGGAAAAGATCGGTAAATTTGGGAAAATGTCAAAAATGGTCGAAAATGTTTAAAATTAACCCAGGAATAGTGCATCGAAAGACCGCAGAAATTTTTTCTGGGTCTACCAGCGCTAGAAATTTTTTTTGGGTCTACCAGGGGTAGAATTTTATTTTTTTTTTTTTAATTTTTAAAACGTTATTTAGCTCTAGGCGGCGTACAGGGCTCCACAGATGGGTTTGGGTTTGGGTTAGAGTTAGGGGTTGGGTTGGGGTCAACCCAGGCAAAGTGCAGACATGAATATCGGGCACTGGAGGTGATTTTCCTGGGTAAAAGACAGCCATAAACGTCGGCGCGACCAAATACGACGACATACGACCATTCTCAAAAGTGCCCAAAATGCACTAAAATTGGTTTTAAATCAGCACTCATCGATCAAATACAAATATTATATATTTAATACAAATATTTGACCTTTTTAAACATTAAAACCGGGCCCAGGAGGGTGATTTACCCGAAGAAATGACACTTTTGACCTGGCAATTTGACCCTAATTGCAGTAAAAAAAAATGTCCACAGTGTGGCAGAGTTCTGCGGGTTCCATAGCGGCCCAGTGCGTACATTGGAACATGTGGAAAAAGTTGGAAAAATGTTAAACATGGTCGAAAATGGTTAAAATCAACCCAGAAATAGTGCATTGAAAGCCCGCAGAAAGTTTTGGAAAAGATCGGTAAATTTGGGAAAATGTCAAAAATGGTCGAAAATGTTTAAAATCAACCCAGGAATAGTGCATTGAAAGCCCGCAGAAAGTTTTGGAAAAGATCGGTAAATTTGGGAAAATGTCAAAAATGGTCAAAAATGTTTAAAATCAACCCAGGAATAGTGCATTGAAAGCCCGCAGAAAGTTTTGGAAAAGATCGGTAAATTTGGGAAAATGTCAAAAATGGTCGAAAATGTTTAAAATCAACCCAGGAATAGTGCATTGAAAGCCCGCAGAAAGTTTTGGAAAAGATCGGTAAATTTGGGAAAATGTCAAAAATGGTCGAAAATGTTTAAAATCAACCCAGGAATAGTGCATTGAAAGCCCGCAGAAAGTTTTGGAAAAGATCGGTAAATTTGGGAAAATGTCAAAAATGGTCGAAAATGTTTAAAATTAACCCAGGAATAGTGCATCGAAAGACCGCAGAAATTTTTTCTGGGTCTACCAGCGCTAGAAATTTTTTTTGGGTCTACCAGGGGTAGAATTTTTTTTTTTTTTTTTTTAATTTTTAAAACGTTATTTAGCTCTAGGCGGCGTACAGGGCTCCACAGATGGGTTTGGGTTTGGGTTTGGGTTAGAGTTAGGGGTTGGGTTGGGGTCAACCCAGGCAAAGTGCAGACATGAATATCGGGCACTGGAGGTGATTTTCCTGGGTAAAAGACAGCCATAAACGTCGGCGCGACCAAATACGACGACATACGACCATTCTCAAAAGTGCCCAAAATGCACTAAAATTGGTTTTAAATCAGCACTCATCGATCAAATACAAATATTATATATTTAATACAAATATTTGACCTTTTTAAACATTAAAACCGGGCCCAGGAGGGTGATTTACCCGAAGAAATGACACTTTTGACCCGGCAATTTGACCCTAATTGCAGTAAAAAAAAATGTCCACAGTGTGGCAGAGTTCTGCGGGTTCCATAGCGGCCCAGTGCGTACATTGGAACATGTGGAAAAAGTTGGAAAAATGTTAAAAATGGTCGAAAATGGTTAAAATCAACCCAGAAATAGTGCATTGAAAGCCCGCAGAAAGTTTTGGAAAAGATCGGTAAATTTGGGAAAATGTCAAAAATGGTCGAAAATGTTTAAAATCAACCCAGGAATAGTGCATTGAAAGCCCGCAGAAAGTTTTGGAAAAGATCGGTAAATTTGGGAAAATGTCAAAAATGGTCGAAAATGTTTAAAATCAACCCAGGAATAGTGCATTGAAAGCCCGCAGAAAGTTTTGGAAAAGATCGGTAAATTTGGGAAAATGTCAAAAATGGTCAAAAATGTTTAAAATCAACCCAGGAATAGTGCATTGAAAGCCCGCAGAAAGTTTTGGAAAAGATCGGTAAATTTGGGAAAATGTCAAAAATGGTCGAAAATGTTTAAAATCAACCCAGGAATAGTGCATTGAAAGCCCGCAGAAAGTTTTGGAAAAGATCGGTAAATTTGGGAAAATGTCAAAAATGGTCGAAAATGTTTAAAATCAACCCAGGAATAGTGCATTGAAAGCCCGCAGAAATTTTTTCTGGGTCTACCAGCGCTAGAAATTTTTTTTGGGTCTACCAGGGGTAGAATTTTTTTTTTTTTTTTTTTAATTTTTAAAACGTTATTTAGCTCTAGGCGGCGTACAGGGCTCCACAGATGGGTTTGGGTTTGGGTTTGGGTTAGAGTTAGGGGTTGGGTTGGGGTCAACCCAGGCAAAGTGCAGACATGAATATCGGGCACTGGAGGTGATTTTCCTGGGTAAAAGACAGCCATAAACGTCGGCGCGACCAAATACGACGACATACGACCATTCTCAAAAGTGCCCAAAATGCACTAAAATTGGTTTTAAATCAGCACTCATCGATCAAATACAAATATTATATATTTAATACAAATATTTGACCTTTTTAAACATTAAAACCGGGCCCAGGAGGGTGATTTACCCGAAGAAATGACACTTTTGACCCGGCAATTTGACCCTAATTGCAGTAAAAAAAAATGTCCACAGTGTGGCAGAGTTCTGCGGGTTCCATAGCGGCCCAGTGCGTACATTGGAACATGTGGAAAAAGTTGGAAAAATGTTAAAAATGGTCGAAAATGGTTAAAATCAACCCAGAAATAGTGCATTGAAAGCCCGCAGAAAGTTTTGGAAAAGATCGGTAAATTTGGGAAAATGTCAAAAATGGTCGAAAATGTTTAAAATCAACCCAGGAATAGTGCATTGAAAGCCCGCAGAAAGTTTTGGAAAAGATCGGTAAATTTGGGAAAATGTCAAAAATGGTCGAAAATGTTTAAAATCAACCCAGGAATAGTGCATTGAAAGCCCGCAGAAAGTTTTGGAAAAGATCGGTAAATTTGGGAAAATGTCAAAAATGGTCAAAAATGTTTAAAATCAACCCAGGAATAGTGCATTGAAAGCCCGCAGAAAGTTTTGGAAAAGATCGGTAAATTTGGGAAAATGTCAAAAATGGTCGAAAATGTTTAAAATCAACCCAGGAATAGTGCATTGAAAGCCCGCAGAAAGTTTTGGAAAAGATCGGTAAATTTGGGAAAATGTCAAAAATGGTCGAAAATGTTTAAAATCAACCCAGGAATAGTGCATTGAAAGCCCGCAGAAAGTTTTGGAAAAGATCGGTAAATTTGGGAAAATGTCAAAAATGGTCGAAAATGTTTAAAATCAACCCAGGAATAGTGCATTGAAAGCCCGCAGAAATTTTTTCTGGGTCTACCAGCGCTAGAAATTTTTTTTGGGTCTACCAGGGGTAGAATTTTTTTTTTTTTTTTTTTAATTTTTAAAACGTTATTTAGCTCTAGGCGGCGTACAGGGCTCCACAGATGGGTTTGGGTTTGGGTTAGAGTTAGGGGTTGGGTTGGGGTCAACCCAGGCAAAGTGCAGACATGAATATCGGGCACTGGAGGTGATTTTCCTGGGTAAAAGACAGCCATAAACGTCGGCGCGACCAAATACGACGACATACGACCATTCTCAAAAGTGCCCAAAATGCACTAAAATTGGTTTTAAATCAGCACTCATCGATCAAATACAAATATTATATATTTAATACAAATATTTGACCTTTTTAAACATTAAAACCGGGCCCAGGAGGGTGATTTACCCGAAGAAATGACACTTTTGACCCGGCAATTTGACCCTAATTGCAGTAAAAAAAAATGTCCACAGTGTGGCAGAGTTCTGCGGGTTCCATAGCGGCCCAGTGCGTACATTGGAACATGTGGAAAAAGTTGGAAAAATGTTAAAAATGGTCGAAAATGGTTAAAATCAACCCAGAAATAGTGCATTGAAAGCCCGCAGAAAGTTTTGGAAAAGATCGGTAAATTTGGGAAAATGTCAAAAATGGTCGAAAATGTTTAAAATCAACCCAGGAATAGTGCATTGAAAGCCCGCAGAAAGTTTTGGAAAAGATCGGTAAATTTGGGAAAATGTCAAAAATGGTCGAAAATGTTTAAAATCAACCCAGGAATAGTGCATTGAAAGCCCGCAGAAATTTTTTCTGGGTCTACCAGCGCTAGAAATTTTTTTTGGGTCTACCAGGGGTAGAATTTTTTTTTTTTTTTTTTTAATTTTTAAAACGTTATTTAGCTCTAGGCGGCGTACAGGGCTCCACAGATGGGTTTGGGTTTGGGTTTGGGTTAGAGTTAGGGGTTGGGTTGGGGTCAACCCAGGCAAAGTGCAGACATGAATATCGGGCACTGGAGGTGATTTTCCTGGGTAAAAGACAGCCATAAACGTCGGCGCGACCAAATACGACGACATACGACCATTCTCAAAAGTGCCCAAAATGCACTAAAATTGGTTTTAAATCAGCACTCATCGATCAAATACAAATATTATATATTTAATACAAATATTTGACCTTTTTAAACATTAAAACCGGGCCCAGGAGGGTGATTTACCCGAAGAAATGACACTTTTGACCCGGCAATTTGACCCTAATTGCAGTAAAAAAAAATGTCCACAGTGTGGCAGAGTTCTGCGGGTTCCATAGCGGCCCAGTGCGTACATTGGAACATGTGGAAAAAGTTGGAAAAATGTTAAAAATGGTCGAAAATGGTTAAAATCAACCCAGAAATAGTGCATTGAAAGCCCGCAGAAAGTTTTGGAAAAGATCGGTAAATTTGGGAAAATGTCAAAAATGGTCGAAAATGTTTAAAATCAACCCAGGAATAGTGCATTGAAAGCCCGCAGAAAGTTTTGGAAAAGATCGGTAAATTTGGGAAAATGTCAAAAATGGTCGAAAATGTTTAAAATCAACCCAGGAATAGTGCATTGAAAGCCCGCAGAAAGTTTTGGAAAAGATCGGTAAATTTGGGAAAATGTCAAAAATGGTCAAAAATGTTTAAAATCAACCCAGGAATAGTGCATTGAAAGCCCGCAGAAAGTTTTGGAAAAGATCGGTAAATTTGGGAAAATGTCAAAAATGGTCGAAAATGTTTAAAATCAACCCAGGAATAGTGCATTGAAAGCCCGCAGAAAGTTTTGGAAAAGATCGGTAAATTTGGGAAAATGTCAAAAATGGTCGAAAATGTTTAAAATCAACCCAGGAATAGTGCATTGAAAGCCCGCAGAAAGTTTTGGAAAAGATCGGTAAATTTGGGAAAATGTCAAAAATGGTCGAAAATGTTTAAAATCAACCCAGGAATAGTGCATTGAAAGCCCGCAGAAATTTTTTCTGGGTCTACCAGCGCTAGAAATTTTTTTTGGGTCTACCAGGGGGTAGAATTTTTTTTTTTTTTTTTTTTAATTTTTAAAACGTTATTTAGCTCTAGGCGGCGTACAGGGCTCCACAGATGGGTTTGGGTTTGGGTTAGAGTTAGGGGTTGGGTTGGGGTCAACCCAGGCAAAGTGCAGACATGAATATCGGGCACTGGAGGTGATTTTCCTGGGTAAAAGACAGCCATAAACGTCGGCGCGACCAAATACGACGACATACGACCATTCTCAAAAGTGCCCAAAATGCACTAAAATTGGTTTTAAATCAGCACTCATCGATCAAATACAAATATTATATATTTAATACAAATATTTGACCTTTTTAAACATTAAAACCGGGCCCAGGAGGGTGATTTACCCGAAGAAATGACACTTTTGACCCGGCAATTTGACCCTAATTGCAGTAAAAAAAAATGTCCACAGTGTGGCAGAGTTCTGCGGGTTCCATAGCGGCCCAGTGCGTACATTGGAACATGTGGAAAAAGTTGGAAAAATGTTAAAAATGGTCGAAAATGGTTAAAATCAACCCAGAAATAGTGCATTGAAAGCCCGCAGAAAGTTTTGGAAAAGATCGGTAAATTTGGGAAAATGTCAAAAATGGTCGAAAATGTTTAAAATCAACCCAGGAATAGTGCATTGAAAGCCCGCAGAAAGTTTTGGAAAAGATCGGTAAATTTGGGAAAATGTCAAAAATGGTCGAAAATGTTTAAAATCAACCCAGGAATAGTGCATTGAAAGCCCGCAGAAAGTTTTGGAAAAGATCGGTAAATTTGGGAAAATGTCAAAAATGGTCAAAAATGTTTAAAATCAACCCAGGAATAGTGCATTGAAAGCCCGCAGAAAGTTTTGGAAAAGATCGGTAAATTTGGGAAAATGTCAAAAATGGTCGAAAATGTTTAAAATCAACCCAGGAATAGTGCATTGAAAGCCCGCAGAAAGTTTTGGAAAAGATCGGTAAATTTGGGAAAATGTCAAAAATGGTCGAAAATGTTTAAAATCAACCCAGGAATAGTGCATTGAAAGCCCGCAGAAAGTTTTGGAAAAGATCGGTAAATTTGGGAAAATGTCAAAAATGGTCGAAAATGTTTAAAATCAACCCAGGAATAGTGCATTGAAAGCCCGCAGAAAGTTTTGGAAAAGATCGGTAAATTTGGGAAAATGTCAAAAATGGTCAAAAATGTTTAAAATCAACCCAGGAATAGTGCATTGAAAGCCCGCAGAAAGTTTTGGAAAAGATCGGTAAATTTGGGAAAATGTCAAAAATGGTCGAAAATGTTTAAAATCAACCCAGGAATAGTGCATTGAAAGCCCGCAGAAAGTTTTGGAAAAGATCGGTAAATTTGGGAAAATGTCAAAAATGGTCGAAAATGTTTAAAATCAACCCAGGAATAGTGCATTGAAAGCCCGCAGAAAGTTTTGGAAAAGATCGGTAAATTTGGGAAAATGTCAAAAATGGTCGAAAATGTTTAAAATCAACCCAGGAATAGTGCATTGAAAGCCCGCAGAAATTTTTTCTGGGTCTACCAGCGCTAGAAATTTTTTTTGGGTCTACCAGGGGTAGAATTTTTTTTTTTTTTTTTTTTAATTTTTAAAACGTTATTTAGCTCTAGGCGGCGTACAGGGCTCCACAGATGGGTTTGGGTTTGGGTTTGGGTTAGAGTTAGGGGTTGGGTTGGGGTCAACCCAGGCAAAGTGCAGACATGAATATCGGGCACTGGAGGTGATTTTCCTGGGTAAAAGACAGCCATAAACGTCGGCGCGACCAAATACGACGACATACGACCATTCTCAAAAGTGCCCAAAATGCACTAAAATTGGTTTTAAATCAGCACTCATCGATCAAATACAAATATTATATATTTAATACAAATATTTGACCTTTTTAAACATTAAAACCGGGCCCAGGAGGGTGATTTACCCGAAGAAATGACACTTTTGACCCGGCAATTTGACCCTAATTGCAGTAAAAAAAAATGTCCACAGTGTGGCAGAGTTCTGCGGGTTCCATAGCGGCCCAGTGCGTACATTGGAACATGTGGAAAAAGTTGGAAAAATGTTAAAAATGGTCGAAAATGGTTAAAATCAACCCAGAAATAGTGCATTGAAAGCCCGCAGAAAGTTTTGGAAAAGATCGGTAAATTTGGGAAAATGTCAAAAATGGTCGAAAATGTTTAAAATCAACCCAGGAATAGTGCATTGAAAGCCCGCAGAAAGTTTTGGAAAAGATCGGTAAATTTGGGAAAATGTCAAAAATGGTCGAAAATGTTTAAAATCAACCCAGGAATAGTGCATTGAAAGCCCGCAGAAAGTTTTGGAAAAGATCGGTAAATTTGGGAAAATGTCAAAAATGGTCAAAAATGTTTAAAATCAACCCAGGAATAGTGCATTGAAAGCCCGCAGAAAGTTTTGGAAAAGATCGGTAAATTTGGGAAAATGTCAAAAATGGTCGAAAATGTTTAAAATCAACCCAGGAATAGTGCATTGAAAGCCCGCAGAAAGTTTTGGAAAAGATCGGTAAATTTGGGAAAATGTCAAAAATGGTCGAAAATGTTTAAAATCAACCCAGGAATAGTGCATTGAAAGCCCGCAGAAAGTTTTGGAAAAGATCGGTAAATTTGGGAAAATGTCAAAAATGGTCGAAAATGTTTAAAATCAACCCAGGAATAGTGCATTGAAAGCCCGCAGAAATTTTTTCTGGGTCTACCAGCGCTAGAAATTTTTTTTGGGTCTACCAGGGGTAGAATTTTTTTTTTTTTTTTTTTTAATTTTTAAAACGTTATTTAGCTCTAGGCGGCGTACAGGGCTCCACAGATGGGTTTGGGTTTGGGTTAGAGTTAGGGGTTGGGTTGGGGTCAACCCAGGCAAAGTGCAGACATGAATATCGGGCACTGGAGGTGATTTTCCTGGGTAAAAGACAGCCATAAACGTCGGCGCGACCAAATACGACGACATACGACCATTCTCAAAAGTGCCCAAAATGCACTAAAATTGGTTTTAAATCAGCACTCATCGATCAAATACAAATATTATATATTTAATACAAATATTTGACCTTTTTAAACATTAAAACCGGGCCCAGGAGGGTGATTTACCCGAAGAAATGACACTTTTGACCCGGCAATTTGACCCTAATTGCAGTAAAAAAAAATGTCCACAGTGTGGCAGAGTTCTGCGGGTTCCATAGCGGCCCAGTGCGTACATTGGAACATGTGGAAAAAGTTGGAAAAATGTTAAAAATGGTCGAAAATGGTTAAAATCAACCCAGAAATAGTGCATTGAAAGCCCGCAGAAAGTTTTGGAAAAGATCGGTAAATTTGGGAAAATGTCAAAAATGGTCGAAAATGTTTAAAATCAACCCAGGAATAGTGCATTGAAAGCCCACAGAAAGTTTTGGAAAAGATCGGTAAATTTGGGAAAATGTCAAAAATGGTCGAAAATGTTTAAAATCAACCCAGGAATAGTGCATTGAAAGCCCGCAGAAAGTTTTGGAAAAGATCGGTAAATTTGGGAAAATGTCAAAAATGGTCAAAAATGTTTAAAATCAACCCAGGAATAGTGCATTGAAAGCCCGCAGAAAGTTTTGGAAAAGATCGGTAAATTTGGGAAAATGTCAAAAATGGTCGAAAATGTTTAAAATCAACCCAGGAATAGTGCATTGAAAGCCCGCAGAAAGTTTTGGAAAAGATCGGTAAATTTGGGAAAATGTCAAAAATGGTCGAAAATGTTTAAAATCAACCCAGGAATAGTGCATTGAAAGCCCGCAGAAAGTTTTGGTAAAGATCGGTAAATTTGGGAAAATGTCAAAAATGGTCGAAAATGTTTAAAATCAACCCAGGAATAGTGCATTGAAAGCCCGCAGAAAGTTTTGGAAAAGATCGGTAAATTTGGGAAAATGTCAAAAATGGTCAAAAATGTTTAAAATCAACCCAGGAATAGTGCATTGAAAGCCCGCAGAAAGTTTTGGAAAAGATCGGTAAATTTGGGAAAATGTCAAAAATGGTCGAAAATGTTTAAAATCAACCCAGGAATAGTGCATTGAAAGCCCGCAGAAAGTTTTGGAAAAGATCGGTAAATTTGGGAAAATGTCAAAAATGGTCGAAAATGTTTAAAATCAACCCAGGAATAGTGCATTGAAAGCCCGCAGAAAGTTTTGGAAAAGATCGGTAAATTTGGGAAAATGTCAAAAATGGTCGAAAATGTTTAAAATCAACCCAGGAATAGTGCATTGAAAGCCCGCAGAAAGTTTTGGAAAAGATCGGTAAATTTGGGAAAATGTCAAAAATGGTCAAAAATGTTTAAAATCAACCCAGGAATAGTGCATTGAAAGCCCGCAGAAAGTTTTGGAAAAGATCGGTAAATTTGGGAAAATGTCAAAAATGGTCGAAAATGTTTAAAATCAACCCAGGAATAGTGCATTGAAAGCCCGCAGAAAGTTTTGGAAAAGATCGGTAAATTTGGGAAAATGTCAAAAATGGTCGAAAATGTTTAAAATCAACCCAGGAATAGTGCATTGAAAGCCCGCAGAAAGTTTTGGAAAAGATCGGTAAATTTGGGAAAATGTCAAAAATGGTCGAAAATGTTTAAAATCAACCCAGGAATAGTGCATTGAAAGCCCGCAGAAAGTTTTGGAAAAGATCGGTAAATTTGGGAAAATGTCAAAAATGGTCGAAAATGTTTAAAATCAACCCAGGAATAGTGCATTGAAAGCCCGCAGAAAGTTTTGGAAAAGATCGGTAAATTTGGGAAAATGTCAAAAATGGTCAAAAATGTTTAAAATCAACCCAGGAATAGTGCATTGAAAGCCCGCAGAAAGTTTTGGAAAAGATCGGTAAATTTGGGAAAATGTCAAAAATGGTCGAAAATGTTTAAAATCAACCCAGGAATAGTGCATTGAAAGCCCGCAGAAAGTTTTGGAAAAGATCGGTAAATTTGGGAAAATGTCAAAAATGGTCGAAAATGTTTAAAATCAACCCAGGAATAGTGCATTGAAAGCCCGCAGAAAGTTTTGGAAAAGATCGGTAAATTTGGGAAAATGTCAAAAATGGTCAAAAATGTTTAAAATCAACCCAGGAATAGTGCATTGAAAGCCCGCAGAAAGTTTTGGAAAAGATCGGTAAATTTGGGAAAATGTCAAAAATGGTCGAAAATGTTTAAAATTAACCCAGGAATAGTGCATCGAAAGACCGCAGAAATTTTTTCTGGGTCTACCAGCGCTAGAAATTTTTTTTGGGTCTACCAGGGGTAGAAATTTTTTTTTTTTTTTTTTTTAATTTTTAAAACGTTATTTAGCTCTAGGCGGCGTACAGGGCTCCACAGATGGGTTTGGGTTTGGGTTTGGGTTAGAGTTAGGGGTTGGGTTGGGGTCAACCCAGGCAAAGTGCAGACATGAATATCGGGCACTGGAGGTGATTTTCCTGGGTAAAAGACAGCCATAAACGTCGGCGCGACCAAATACGACGACATACGACCATTCACAAAAGTGCCCAAAATGCACTAAAATTGGTTTTAAATCAGCACTCATCGATCAAATACAAATATTATATATTTAATACAAATATTTGACCTTTTTAAACATTAAAACCGGGCCCAGGAGGGTGATTTACCCGAAGAAATGACACTTTTGACCCGGCAATTTGACCCTAATTGCAGTAAAAAAAATGTCCACAGTGTGGCAGAGTTCTGCGGGTTCCATAGCGGCCCAGTGCGTACATTGGAACATGTGGAAAAAGTTGGAAAAATGTTAAACATGGTCGAAAATGGTTAAAATCAACCCAGAAATAGTGCATTGAAAGCCCGCAGAAAGTTTTGGAAAAGATCGGTAAATTTGGGAAAATGTCAAAAATGGTCGAAAATGTTTAAAATCAACCCAGGAATAGTGCATTGAAAGCCCGCAGAAAGTTTTGGAAAAGATGGGTAAATTTGGGAAAATGTCAAAAATGGTCGAAAATGTTTAAAATCAACCCAGGAATAGTGCATTGAAAGCCCGCAGAAAGTTTTGGAAAGGATCGGTAAATTTGGGAAAATGTCAAAAATGGTCGAAAATGTTTAAAATCAACCCAGGAATAGTGCATTGAAAGCCCGCAGAAAGTTTTGGAAAAGATCGGTAAATTTGGGAAAATGTCAAAAATGGTCGAAAATGTTTAAAATCAACCCAGGAATAGTGCATTGAAAGCCCGCAGAAAGTTTTGGAAAAGATCGGTAAATTTGGGAAAATGTCAAAAATGGTCGAAAATGTTTAAAATTAACCCAGGAATAGTGCATCGAAAGACCGCAGAAATTTTTTCTGGGTCTACCAGCGCTAGAAATTTTTTTTGGGTCTACCAGGGGTAGAATTTTTTTTTTTTTTTTTAATTTTTAAAACGTTATTTAGCTCTAGGCGGCGTACAGGGCTCCACAGATGGGTTTGGGTTTGGGTTTGGGTTAGAGTTAGGGGTTGGGTTGGGGTCAACCCAGGCAAAGTGCAGACATGAATATCGGGCACTGGAGGTGATTTTCCTGGGTAAAAGACAGCCATAAACGTCGGCGCGACCAAATACGACGACATACGACCATTCTCAAAAGTGCCCAAAATGCACTAAAATTGGTTTTAAATCAGCACTCATCGATCAAATACAAATATTATATATTTAATACAAATATTTGACCTTTTTAAACATTAAAACCGGGCCCAGGAGGGTGATTTACCCGAAGAAATGCCACTTTTGACCTGGCAATTTGACCCTAATTGCAGTAAAAAAAAATGTCCACAGTGTGGCAGAGTTCTGCGGGTTCCATAGCGGCCCAGTGCGTACATTGGAACATGTGGAAAAAGTTGGAAAAATGTTAAAAATGGTCGAAAATGGTTAAAATCAACCCAGAAATAGTGCATTGAAAGCCCGCAGAAAGTTTTGGAAAAGATCGGTAAATTTGGGAAAATGTCAAAAATGGTCGAAAATGTTTAAAATCAACCCAGGAATAGTGCATTGAAAGCCCGCAGAAAGTTTTGGAAAAGATCGGTAAATTTGGGAAAATGTCAAAAATGGTCGAAAATGTTTAAAATCAACCCAGGAATAGTGCATTGAAAGCCCGCAGAAAGTTTTGGAAAAGATCGGTAAATTTGGGAAAATGTCAAAAATGGTCGAAAATGTTTAAAATCAACCCAGGAATAGTGCATTGAAAGCCCGCAGAAAGTTTTGGAAAAGATCGGTAAATTTGGGAAAATGTCAAAAATGGTCAAAAATGTTTAAAATCAACCCAGGAATAGTGCATTGAAAGCCCGCAGAAAGTTTTGGAAAAGATCGGTAAATTTGGGAAAATGTCAAAAATGGTCGAAAATGTTTAAAATCAACCCAGGAATAGTGCATTGAAAGCCCGCAGAAAGTTTTGGAAAAGATCGGTAAATTTGGGAAAATGTCAAAAATGGTCGAAAATGTTTAAAATCAACCCAGGAATAGTGCATTGAAAGCCCGCAGAAAGTTTTGGAAAAGATCGGTAAATTTGGGAAAATGTCAAAAATGGTCGAAAATGTTTAAAATCAACCCAGGAATAGTGCATTGAAAGCCCGCAGAAAGTTTTGGAAAAGATCGGTAAATTTGGGAAAATGTCAAAAATGGTCGAAAATGTTTAAAATCAACCCAGGAATAGTGCATTGAAAGCCCGCAGAAAGTTTTGGAAAAGATCGGTAAATTTGGGAAAATGTCAAAAATGGTCAAAAATGTTTAAAATCAACCCAGGAATAGTGCATTGAAAGCCCGCAGAAAGTTTTGGAAAAGATCGGTAAATTTGGGAAAATGTCAAAAATGGTCGAAAATGTTTAAAATCAACCCAGGAATAGTGCATTGAAAGCCCGCAGAAAGTTTTGGAAAAGATCGGTAAATTTGGGAAAATGTCAAAAATGGTCGAAAATGTTTAAAATCAACCCAGGAATAGTGCATTGAAAGCCCGCAGAAAGTTTTGGAAAAGATCGGTAAATTTGGGAAAATGTCAAAAATGGTCAAAAATGTTTAAAATCAACCCAGGAATAGTGCATTGAAAGCCCGCAGAAAGTTTTGGAAAAGATCGGTAAATTTGGGAAAATGTCAAAAATGGTCGAAAATGTTTAAAATTAACCCAGGAATAGTGCATCGAAAGACCGCAGAAATTTTTTCTGGGTCTACCAGCGCTAGAAATTTTTTTTGGGTCTACCAGGGGTAGAAATTTTTTTTTTTTTTTTTTTTAATTTTTAAAACGTTATTTAGCTCTAGGCGGCGTACAGGGCTCCACAGATGGGTTTGGGTTTGGGTTTGGGTTAGAGTTAGGGGTTGGGTTGGGGTCAACCCAGGCAAAGTGCAGACATGAATATCGGGCACTGGAGGTGATTTTCCTGGGTAAAAGACAGCCATAAACGTCGGCGCGACCAAATACGACGACATACGACCATTCACAAAAGTGCCCAAAATGCACTAAAATTGGTTTTAAATCAGCACTCATCGATCAAATACAAATATTATATATTTAATACAAATATTTGACCTTTTTAAACATTAAAACCGGGCCCAGGAGGGTGATTTACCCGAAGAAATGACACTTTTGACCCGGCAATTTGACCCTAATTGCAGTAAAAAAAATGTCCACAGTGTGGCAGAGTTCTGCGGGTTCCATAGCGGCCCAGTGCGTACATTGGAACATGTGGAAAAAGTTGGAAAAATGTTAAACATGGTCGAAAATGGTTAAAATCAACCCAGAAATAGTGCATTGAAAGCCCGCAGAAAGTTTTGGAAAAGATCGGTAAATTTGGGAAAATGTCAAAAATGGTCGAAAATGTTTAAAATCAACCCAGGAATAGTGCATTGAAAGCCCGCAGAAAGTTTTGGAAAAGATGGGTAAATTTGGGAAAATGTCAAAAATGGTCGAAAATGTTTAAAATCAACCCAGGAATAGTGCATTGAAAGCCCGCAGAAAGTTTTGGAAAGGATCGGTAAATTTGGGAAAATGTCAAAAATGGTCGAAAATGTTTAAAATCAACCCAGGAATAGTGCATTGAAAGCCCGCAGAAAGTTTTGGAAAAGATCGGTAAATTTGGGAAAATGTCAAAAATGGTCGAAAATGTTTAAAATCAACCCAGGAATAGTGCATTGAAAGCCCGCAGAAAGTTTTGGAAAAGATCGGTAAATTTGGGAAAATGTCAAAAATGGTCGAAAATGTTTAAAATTAACCCAGGAATAGTGCATCGAAAGACCGCAGAAATTTTTTCTGGGTCTACCAGCGCTAGAAATTTTTTTTGGGTCTACCAGGGGTAGAATTTTTTTTTTTTTTTTTAATTTTTAAAACGTTATTTAGCTCTAGGCGGCGTACAGGGCTCCACAGATGGGTTTGGGTTTGGGTTTGGGTTAGAGTTAGGGGTTGGGTTGGGGTCAACCCAGGCAAAGTGCAGACATGAATATCGGGCACTGGAGGTGATTTTCCTGGGTAAAAGACAGCCATAAACGTCGGCGCGACCAAATACGACGACATACGACCATTCTCAAAAGTGCCCAAAATGCACTAAAATTGGTTTTAAATCAGCACTCATCGATCAAATACAAATATTATATATTTAATACAAATATTTGACCTTTTTAAACATTAAAACCGGGCCCAGGAGGGTGATTTACCCGAAGAAATGCCACTTTTGACCTGGCAATTTGACCCTAATTGCAGTAAAAAAAAATGTCCACAGTGTGGCAGAGTTCTGCGGGTTCCATAGCGGCCCAGTGCGTACATTGGAACATGTGGAAAAAGTTGGAAAAATGTTAAAAATGGTCGAAAATGGTTAAAATCAACCCAGAAATAGTGCATTGAAAGCCCGCAGAAAGTTTTGGAAAAGATCGGTAAATTTGGGAAAATGTCAAAAATGGTCGAAAATGTTTAAAATCAACCCAGGAATAGTGCATTGAAAGCCCGCAGAAAGTTTTGGAAAAGATCGGTAAATTTGGGAAAATGTCAAAAATGGTCGAAAATGTTTAAAATCAACCCAGGAATAGTGCATTGAAAGCCCGCAGAAAGTTTTGGAAAAGATCGGTAAATTTGGGAAAATGTCAAAAATGGTCGAAAATGTTTAAAATCAACCCAGGAATAGTGCATTGAAAGCCCGCAGAAAGTTTTGGAAAATATCGGTAAATTTGGGAAAATGTCAAAAATGGTCGAAAATGTTTAAAATCAACCCAGGAATAGTGCATTGAAAGCCCGCAGAAAGTTTTGGAAAAGATCGGTAAATTTGGGAAAATGTCAAAAATGGTCGAAAATGTTTAAAATCAACCCAGGAATAGTGCATTGAAAGCCCGCAGAAAGTTTTGGAAAAGATCGGTAAATTTGGGAAAATGTCAAAAATGGTCAAAAATGTTTAAAATCAACCCAGGAATAGTGCATTGAAAGCCCGCAGAAAGTTTTGGAAAAGATCGGTATATTTGGGAAAATGTCAAAAATGGTCGAAAATGTTTAAAATCAACCCAGGAATAGTGCATTGAAAGCCCGCAGAAAGTTTTGGAAAAGATCGGTAAATTTGGGAAAATGTCAAAAATGGTCGAAAATGTTTAAAATTAACCCAGGAATAGTGCATCGAAAGACCGCAGAAATTTTTTCTGGGTCTACCAGCGCTAGAAATTTTTTTTGGGTCTACCAGGGGTAGAATTTTTTTTTTTTTTTTTTTTAATTTTTAAAACGTTATTTAGCTCTAGGCGGCGTACAGGGCTCCACAGATGGGTTTGGGTTTGGGTTTGGGTTAGAGTTAGGGGTTGGGTTGGGGGCAACCCAGGCAAAGTGCAGACATGAATATCGGGCACTGGAGGTGATTTTCCTGGGTAAAAGACAGCCATAAACGTCGGCGCGACCAAATACGACGACATACGACCATTCTCAAAAGTGCCCAAAATGCACTAAAATTGGTTTTAAATCAGCACTCATCGATCAAATACAAATATTATATATTTAATACAAATATTTGACCTTTTTAAACATTAAAACCGGGCCCAGGAGGGTGATTTACCCGAAGAAATGACACTTTTGACCTGGCAATTTGACCCTAATTGCAGTAAAAAAAAATGTCCACAGTGTGGCAGAGTTCTGCGGGTTCCATAGCGGCCCAGTGCGTACATTGGAACATGTGGAAAAAGTTGGAAAAATGTTAAACATGGTCGAAAATGGTTAAAATCAACCCAGAAATAGTGCATTGAAAGCCCGCAGAAAGTTTTGGAAAAGATCGGTAAATTTGGGAAAATGTCAAAAATGGTCGAAAATGTTTAAAATCAACCCAGGAATAGTGCATTGAAAGCCCGCAGAAAGTTTTGGAAAAGATCGGTAAATTTGGGAAAATGTCAAAAATGGTCAAAAATGTTTAAAATCAACCCAGGAATAGTGCATTGAAAGCCCGCAGAAAGTTTTGGAAAAGATGGGTAAATTTGGGAAAATGTCAAAAATGGTCGAAAATGTTTAAAATCAACCCAGGAATAGTGCATTGAAAGCCCGCAGAAAGTTTTGGAAAAGATCGGTAAATTTGGGAAAATGTCAAAAATGGTCGAAAATGTTTAAAATCAACCCAGGAATAGTGCATTGAAAGCCCGCAGAAAGTTTTGGAAAAGATCGGTAAATTTGGGAAAATGTCAAAAATGGTCGAAAATGTTTAAAATCAACCCAGGAATAGTGCATTGAAAGCCCGCAGAAAGTTTTGGAAAAGATCGGTAAATTTGGGAAAATGTCAAAAATGGTCGAAAATGTTTAAAATTAACCCAGGAATAGTGCATCGAAAGACCGCAGAAATTTTTTCTGGGTCTACCAGCGCTAGAAATTTTTTTTGGGTCTACCAGGGGTAGAAATTTTTTTTTTTTTTTTTTAATTTTTAAAACGTTATTTAGCTCTAGGCGGCGTACAGGGCTCCACAGATGGGTTTGGGTTTGGGTTTGGGTTAGAGTTAGGGGTTGGGTTGGGGTCAACCCAGGCAAAGTGCAGACATGAATATCGGGCACTGGAGGTGATTTTCCTGGGTAAAAGACAGCCATAAACGTCGGCGCGACCAAATACGACGACATACGACCATTCTCAAAAGTGCCCAAAATGCACTAAAATTGGTTTTAAATCAGCACTCATCGATCAAATACAAATATTATATATTTAATACAAATATTTGACCTTTTTAAACATTAAAACCGGGCCCAGGAGGGTGATTTACCCGAAGAAATGCCACTTTTGACCTGGCAATTTGACCCTAATTGCAGTAAAAAAAAATGTCCACAGTGTGGCAGAGTTCTGCGGGTTCCATAGCGGCCCAGTGCGTACATTGGAACATGTGGAAAAAGTTGGAAAAATGTTAAAAATGGTCGAAAATGGTTAAAATCAACCCAGAAATAGTGCATTGAAAGCCCGCAGAAAGTTTTGGAAAAGATCGGTAAATTTGGGAAAATCAAAAATGGTCGAAAATGTTTAAAATCAACCCAGGAATAGTGCATTGAAAGCCCGCAGAAAGTTTTGGAAAAGATCGGTAAATTTGGGAAAATGTCAAAAATGGTCGAAAATGTTTAAAATCAACCCAGGAATAGTGCATTGAAAGCCCGCAGAAAGTTTTGGAAAAGATCGGTAAATTTGGGAAAATGTCAAAAATGGTCGAAAATGTTTAAAATCAACCCAGGAATAGTGCATTGAAAGCCCGCAGAAAGTTTTGGAAAATATCGGTAAATTTGGGAAAATGTCAAAAATGGTCGAAAATGTTTAAAATCAACCCAGGAATAGTGCATTGAAAGCCCGCAGAAAGTTTTGGAAAAGATCGGTAAATTTGGGAAAATGTCAAAAATGGTCAAAAATGTTTAAAATCAACCCAGGAATAGTGCATTGAAAGCCCGCAGAAAGTTTTGGAAAAGATCGGTAAATTTGGGAAAATGTCAAAAATGGTCGAAAATGTTTAAAATCAACCCAGGAATAGTGCATTGAAAGCCCGCAGAAAGTTTTGGAAAAGATCGGTAAATTTGGGAAAATGTCAAAAATGGTCGAAAATGTTTAAAATCAACCCAGGAATAGTGCATTGAAAGCCCGCAGAAAGTTTTGGAAAAGATCGGTAAATTTGGGAAAATGTCAAAAATGGTCGAAAATGTTTAAAATCAACCCAGGAATAGTGCATTGAAAGCCCGCAGAAAGTTTTGGAAAAGATCGGTAAATTTGGGAAAATGTCAAAAATGGTCGAAAATGTTTAAAATCAACCCAGGAATAGTGCATTGAAAGCCCGCAGAAAGTTTTGGAAAAGATCGGTAAATTTGGGAAAATGTCAAAAATGGTCGAAAATGTTTAAAATCAACCCAGGAATAGTGCATTGAAAGCCCGCAGAAAGTTTTGGAAAAGATCGGTAAATTTGGGAAAATGTCAAAAATGGTCAAAAATGTTTAAAATCAACCCAGGAATAGTGCATTGAAAGCCCGCAGAAAGTTTTGGAAAAGATCGGTAAATTTGGGAAAATGTCAAAAATGGTCGAAAATGTTTAAAATCAACCCAGGAATAGTGCATTGAAAGCCCGCAGAAAGTTTTGGAAAAGATCGGTAAATTTGGGAAAATGTCAAAAATGGTCGAAAATGTTTAAAATCAACCCAGGAATAGTGCATTGAAAGCCCGCAGAAAGTTTTGGAAAAGATCGGTAAATTTGGGAAAATGTCAAAAATGGTCAAAAATGTTTAAAATCAACCCAGGAATAGTGCATTGAAAGCCCGCAGAAAGTTTTGGAAAAGATCGGTAAATTTGGGAAAATGTCAAAAATGGTCGAAAATGTTTAAAATTAACCCAGGAATAGTGCATCGAAAGACCGCAGAAATTTTTTCTGGGTCTACCAGCGCTAGAAATTTTTTTTGGGTCTACCAGGGGTAGAAATTTTTTTTTTTTTTTTTTTAATTTTTAAAACGTTATTTAGCTCTAGGCGGCGTACAGGGCTCCACAGATGGGTTTGGGTTTGGGTTTGGGTTAGAGTTAGGGGTTGGGTTGGGGTCAACCCAGGCAAAGTGCAGACATGAATATCGGGCACTGGAGGTGATTTTCCTGGGTAAAAGACAGCCATAAACGTCGGCGCGACCAAATACGACGACATACGACCATTCACAAAAGTGCCCAAAATGCACTAAAATTGGTTTTAAATCAGCACTCATCGATCAAATACAAATATTATATATTTAATACAAATATTTGACCTTTTTAAACATTAAAACCGGGCCCAGGAGGGTGATTTACCCGAAGAAATGACACTTTTGACCCGGCAATTTGACCCTAATTGCAGTAAAAAAAAATGTCCACAGTGTGGCAGAGTTCTGCGGGTTCCATAGCGGCCCAGTGCGTACATTGGAACATGTGGAAAAAGTTGGAAAAATGTTAAACATGGTCGAAAATGGTTAAAATCAACCCAGAAATAGTGCATTGAAAGCCCGCAGAAAGTTTTGGAAAAGATCGGTAAATTTGGGAAAATGTCAAAAATGGTCGAAAATGTTTAAAATCAACCCAGGAATAGTGCATTGAAAGCCCGCAGAAAGTTTTGGAAAAGATGGGTAAATTTGGGAAAATGTCAAAAATGGTCGAAAATGTTTAAAATCAACCCAGGAATAGTGCATTGAAAGCCCGCAGAAAGTTTTGGAAAAGATCGGTAAATTTGGGAAAATGTCAAAAATGGTCGAAAATGTTTAAAATCAACCCAGGAATAGTGCATTGAAAGCCCGCAGAAAGTTTTGGAAAAGATCGGTAAATTTGGGAAAATGTCAAAAATGGTCGAAAATGTTTAAAATCAACCCAGGAATAGTGCATTGAAAGCCCGCAGAAAGTTTTGGAAAAGATCGGTAAATTTGGGAAAATGTCAAAAATGGTCGAAAATGTTTAAAATTAACCCAGGAATAGTGCATCGAAAGACCGCAGAAATTTTTTCTGGGTCTACCAGCGCTAGAAATTTTTTTTGGGTCTACCAGGGGTAGAATTTTTTTTTTTTTTTTTTTTAATTTTTAAAACGTTATTTAGCTCTAGGCGGCGTACAGGGCTCCACAGATGGGTTTGGGTTTGGGTTTGGGTTAGAGTTAGGGGTTGGGTTGGGGTCAACCCAGGCAAAGTGCAGACATGAATATCGGGCACTGGAGGTGATTTTCCTGGGTAAAAGACAGCCATAAACGTCGGCGCGACCAAATACGACGACATACGACCATTCTCAAAAGTGCCCAAAATGCACTAAAATTGGTTTTAAATCAGCACTCATCGATCAAATACAAATATTATATATTTAATACAAATATTTGACCTTTTTAAACATTAAAACCGGGCCCAGGAGGGTGATTTACCCGAAGAAATGCCACTTTTGACCTGGCAATTTGACCCTAATTGCAGTAAAAAAAAATGTCCACAGTGTGGCAGAGTTCTGCGGGTTCCATAGCGGCCCAGTGCGTACATTGGAACATGTGGAAAAAGTTGGAAAAATGTTAAAAATGGTCGAAAATGGTTAAAATCAACCCAGAAATAGTGCATTGAAAGCCCGCAGAAAGTTTTGGAAAAGATCGGTAAATTTGGGAAAATGTCAAAAATGGTCGAAAATGTTTAAAATCAACCCAGGAATAGTGCATTGAAAGCCCGCAGAAAGTTTTGGAAAAGATCGGTAAATTTGGGAAAATGTCAAAAATGGTCGAAAATGTTTAAAATCAACCCAGGAATAGTGCATTGAAAGCCCGCAGAAAGTTTTGGAAAAGATCGGTAAATTTGGGAAAATGTCAAAAATGGTCGAAAATGTTTAAAATCAACCCAGGAATAGTGCATTGAAAGCCCGCAGAAAGTTTTGGAAAATATCGGTAAATTTGGGAAAATGTCAAAAATGGTCGAAAATGTTTAAAATCAACCCAGGAATAGTGCATTGAAAGCCCGCAGAAAGTTTTGGAAAAGATCGGTAAATTTGGGAAAATGTCAAAAATGGTCGAAAATGTTTAAAATCAACCCAGGAATAGTGCATTGAAAGCCCGCAGAAAGTTTTGGAAAAGATCGGTAAATTTGGGAAAATGTCAAAAATGGTCAAAAATGTTTAAAATCAACCCAGGAATAGTGCATTGAAAGCCCGCAGAAAGTTTTGGAAAAGATCGGTATATTTGGGAAAATGTCAAAAATGGTCGAAAATGTTTAAAATCAACCCAGGAATAGTGCATTGAAAGCCCGCAGAAAGTTTTGGAAAAGATCGGTAAATTTGGGAAAATGTCAAAAATGGTCGAAAATGTTTAAAATTAACCCAGGAATAGTGCATCGAAAGACCGCAGAAATTTTTTCTGGGTCTACCAGCGCTAGAAATTTTTTTTGGGTCTACCAGGGGTAGAATTTTTTTTTTTTTTTTTTTTAATTTTTAAAACGTTATTTAGCTCTAGGCGGCGTACAGGGCTCCACAGATGGGTTTGGGTTTGGGTTTGGGTTAGAGTTAGGGGTTGGGTTGGGGTCAACCCAGGCAAAGTGCAGACATGAATATCGGGCACTGGAGGTGATTTTCCTGGGTAAAAGACAGCCATAAACGTCGGCGCGACCAAATACGACGACATACGACCATTCTCAAAAGTGCCCAAAATGCACTAAAATTGGTTTTAAATCAGCACTCATCGATCAAATACAAATATTATATATTTAATACAAATATTTGACCTTTTTAAACATTAAAACCGGGCCCAGGAGGGTGATTTACCCGAAGAAATGACACTTTTGACCTGGCAATTTGACCCTAATTGCAGTAAAAAAAAATGTCCACAGTGTGGCAGAGTTCTGCGGGTTCCATAGCGGCCCAGTGCGTACATTGGAACATGTGGAAAAAGTTGGAAAAATGTTAAACATGGTCGAAAATGGTTAAAATCAACCCAGAAATAGTGCATTGAAAGCCCGCAGAAAGTTTTGGAAAAGATCGGTAAATTTGGGAAAATGTCAAAAATGGTCGAAAATGTTTAAAATCAACCCAGGAATAGTGCATTGAAAGCCCGCAGAAAGTTTTGGAAAAGATCGGTAAATTTGGGAAAATGTCAAAAATGGTCAAAAATGTTTAAAATCAACCCAGGAATAGTGCATTGAAAGCCCGCAGAAAGTTTTGGAAAAGATGGGTAAATTTGGGAAAATGTCAAAAATGGTCGAAAATGTTTAAAATCAACCCAGGAATAGTGCATTGAAAGCCCGCAGAAAGTTTTGGAAAAGATCGGTAAATTTGGGAAAATGTCAAAAATGGTCGAAAATGTTTAAAATCAACCCAGGAATAGTGCATTGAAAGCCCGCAGAAAGTTTTGGAAAAGATCGGTAAATTTGGGAAAATGTCAAAAATGGTCGAAAATGTTTAAAATCAACCCAGGAATAGTGCATTGAAAGCCCGCAGAAAGTTTTGGAAAAGATCGGTAAATTTGGGAAAATGTCAAAAATGGTCGAAAATGTTTAAAATTAACCCAGGAATAGTGCATCGAAAGACCGCAGAAATTTTTTCTGGGTCTACCAGCGCTAGAAATTTTTTTTGGGTCTACCAGGGGTAGAATTTTTTTTTTTTTTTTTTTTAATTTTTAAAACGTTATTTAGCTCTAGGCGGCGTACAGGGCTCCACAGATGGGTTTGGGTTTGGGTTTGGGTTAGAGTTAGGGGTTGGGTTGGGGTCAACCCAGGCAAAGTGCAGACATGAATATCGGGCACTGGAGGTGATTTTCCTGGGTAAAAGACAGCCATAAACGTCGGCGCGACCAAATACGACGACATACGACCATTCTCAAAAGTGCCCAAAATGCACTAAAATTGGTTTTAAATCAGCACTCATCGATCAAATACAAATATTATATATTTAATACAAATATTTGACCTTTTTAAACATTAAAACCGGGCCCAGGAGGGTGATTTACCCGAAGAAATGCCACTTTTGACCTGGCAATTTGACCCTAATTGCAGTAAAAAAAAATGTCCACAGTGTGGCAGAGTTCTGCGGGTTCCATAGCGGCCCAGTGCGTACATTGGAACATGTGGAAAAAGTTGGAAAAATGTTAAAAATGGTCGAAAATGGTTAAAATCAACCCAGAAATAGTGCATTGAAAGCCCGCAGAAAGTTTTGGAAAAGATCGGTAAATTTGGGAAAATGTCAAAAATGGTCGAAAATGTTTAAAATCAACCCAGGAATAGTGCATTGAAAGCCCGCAGAAAGTTTTGGAAAAGATCGGTAAATTTGGGAAAATGTCAAAAATGGTCGAAAATGTTTAAAATCAACCCAGGAATAGTGCATTGAAAGCCCGCAGAAAGTTTTGGAAAAGATCGGTAAATTTGGGAAAATGTCAAAAATGGTCGAAAATGTTTAAAATCAACCCAGGAATAGTGCATTGAAAGCCCGCAGAAAGTTTTGGAAAATATCGGTAAATTTGGGAAAATGTCAAAAATGGTCGAAAATGTTTAAAATCAACCCAGGAATAGTGCATTGAAAGCCCGCAGAAAGTTTTGGAAAAGATCGGTAAATTTGGGAAAATGTCAAAAATGGTCGAAAATGTTTAAAATCAACCCAGGAATAGTGCATTGAAAGCCCGCAGAAAGTTTTGGAAAAGATCGGTAAATTTGGGAAAATGTCAAAAATGGTCAAAAATGTTTAAAATCAACCCAGGAATAGTGCATTGAAAGCCCGCAGAAAGTTTTGGAAAAGATCGGTATATTTGGGAAAATGTCAAAAATGGTCGAAAATGTTTAAAATCAACCCAGGAATAGTGCATTGAAAGCCCGCAGAAAGTTTTGGAAAAGATCGGTAAATTTGGGAAAATGTCAAAAATGGTCGAAAATGTTTAAAATTAACCCAGGAATAGTGCATCGAAAGACCGCAGAAATTTTTTCTGGGTCTACCAGCGCTAGAAATTTTTTTTGGGTCTACCAGGGGTAGAATTTTTTTTTTTTTTTTTTTTAATTTTTAAAACGTTATTTAGCTCTAGGCGGCGTACAGGGCTCCACAGATGGGTTTGGGTTTGGGTTTGGGTTAGAGTTAGGGGTTGGGTTGGGGTCAACCCAGGCAAAGTGCAGACATGAATATCGGGCACTGGAGGTGATTTTCCTGGGTAAAAGACAGCCATAAACGTCGGCGCGACCAAATACGACGACATACGACCATTCTCAAAAGTGCCCAAAATGCACTAAAATTGGTTTTAAATCAGCACTCATCGATCAAATACAAATATTATATATTTAATACAAATATTTGACCTTTTTAAACATTAAAACCGGGCCCAGGAGGGTGATTTACCCGAAGAAATGACACTTTTGACCTGGCAATTTGACCCTAATTGCAGTAAAAAAAAATGTCCACAGTGTGGCAGAGTTCTGCGGGTTCCATAGCGGCCCAGTGCGTACATTGGAACATGTGGAAAAAGTTGGAAAAATGTTAAACATGGTCGAAAATGGTTAAAATCAACCCAGAAATAGTGCATTGAAAGCCCGCAGAAAGTTTTGGAAAAGATCGGTAAATTTGGGAAAATGTCAAAAATGGTCGAAAATGTTTAAAATCAACCCAGGAATAGTGCATTGAAAGCCCGCAGAAAGTTTTGGAAAAGATCGGTAAATTTGGGAAAATGTCAAAAATGGTCAAAAATGTTTAAAATCAACCCAGGAATAGTGCATTGAAAGCCCGCAGAAAGTTTTGGAAAAGATGGGTAAATTTGGGAAAATGTCAAAAATGGTCGAAAATGTTTAAAATCAACCCAGGAATAGTGCATTGAAAGCCCGCAGAAAGTTTTGGAAAAGATCGGTAAATTTGGGAAAATGTCAAAAATGGTCGAAAATGTTTAAAATCAACCCAGGAATAGTGCATTGAAAGCCCGCAGAAAGTTTTGGAAAAGATCGGTAAATTTGGGAAAATGTCAAAAATGGTCGAAAATGTTTAAAATCAACCCAGGAATAGTGCATTGAAAGCCCGCAGAAAGTTTTGGAAAAGATCGGTAAATTTGGGAAAATGTCAAAAATGGTCGAAAATGTTTAAAATTAACCCAGGAATAGTGCATCGAAAGACCGCAGAAATTTTTTCTGGGTCTACCAGCGCTAGAAATTTTTTTTGGGTCTACCAGGGGTAGAAATTTTTTTTTTTTTTTTTTTAATTTTTAAAACGTTATTTAGCTCTAGGCGGCGTACAGGGCTCCACAGATGGGTTTGGGTTTGGGTTTGGGTTAGAGTTAGGGGTTGGGTTGGGGTCAACCCAGGCAAAGTGCAGACATGAATATCGGGCACTGGAGGTGATTTTCCTGGGTAAAAGACAGCCATAAACGTCGGCGCGACCAAATACGACGACATACGACCATTCTCAAAAGTGCCCAAAATGCACTAAAATTGGTTTTAAATCAGCACTCATCGATCAAATACAAATATTATATATTTAATACAAATATTTGACCTTTTTAAACATTAAAACCGGGCCCAGGAGGGTGATTTACCCGAAGAAATGCCACTTTTGACCTGGCAATTTGACCCTAATTGCAGTAAAAAAAAATGTCCACAGTGTGGCAGAGTTCTGCGGGTTCCATAGCGGCCCAGTGCGTACATTGGAACATGTGGAAAAAGTTGGAAAAATGTTAAAAATGGTCGAAAATGGTTAAAATCAACCCAGAAATAGTGCATTGAAAGCCCGCAGAAAGTTTTGGAAAAGATCGGTAAATTTGGGAAAATCAAAAATGGTCGAAAATGTTTAAAATCAACCCAGGAATAGTGCATTGAAAGCCCGCAGAAAGTTTTGGAAAAGATCGGTAAATTTGGGAAAATGTCAAAAATGGTCGAAAATGTTTAAAATCAACCCAGGAATAGTGCATTGAAAGCCCGCAGAAAGTTTTGGAAAAGATCGGTAAATTTGGGAAAATGTCAAAAATGGTCGAAAATGTTTAAAATCAACCCAGGAATAGTGCATTGAAAGCCCGCAGAAAGTTTTGGAAAATATCGGTAAATTTGGGAAAATGTCAAAAATGGTCGAAAATGTTTAAAATCAACCCAGGAATAGTGCATTGAAAGCCCGCAGAAAGTTTTGGAAAAGATCGGTAAATTTGGGAAAATGTCAAAAATGGTCAAAAATGTTTAAAATCAACCCAGGAATAGTGCATTGAAAGCCCGCAGAAAGTTTTGGAAAAGATCGGTAAATTTGGGAAAATGTCAAAAATGGTCGAAAATGTTTAAAATCAACCCAGGAATAGTGCATTGAAAGCCCGCAGAAAGTTTTGGAAAAGATCGGTAAATTTGGGAAAATGTCAAAAATGGTCGAAAATGTTTAAAATTAACCCAGGAATAGTGCATCGAAAGACCGCAGAAATTTTTTCTGGGTCTACCAGCGCTAGAAATTTTTTTTGGTTCTACCAGGGGTAGAATTTTTTTTTTTTTTTTTAATTTTTAAAACGTTATTTAGCTCTAGGCGGCGTACAGGGCTCCACAGATGGGTTTGGGTTTGGGTTTGGGTTAGAGTTAGGGGTTGGGTTGGGGTCAACCCAGGCAAAGTGCAGACATGAATATCGGGCACTGGAGGTGATTTTCCTGGGTAAAAGACAGCCATAAACGTCGGCGCGACCAAATACGACGACATACGACCATTCTCAAAAGTGCCCAAAATGCACTAAAATTGGTTTTAAATCAGCACTCATCGATCAAATACAAATATTATATATTTAATACAAATATTTGACCTTTTTAAACATTAAAACCGGGCCCAGGAGGGTGATTTACCCGAAGAAATGACACTTTTGACCCGGCAATTTGACCCTAATTGCAGTAAAAAAAAATGTCCACAGTGTGGCAGAGTTCTGCGGGTTCCATAGCGGCCCAGTGCGTACATTGGAACATGTGGAAAAAGTTGGAAAAATGTTAAAAATGGTCGAAAATGGTTAAAATCAACCCAGAAATAGTGCATTGAAAGCCCGCAGAAAGTTTTGGAAAAGATCGGTAAATTTGGGAAAATGTCAAAAATGGTCGAAAATGTTTAAAATCAACCCAGGAATAGTGCATTGAAAGCCCGCAGAAAGTTTTGGAAAAGATCGGTAAATTTGGGAAAATGTCAAAAATGGTCGAAAATGTTTAAAATCAACCCAGGAATAGTGCATTGAAAGCCCGCAGAAAGTTTTGGAAAAGATCGGTAAATTTGGGAAAATGTCAAAAATGGTCAAAAATGTTTAAAATCAACCCAGGAATAGTGCATTGAAAGCCCGCAGAAAGTTTTGGAAAAGATCGGTAAATTTGGGAAAATGTCAAAAATGGTCGAAAATGTTTAAAATCAACCCAGGAATAGTGCATTGAAAGCCCGCAGAAAGTTTTGGAAAAGATCGGTAAATTTGGGAAAATGTCAAAAATGGTCGAAAATGTTTAAAATCAACCCAGGAATAGTGCATTGAAAGCCCGCAGAAAGTTTTGGAAAAGATCGGTATATTTGGGAAAATGTCAAAAATGGTCGAAAATGTTTAAAATCAACCCAGGAATAGTGCATTGAAAGCCCGCAGAAAGTTTTGGAAAAGATCGGTAAATTTGGGAAAATGTCAAAAATGGTCAAAAATGTTTAAAATCAACCCAGGAATAGTGCATTGAAAGCCCGCAGAAAGTTTTGGAAAAGATCGGTATATTTGGGAAAATGTCAAAAATGGTCGAAAATGTTTAAAATCAACCCAGGAATAGTGCATTGAAAGCCCGCAGAAAGTTTTGGAAAAGATCGGTAAATTTGGGAAAATGTCAAAAATGGTCGAAAATGTTTAAAATTAACCCAGGAATAGTGCATCGAAAGACCGCAGAAATTTTTTCTGGGTCTACCAGCGCTAGAAATTTTTTTTGGGTCTACCAGGGGTAGAATTTTTTTTTTTTTTTTTTTTAATTTTTAAAACGTTATTTAGCTCTAGGCGGCGTACAGGGCTCCACAGATGGGTTTGGGTTTGGGTTTGGGTTAGAGTTAGGGGTTGGGTTGGGGTCAACCCAGGCAAAGTGCAGACATGAATATCGGGCACTGGAGGTGATTTTCCTGGGTAAAAGACAGCCATAAACGTCGGCGCGACCAAATACGACGACATACGACCATTCTCAAAAGTGCCCAAAATGCACTAAAATTGGTTTTAAATCAGCACTCATCGATCAAATACAAATATTATATATTTAATACAAATATTTGACCTTTTTAAACATTAAAACCGGGCCCAGGAGGGTGATTTACCCGAAGAAATGACACTTTTGACCTGGCAATTTGACCCTAATTGCAGTAAAAAAAAATGTCCACAGTGTGGCAGAGTTCTGCGGGTTCCATAGCGGCCCAGTGCGTACATTGGAACATGTGGAAAAAGTTGGAAAAATGTTAAACATGGTCGAAAATGGTTAAAATCAACCCAGAAATAGTGCATTGAAAGCCCGCAGAAAGTTTTGGAAAAGATCGGTAAATTTGGGAAAATGTCAAAAATGGTCGAAAATGTTTAAAATCAACCCAGGAATAGTGCATTGAAAGCCCGCAGAAAGTTTTGGAAAAGATCGGTAAATTTGGGAAAATGTCAAAAATGGTCAAAAATGTTTAAAATCAACCCAGGAATAGTGCATTGAAAGCCCGCAGAAAGTTTTGGAAAAGATGGGTAAATTTGGGAAAATGTCAAAAATGGTCAAAAATGTTTAAAATCAACCCAGGAATAGTGCATTGAAAGCCCGCAGAAAGTTTTGGAAAAGATCGGTAAATTTGGGAAAATGTCAAAAATGGTCAAAAATGTTTAAAATCAACCCAGGAATAGTGCATTGAAAGCCCGCAGAAAGTTTTGGAAAAGATCGGTAAATTTGGGAAAATGTCAAAAATGGTCGAAAATGTTTAAAATCAACCCAGGAATAGTGCATTGAAAGCCCGCAGAAAGTTTTGGAAAAGATCGGTAAATTTGGGAAAATGTCAAAAATGGTCGAAAATGTTTAAAATTAACCCAGGAATAGTGCATCGAAAGACCGCAGAAATTTTTTCTGGGTCTACCAGCGCTAGAAATTTTTTTTGGGTCTACCAGGGGTAGAATTTTTTTTTTTTTTTTTTAATTTTTAAAACGTTATTTAGCTCTAGGCGGCGTACAGGGCTCCACAGATGGGTTTGGGTTTGGGTTTGGGTTAGAGTTAGGGGTTGGGTTGGGGTCAACCCAGGCAAAGTGCAGACATGAATATCGGGCACTGGAGGTGATTTTCCTGGGTAAAAGACAGCCATAAACGTCGGCGCGACCAAATACGACGACATACGACCATTCTCAAAAGTGCCCAAAATGCACTAAAATTGGTTTTAAATCAGCACTCATCGATCAAATACAAATATTATATATTTAATACAAATATTTGACCTTTTTAAACATTAAAACCGGGCCCAGGAGGGTGATTTACCCGAAGAAATGACACTTTTGACCCGGCAATTTGACCCTAATTGCAGTAAAAAAAAATGTCCACAGTGTGGCAGAGTTCTGCGGGTTCCATAGCGGCCCAGTGCGTACATTGGAACATGTGGAAAAAGTTGGAAAAATGTTAAAAATGGTCGAAAATGGTTAAAATCAACCCAGAAATAGTGCATTGAAAGCCCGCAGAAAGTTTTGGAAAAGATCGGTAAATTTGGGAAAATGTCAAAAATGGTCGAAAATGTTTAAAATCAACCCAGGAATAGTGCATTGAAAGCCCGCAGAAAGTTTTGGAAAAGATCGGTAAATTTGGGAAAATGTCAAAAATGGTCGAAAATGTTTAAAATCAACCCAGGAATAGTGCATTGAAAGCCCGCAGAAAGTTTTGGAAAAGATCGGTAAATTTGGGAAAATGTCAAAAATGGTCAAAAATGTTTAAAATCAACCCAGGAATAGTGCATTGAAAGCCCGCAGAAAGTTTTGGAAAAGATCGGTAAATTTGGGAAAATGTCAAAAATGGTCGAAAATGTTTAAAATCAACCCAGGAATAGTGCATTGAAAGCCCGCAGAAAGTTTTGGAAAAGATCGGTAAATTTGGGAAAATGTCAAAAATGGTCAAAAATGTTTAAAATCAACCCAGGAATAGTGCATTGAAAGCCCGCAGAAAATTTTGGAAAAGATCGGTAAATTTGGGAAAATGTCAAAAATGGTCGAAAATGTTTAAAATCAACCCAGGAATAGTGCACCGAAAGCCCGCAGAAAGTTTTGGAAAAGATCGGTAAATTTAAATTTAAGCGTTTTTTTTCTAAGTGTGGAGGGACTTAGAAAAAATCCGCTTAAATTTAAGCGTTTTTTTTTCTAAGTGTGGAGGGACTTAGAAAAAATCCGCTTAAATTTAAGCGTTTTTTTTCTAAGTGTGGAGGGACTTAGAAAAAATCCGCTTAAATTTAAGCGTTTTTTTTCTAAGTGTGGAGGGACTTAGAAAAAATCCGCTTAAATTTAAGCGTTTTTTTTCTAAGTGTGGAGGGACATAGAAAAAATCCGCTTAAATTTAAGCGTTTTTTTTCTAAGTGTGGAGGGACTTAGAAAAAATCCGCTTAAATTTAAGCGTTTTTTTTCTAAGTGTGGAGGGACTTAGAAAAATTTCTGGAGCTCAGAAATTCAGCGGGGCATCAGCCGACCCAATCCGCTCACGGTGCACTATTCTCGGATCGACTCGGGGCGAACCCCCGCCGATTTTAAAAGTGCTGAAACTCGAAAAATATACGGAGCTCGACGATGAAACCTGGTATCTGTCGATAATAGTGCATCGAAAGCCCGCAGAAAGTTTTGGAAAAAGATCGGTAAATTTGGGAAAATGTCAAAAATGGTCGAAAATGTTTAAAATCAACCCAGGAATAGTGCACCGAAAGCCCGCAGAAAGTTTTGGAAAAGATCGGTAAATTTGGGAAAATGTCAAAAATGGTCGAAAATGTTTAAAATCAACCCAGGAATAGTGCATTGAAAGCCCGCAGAAAGTTTTGGAAAAGATCGGTAAATTTGGGAAAATGTCAAAAATGGTCAAAAATGTTTAAAATCAACCCAGGAATAGTGCATTGAAAGCCCGCAGAAAGTTTTGGAAAAGATCGGTAAATTTGGGAAAATGTCAAAAATGGTCGAAAATGTTTAAAATCAACCCAGGAATAGTGCATTGAAAGCCCGCAGAAAGTTTTGGAAAAGATCGGTAAATTTGGGAAAATGTCAAAAATGGTCAAAAATGTTTAAAATCAACCCAGGAATAGTGCATTGAAAGCCCGCAGAAAGTTTTGGAAAAGATCGGTAAATTTGGGAAAATGTCAAAAATGGTCGAAAATGTTTAAAATCAACCCAGGAATAGTGCACCGAAAGCCCGCAGAAAGTTTTGGAAAAGATCGGTAAATTTGGGAAAATGTCAAAAATGGTCGAAAATGTTTAAAATCAACCCAGGAATAGTGCATTGAAAGCCCGCAGAAAGTTTTGGAAAAGATCGGTAAATTTGGGAAAATGTCAAAAATGGTCGAAAATGTTTAAAATCAACCCAGGAATAGTGCATTGAAAGCCCGCAGAAAGTTTTGGAAAAGATCGGTAAATTTGGGAAAATGTCAAAAATGGTCGAAAATGTTTAAAATCAACCCAGGAATAGTGCATTGAAAGCCCGCAGAAAGTTTTGGAAAAGATCGGTAAATTTGGGAAAATGTCAAAAATGGTCAAAAATGTTTAAAATCAACCCAGGAATAGTGCATTGAAAGCCCGCAGAAAGTTTTGGAAAAGATCGGTATATTTGGGAAAATGTCAAAAATGGTCGAAAATGTTTAAAATCAACCCAGGAATAGTGCATTGAAAGCCCGCAGAAAGTTTTGGAAAAGATCGGTAAATTTGGGAAAATGTCAAAAATGGTCAAAAATGTTTAAAATCAACCCAGGAATAGTGCATTGAAAGCCCGCAGAAAGTTTTGGAAAAGATCGGTAAATTTGGGAAAATGTCAAAAATGGTCAAAAATGTTTAAAATCAACCCAGGAATAGTGCATTGAAAGCCCGCAGAAAGTTTTGGAAAAGATCGGTAAATTTGGGAAAATGTCAAAAATGGTCGAAAATGTTTAAAATCAACCCAGGAATAGTGCATTGAAAGCCCGCAGAAAGTTTTGGAAAAGATCGGTAAATTTGGGAAAATGTCAAAAATGGTCGAAAATGTTTAAAATTAACCCAGGAATAGTGCATCGAAAGACCGCAGAAATTTTTTCTGGGTCTACCAGCGCTAGAAATTTTTTCTGGGTCTACCAGGGGTAGAAATTTTTTTTGGGTCTACCAGGGGTAGAATTTTTTTTTTTTTTTTTTTAATTTTTAAAACGTTATTTAGCTCTAGGCGGCGTACAGGGCTCCACAGATGGGTTTGGGTTTGGGTTTGGGTTAGAGTTAGGGGTTGGGTTGGGGTCAACCCAGGCAAAGTGCAGACATGAATATCGGGCACTGGAGGTGATTTTCCTGGGTAAAAGACAGCCATAAACGTCGGCGCGACCAAATACGACGACATACGACCATTCTCAAAAGTGCCCAAAATGCACTAAAATTGGTTTTAAATCAGCACTCATCGATCAAATACAAATATTATATATTTAATACAAATATTTGACCTTTTTAAACATTAAAACCGGGCCCAGGAGGGTGATTTACCCGAAGAAATGACACTTTTGACCCGGCAATTTGACCCTAATTGCAGTAAAAAAAATGTCCACAGTGTGGCAGAGTTCTGCGGGTTCCATAGCGGCCCAGTGCGTACATTGGAACATGTGGAAAAAGTTGGAAAAATGTTAAACATGGTCGAAAATGGTTAAAATCAACCCAGAAATAGTGCATTGAAAGCCCGCAGAAAGTTTTGGAAAAGATCGGTAAATTTGGGAAAATGTCAAAAATGGTCGAAAATGTTTAAAATCAACCCAGGAATAGTGCATTGAAAGCCCGCAGAAAGTTTTGGAAAAGATCGGTAAATTTGGGAAAATGTCAAAAATGGTCAAAAATGTTTAAAATCAACCCAGGAATAGTGCATTGAAAGCCCGCAGAAAGTTTTGGAAAAGATCGGTAAATTTGGGAAAATGTCAAAAATGGTCGAAAATGTTTAAAATCAACCCAGGAATAGTGCATTGAAAGCCCGCAGAAAGTTTTGGAAAAGATCGGTAAATTTGGGAAAATGTCAAAAATGGTCAAAAATGTTTAAAATCAACCCAGGAATAGTGCATTGAAAGCCCGCAGAAAGTTTTGGAAAAGATCGGTAAATTTGGGAAAATGTCAAAAATGGTCGAAAATGTTTAAAATCAACCCAGGAATAGTGCACCGAAAGCCCGCAGAAAGTTTTGGAAAAGATCGGTAAATTTAAATTTAAGCGTTTTTTTTCTAAGTGTGGAGGGACTTAGAAAAAATCCGCTTAAATTTAAGCGTTTTTTTTCTAAGTGTGGAGGGACTTAGAAAAAATCCGCTTAAATTTAAGCGTTTTTTTTCTAAGTGTGGAGGGACTTAGAAAAAATCCGCTTAAATTTAAGCGTTTTTTTTCTAAGTGTGGAGGGACTTAGAAAAAATCCGCTTAAATTTAAGCTTTTTTTTTCTAAGTGTGGAGGGACTTAGAAAAAATCCGCTTAAATTTAAGCGTTTTTTTTCTAAGTGTGGAGGGACTTAGAAAAAATCCGCTTAAATTTAAGCGTTTTTTTTCTAAGTGTGGAGGGACTTAGAAAAATTTCTGGAGCTCAGAAATTCAGCGGGGCATCAGCCGACCCAATCCGCTCACGGTGCACTATTCTCGGATCGACTCGGGGCGAACCCCCGCCGATTTTAAAAGTGCTGAAACTCGAAAAATATACGGAGCTCGACGATGAAACCTGGTATCTGTCGATAATAGTGCATCGAAAGCCCGCAGAAAGTTTTGGAAAAAGATCGGTAAATTTGGGAAAATGTCAAAAATGGTCGAAAATGTTTAAAATCAACCCAGGAATAGTGCACCGAAAGCCCGCAGAAAGTTTTGGAAAAGATCGGTAAATTTGGGAAAATGTCAAAAATGGTCGAAAATGTTTAAAATCAACCCAGGAATAGTGCATTGAAAGCCCGCAGAAAGTTTTGGAAAAGATCGGTAAATTTGGGAAAATGTCAAAAATGGTCAAAAATGTTTAAAATCAACCCAGGAATAGTGCATTGAAAGCCCGCAGAAAGTTTTGGAAAAGATCGGTAAATTTGGGAAAATGTCAAAAATGGTCGAAAATGTTTAAAATCAACCCAGGAATAGTGCATTGAAAGCCCGCAGAAAGTTTTGGAAAAGATCGGTAAATTTGGGAAAATGTCAAAAATGGTCGAAAATGTTTAAAATTAACCCAGGAATAGTGCATCGAAAGACCGCAGAAATTTTTTCTGGGTCTACCAGCGCTAGAAATTTTTTTTGGGTCTACCAGGGGTAGAATTTTTTTTTTTTTTTTTTTAATTTTTAAAACGTTATTTAGCTCTAGGCGGCGTACAGGGCTCCACAGATGGGTTTGGGTTTGGGTTTGGGTTAGAGTTAGGGGTTGGGTTGGGGTCAACCCAGGCAAAGTGCAGACATGAATATCGGGCACTGGAGGTGATTTTCCTGGGTAAAAGACAGCCATAAACGTCGGCGCGACCAAATACGACGACATACGACCATTCTCAAAAGTGCCCAAAATGCACTAAAATTGGTTTTAAATCAGCACTCATCGATCAAATACAAATATTATATATTTAATACAAATATTTGACCTTTTTAAACATTAAAACCGGGCCCAGGAGGGTGATTTACCCGAAGAAATGACACTTTTGACCCGGCAATTTGACCCTAATTGCAGTAAAAAAAAATGTCCACAGTGTGGCAGAGTTCTGCGGGTTCCATAGCGGCCCAGTGCGTACATTGGAACATGTGGAAAAAGTTGGAAAAATGTTAAACATGGTCGAAAATGGTTAAAATCAACCCAGAAATAGTGCATTGAAAGCCCGCAGAAAGTTTTGGAAAAGATCGGTAAATTTGGGAAAATGTCAAAAATGGTCGAAAATGTTTAAAATCAACCCAGGAATAGTGCATTGAAAGCCCGCAGAAAGTTTTGGAAAAGATCGGTAAATTTGGGAAAATGTCAAAAATGGTCAAAAATGTTTAAAATCAACCCAGGAATAGTGCATTGAAAGCCCGCAGAAAGTTTTGGAAAAGATCGGTAAATTTGGGAAAATGTCAAAAATGGTCGAAAATGTTTAAAATCAACCCAGGAATAGTGCATTGAAAGCCCGCAGAAAGTTTTGGAAAAGATCGGTAAATTTGGGAAAAGGTCAAAAATGGTCAAAAATGTTTAAAATCAACCCAGGAATAGTGCATTGAAAGCCCGCAGAAAGTTTTGGAAAAGATCGGTAAATTTGGGAAAATGTCAAAAATGGTCGAAAATGTTTAAAATCAACCCAGGAATAGTGCACCGAAAGCCCGCAGAAAGTTTTGGAAAAGATCGGTAAATTTAAATTTAAGCGTTTTTTTTCTAAGTGTGGAGGGACTTAGAAAAAATCCGCTTAAATTTAAGCGTTTTTTTTCTAAGTGTGGAGGGACTTAGAAAAAATCCGCTTAAATTTAAGCGTTTTTTATCTAAGTGTGGAGGGACTTAGAAAAAATCCGCTTAAATTTAAGCGTTTTTTTTTCTAAGTGTGGAGGGACTTAGAAAAAATCCGCTTAAATTTAAGCGTTTTTTTTCTAAGTGTGGAGGGACTTAGAAAAAATCCGCTTAAATTTAAGCGTTTTTTTTCTAAGTGTGGAGGGACTTAGAAAAAATCCGCTTAAATTTAAGCGTTTTTTTTCTAAGTGTGGAGGGACTTAGAAAAATTTCTGGAGCTCAGAAATTCAGCGGGGCATCAGCCGACCCAATCCGCTCACGGTGCACTATTCTCGGATCGACTCGGGGCGAACCCCCGCCGATTTTAAAAGTGCTGAAACTCGAAAAATATACGGAGCTCGACGATGAAACCTGGTATCTGTCGATAATAGTGCATCGAAAGCCCGCAGAAAGTTTTGGAAAAAGATCGGTAAATTTGGGAAAATGTCAAAAATGGTCGAAAATGTTTAAAATCAACCCAGGAATAGTGCACCGAAAGCCCGCAGAAAGTTTTGGAAAAGATCGGTAAATTTGGGAAAATGTCAAAAATGGTCGAAAATGTTTAAAATCAACCCAGGAATAGTGCATTGAAAGCCCGCAGAAAGTTTTGGAAAAGATCGGTAAATTTGGGAAAATGTCAAAAATGGTCGAAAATGTTTAAAATCAACCCAGGAATAGTGCATTGAAAGCCCGCAGAAAGTTTTGGAAAAGATCGGTAAATTTGGGAAAATGTCAAAAATGGTCGAAAATGTTTAAAATCAACCCAGGAATAGTGCATTGAAAGCCCGCAGAAAGTTTTGGAAAAGATCGGTAAATTTGGGAAAATGTCAAAAATGGTCGAAAATGTTTAAAATTAACCCAGGAATAGTGCATCGAAAGACCGCAGAAATTTTTTCTGGGTCTACCAGCGCTAGAAATTTTTTTTGGGTCTACCAGGGGTAGAATTTTTTTTTTTTTTTTTAATTTTTAAAACGTTATTTAGCTCTAGGCGGCGTACAGGGCTCCACAGATGGGTTTGGGTTTGGGTTTGGGTTAGAGTTAGGGGTTGGGTTGGGGTCAACCCAGGCAAAGTGCAGACATGAATATCGGGCACTGGAGGTGATTTTCCTGGGTAAAAGACAGCCATAAACGTCGGCGCGACCAAATACGACGACATACGACCATTCTCAAAAGTGCCCAAAATGCACTAAAATTGGTTTTAAATCAGCACTCATCGATCAAATACAAATATTATATATTTAATACAAATATTTGACCTTTTTAAACATTAAAACCGGGCCCAGGAGGGTGATTTACCCGAAGAAATGACACTTTTGACCCGGCAATTTGACCCTAATTGCAGTAAAAAAAAATGTCCACAGTGTGGCAGAGTTCTGCGGGTTCCATAGCGGCCCAGTGCGTACATTGGAACATGTGGAAAAAGTTGGAAAAATGTTAAACATGGTCGAAAATGGTTAAAATCAACCCAGAAATAGTGCATTGAAAGCCCGCAGAAAGTTTTGGAAAAGATCGGTAAATTTGGGAAAATGTCAAAAATGGTCGAATATGTTTAAAATCAACCCAGGAATAGTGCATTGAAAGCCCACAGAAAGTTTTGGAAAAGATCGGTAAATTTGGGAAAATGTCAAAAATGGTCGAAAATGTTTAAAATCAACCCAGGAATAGTGCATTGAAAGCCCGCAGAAAGTTTTGGAAAAGATCGGTAAATTTGGGAAAATGTCAAAAATGGTCAAAAATGTTTAAAATCAACCCAGGAATAGTGCATTGAAAGCCCGCAGAAAGTTTTGGAAAAGATCGGTAAATTTGGGAAAATGTCAAAAATGGTCGAAAATGTTTAAAATCAACCCAGGAATAGTGCATTGAAAGCCCGCAGAAAGTTTTGGAAAAGATCGGTAAATTTGGGAAAATGTCAAAAATGGTCAAAAATGTTTAAAATCAACCCAGGAATAGTGCATTGAAAGCCCGCAGAAAATTTTGGAAAAGATCGGTAAATTTGGGAAAATGTCAAAAATGGTCGAAAATGTTTAAAATCAACCCAGGAATAGTGCACCGAAAGCCCGCAGAAAGTTTTGGAAAAGATCGGTAAATTTAAATTTAAGCGTTTTTTTTCTAAGTGTGGAGGGACTTAGAAAAAATCCGCTTAAATTTAAGCGTTTTTTTTCTAAGTGTGGAGGGACTTAGAAAAAATCCGCTTAAATTTAAGCGTTTTTTTTCTAAGTGTGGAGGGACTTAGAAAAAATCCGCTTAAATTTAAGCGTTTTTTTTCTAAGTGTGGAGGGACTTAGAAAAAATCCGCTTAAATTTAAGCGTTTTTTTTCTAAGTGTGGAGGGACTTAGAAAAAATCCGCTTAAATTTAAGCGTTTTTTTTCTAAGTGTGGAGGGACTTAGAAAAAATCCGCTTAAATTTAAGCGTTTTTTTTCTAAGTGTGGAGGGACTTAGAAAAAATCCGCTTAAATTTAAGCGTTTTTTTTCTAAGTGTGGAGGGACTTAGAAAAAATCCGCTTAAATTTAAGCGTTTTTTTTCTAAGTGTGGAGGGACTTAGAAAAATTTCTGGAGCTCAGAAATTCAGCGGGGCATCAGCCGACCCAATCCGCTCACGGTGCACTATTCTCGGATCGACTCGGGGCGAACCCCCGCCGATTTTAAAAGTGCTGAAACTCGAAAAATATACGGAGCTCGACGATGAAACCTGGTATCTGTCGATAATAGTGCATCGAAAGCCCGCAGAAAGTTTTGGAAAAAGATCGGTAAATTTGGGAAAATGTCAAAAATGGTCGAAAATGTTTAAAATCAACCCAGGAATAGTGCACCGAAAGCCCGCAGAAAGTTTTGGAAAAGATCGGTAAATTTGGGAAAATGTCAAAAATGGTCGAAAATGTTTAAAATCAACCCAGGAATAGTGCATTGAAAGCCCGCAGAAAGTTTTGGAAAAGATCGGTAAATTTGGGAAAATGTCAAAAATGGTCAAAAATGTTTAAAATCAACCCAGGAATAGTGCATTGAAAGCCCGCAGAAAGTTTTGGAAAAGATCGGTAAATTTGGGAAAATGTCAAAAATGGTCGAAAATGTTTAAAATCAACCCAGGAATAGTGCATTGAAAGCCCGCAGAAAGTTTTGGAAAAGATCGGTAAATTTGGGAAAATGTCAAAAATGGTCGAAAATGTTTAAAATCAACCCAGGAATAGTGCATTGAAAGCCCGCAGAAAGTTTTGGAAAAGATCGGTAAATTTGGGAAAATGTCAAAAATGGTCGAAAATGTTTAAAATTAACCCAGGAATAGTGCATCGAAAGACCGCAGAAATTTTTTCTGGGTCTACCAGCGCTAGAAATTTTTTTTGGGTCTACCAGGGGTAGAATTTTTTTTTTTTTTTTTTTTAATTTTTAAAACGTTATTTAGCTCTAGGCGGCGTACAGGGCTCCACAGATGGGTTTGGGTTTGGGTTTGGGTTAGAGTTAGGGGTTGGGTTGGGGTCAACCCAGGCAAAGTGCAGACATGAATATCGGGCACTGGAGGTGATTTTCCTGGGTAAAAGACAGCCATAAACGTCGGCGCGACCAAATACGACGACATACGACCATTCTCAAAAGTGCCCAAAATGCACTAAAATTGGTTTTAAATCAGCACTCATCGATCAAATACAAATATTATATATTTAATACAAATATTTGACCTTTTTAAACATTAAAACCGGGCCCAGGAGGGTGATTTACCCGAAGAAATGCCACTTTTGACCTGGCAATTTGACCCTAATTGCAGTAAAAAAAAATGTCCACAGTGTGGCAGAGTTCTGCGGGTTCCATAGCGGCCCAGTGCGTACATTGGAACATGTGGAAAAAGTTGGAAAAATGTTAAAAATGGTCGAAAATGGTTAAAATCAACCCAGAAATAGTGCATTGAAAGCCCGCAGAAAGTTTTGGAAAAGATCGGTAAATTTGGGAAAATGTCAAAAATGGTCGAAAATGTTTAAAATCAACCCAGGAATAGTGCATTGAAAGCCCGCAGAAAGTTTTGGAAAAGATCGGTAAATTTGGGAAAATGTCAAAAATGGTCGAAAATGTTTAAAATCAACCCAGGAATAGTGCATTGAAAGCCCGCAGAAAGTTTTGGAAAAGATCGGTAAATTTGGGAAAATGTCAAAAATGGTCGAAAATGTTTAAAATCAACCCAGGAATAGTGCATTGAAAGCCCGCAGAAAGTTTTGGAAAAGATCGGTAAATTTGGGAAAATGTCAAAAATGGTCAAAAATGTTTAAAATCAACCCAGGAATAGTGCATTGAAAGCCCGCAGAAAGTTTTGGAAAAGATCGGTATATTTGGGAAAATGTCAAAAATGGTCGAAAATGTTTAAAATCAACCCAGGAATAGTGCATTGAAAGCCCGCAGAAAGTTTTGGAAAAGATCGGTAAATTTGGGAAAATGTCAAAAATGGTCAAAAATGTTTAAAATCAACCCAGGAATAGTGCATTGAAAGCCCGCAGAAAGTTTTGGAAAAGATCGGTAAATTTGGGAAAATGTCAAAAATGGTCGAAAATGTTTAAAATCAACCCAGGAATAGTGCATTGAAAGCCCGCAGAAAGTTTTGGAAAAGATCGGTAAATTTGGGAAAATGTCAAAAATGGTCGAAAATGTTTAAAATCAACCCAGGAATAGTGCATTGAAAGCCCGCAGAAAGTTTTGGAAAAGATCGGTAAATTTGGGAAAATGTCAAAAATGGTCGAAAATGTTTAAAATCAACCCAGGAATAGTGCATTGAAAGCCCGCAGAAAGTTTTGGAAAAGATCGGTAAATTTGGGAAAATGTCAAAAATGGTCGAAAATGTTTAAAATCAACCCAGGAATAGTGCATTGAAAGCCCGCAGAAAGTTTTGGAAAAGATCGGTAAATTTGGGAAAATGTCAAAAATGGTCGAAAATGTTTAAAATCAACCCAGGAATAGTGCATTGAAAGCCCGCAGAAAGTTTTGGAAAAGATCGGTAAATTTGGGAAAATGTCAAAAATGGTCAAAAATGTTTAAAATCAACCCAGGAATAGTGCATTGAAAGCCCGCAGAAAGTTTTGGAAAAGATCGGTATATTTGGGAAAATGTCAAAAATGGTCGAAAATGTTTAAAATCAACCCAGGAATAGTGCATTGAAAGCCCGCAGAAAGTTTTGGAAAAGATCGGTAAATTTGGGAAAATGTCAAAAATGGTCAAAAATGTTTAAAATCAACCCAGGAATAGTGCATTGAAAGCCCGCAGAAAGTTTTGGAAAAGATCGGTAAATTTGGGAAAATGTCAAAAATGGTCGAAAATGTTTAAAATCAACCCAGGAATAGTGCATTGAAAGCCCGCAGAAAGTTTTGGAAAAGATCGGTAAATTTGGGAAAATGTCAAAAATGGTCGAAAATGTTTAAAATCAACCCAGGAATAGTGCATTGAAAGCCCGCAGAAAGTTTTGGAAAAGATCGGTAAATTTGGGAAAATGTCAAAAATGGTCGAAAATGTTTAAAATCAACCCAGGAATAGTGCATTGAAAGCCCGCAGAAAGTTTTGGAAAAGATCGGTAAATTTGGGAAAATGTCAAAAATGGTCGAAAATGTTTAAAATCAACCCAGGAATAGTGCATTGAAAGCCCGCAGAAAGTTTTGGAAAATATCGGTAAATTTGGGAAAATGTCAAAAATGGTCGAAAATGTTTAAAATCAACCCAGGAATAGTGCATTGAAAGCCCGCAGAAAGTTTTGGAAAAGATCGGTAAATTTGGGAAAATGTCAAAAATGGTCGAAAATGTTTAAAATCAACCCAGGAATAGTGCATTGAAAGCCCGCAGAAAGTTTTGGAAAAGATCGGTAAATTTGGGAAAATGTCAAAAATGGTCAAAAATGTTTAAAATCAACCCAGGAATAGTGCATTGAAAGCCCGCAGAAAGTTTTGGAAAAGATCGGTATATTTGGGAAAATGTCAAAAATGGTCGAAAATGTTTAAAATCAACCCAGGAATAGTGCATTGAAAGCCCGCAGAAAGTTTTGGAAAAGATCGGTAAATTTGGGAAAATGTCAAAAATGGTCAAAAATGTTTAAAATCAACCCAGGAATAGTGCATTGAAAGCCCGCAGAAAGTTTTGGAAAAGATCGGTAAATTTGGGAAAATGTCAAAAATGGTCGAAAATGTTTAAAATCAACCCAGGAATAGTGCATTGAAAGCCCGCAGAAAGTTTTGGAAAAGATCGGTAAATTTGGGAAAATGTCAAAAATGGTCAAAAATGTTTAAAATCAACCCAGGAATAGTGCATTGAAAGCCCGCAGAAAGTTTTGGAAAAGATCGGTATATTTGGGAAAATGTCAAAAATGGTCGAAAATGTTTAAAATCAACCCAGGAATAGTGCATTGAAAGCCCGCAGAAAGTTTTGGAAAAGATCGGTAAATTTGGGAAAATGTCAAAAATGGTCAAAAATGTTTAAAATCAACCCAGGAATAGTGCATTGAAAGCCCGCAGAAAGTTTTGGAAAAGATCGGTAAATTTGGGAAAATGTCAAAAATGGTCGAAAATGTTTAAAATCAACCCAGGAATAGTGCATTGAAAGCCCGCAGAAAGTTTTGGAAAAGATCGGTAAATTTGGGAAAATGTCAAAAATGGTCGAAAATGTTTAAAATCAACCCAGGAATAGTGCATTGAAAGCCCGCAGAAAGTTTTGGAAAAGATCGGTAAATTTGGGAAAATGTCAAAAATGGTCAAAAATGTTTAAAATCAACCCAGGAATAGTGCATTGAAAGCCCGCAGAAAGTTTTGGAAAAGATCGGTAAATTTGGGAAAATGTCAAAAATGGTCGAAAATGTTTAAAATCAACCCAGGAATAGTGCATTGAAAGCCCGCAGAAAGTTTTGGAAAAGATCGGTAAATTTGGGAAAATGTCAAAAATGGTCGAAAATGTTTAAAATCAACCCAGGAATAGTGCATTGAAAGCCCGCAGAAAGTTTTGGAAAAGATCGGTAAATTTGGGAAAATGTCAAAAATGGTCGAAAATGTTTAAAATCAACCCAGGAATAGTGCATTGAAAGCCCGCAGAAAGTTTTGGAAAAGATCGGTAAATTTGGGAAAATGTCAAAAATGGTCAAAAATGTTTAAAATCAACCCAGGAATAGTGCATTGAAAGCCCGCAGAAAGTTTTGGAAAAGATCGGTATATTTGGGAAAATGTCAAAAATGGTCGAAAATGTTTAAAATCAACCCAGGAATAGTGCATTGAAAGCCCGCAGAAAGTTTTGGAAAAGATCGGTAAATTTGGGAAAATGTCAAAAATGGTCAAAAATGTTTAAAATCAACCCAGGAATAGTGCATTGAAAGCCCGCAGAAAGTTTTGGAAAAGATCGGTAAATTTGGGAAAATGTCAAAAATGGTCGAAAATGTTTAAAATCAACCCAGGAATAGTGCATTGAAAGCCCGCAGAAAGTTTTGGAAAAGATCGGTAAATTTGGGAAAATGTCAAAAATGGTCGAAAATGTTTAAAATCAACCCAGGAATAGTGCATTGAAAGCCCGCAGAAAGTTTTGGAAAAGATCGGTAAATTTGGGAAAATGTCAAAAATGGTCGAAAATGTTTAAAATCAACCCAGGAATAGTGCATTGAAAGCCCGCAGAAAGTTTTGGAAAAGATCGGTAAATTTGGGAAAATGTCAAAAATGGTCGAAAATGTTTAAAATCAACCCAGGAATAGTGCATTGAAAGCCCGCAGAAAGTTTTGGAAAAGATCGGTAAATTTGGGAAAATGTCAAAAATGGTCGAAAATGTTTAAAATCAACCCAGGAATAGTGCATTGAAAGCCCGCAGAAAGTTTTGGAAAAGATCGGTAAATTTGGGAAAATGTCAAAAATGGTCAAAAATGTTTAAAATCAACCCAGGAATAGTGCATTGAAAGCCCGCAGAAAGTTTTGGAAAAGATCGGTATATTTGGGAAAATGTCAAAAATGGTCGAAAATGTTTAAAATCAACCCAGGAATAGTGCATTGAAAGCCCGCAGAAAGTTTTGGAAAAGATCGGTAAATTTGGGAAAATGTCAAAAATGGTCAAAAATGTTTAAAATCAACCCAGGAATAGTGCATTGAAAGCCCGCAGAAAGTTTTGGAAAAGATCGGTAAATTTGGGAAAATGTCAAAAATGGTCGAAAATGTTTAAAATCAACCCAGGAATAGTGCATTGAAAGCCCGCAGAAAGTTTTGGAAAAGATCGGTAAATTTGGGAAAATGTCAAAAATGGTCGAAAATGTTTAAAATCAACCCAGGAATAGTGCATTGAAAGCCCGCAGAAAGTTTTGGAAAAGATCGGTAAATTTGGGAAAATGTCAAAAATGGTCGAAAATGTTTAAAATCAACCCAGGAATAGTGCATTGAAAGCCCGCAGAAAGTTTTGGAAAAGATCGGTAAATTTGGGAAAATGTCAAAAATGGTCGAAAATGTTTAAAATCAACCCAGGAATAGTGCATTGAAAGCCCGCAGAAAGTTTTGGAAAATATCGGTAAATTTGGGAAAATGTCAAAAATGGTCGAAAATGTTTAAAATCAACCCAGGAATAGTGCATTGAAAGCCCGCAGAAAGTTTTGGAAAAGATCGGTAAATTTGGGAAAATGTCAAAAATGGTCGAAAATGTTTAAAATCAACCCAGGAATAGTGCATTGAAAGCCCGCAGAAAGTTTTGGAAAAGATCGGTAAATTTGGGAAAATGTCAAAAATGGTCAAAAATGTTTAAAATCAACCCAGGAATAGTGCATTGAAAGCCCGCAGAAAGTTTTGGAAAAGATCGGTATATTTGGGAAAATGTCAAAAATGGTCGAAAATGTTTAAAATCAACCCAGGAATAGTGCATTGAAAGCCCGCAGAAAGTTTTGGAAAAGATCGGTAAATTTGGGAAAATGTCAAAATGGTCAAAAATGTTTAAAATCAACCCAGGAATAGTGCATTGAAAGCCCGCAGAAAGTTTTGGAAAAGATCGGTAAATTTGGGAAAATGTCAAAAATGGTCGAAAATGTTTAAAATCAACCCAGGAATAGTGCATTGAAAGCCCGCAGAAAGTTTTGGAAAAGATCGGTAAATTTGGGAAAATGTCAAAAATGGTCAAAAATGTTTAAAATCAACCCAGGAATAGTGCATTGAAAGCCCGCAGAAAGTTTTGGAAAAGATCGGTATATTTGGGAAAATGTCAAAAATGGTCGAAAATGTTTAAAATCAACCCAGGAATAGTGCATTGAAAGCCCGCAGAAAGTTTTGGAAAAGATCGGTAAATTTGGGAAAATGTCAAAAATGGTCGAAAATGTTTAAAATCAACCCAGGAATAGTGCATTGAAAGCCCGCAGAAAGTTTTGGAAAAGATCGGTAAATTTGGGAAAATGTCAAAAATGGTCGAAAATGTTTAAAATCAACCCAGGAATAGTGCATTGAAAGCCCGCAGAAAGTTTTGGAAAAGATCGGTAAATTTGGGAAAATGTCAAAAATGGTCGAAAATGTTTAAAATCAACCCAGGAATAGTGCATTGAAAGCCCGCAGAAAGTTTTGGAAAAGATCGGTAAATTGGGAAAATGTCAAAAATGGTCAAAAATGTTTAAAATCAACCCAGGAATAGTGCATTGAAAGCCCGCCAGAAAAGTTTTGGAAAAGATCGGTAAATTTGGGAAAATGTCAAAAATGGTCGAAAATGTTTAAAATCAACCCAGGAATAGTGCATTGAAAGCCCGCAGAAAGTTTTGGAAAAGATCGGTAAATTTGGGAAAATGTCAAAAATGGTCAAAAATGTTTAAAATCAACCCAGGAATAGTGCATTGAAAGCCCGCAGAAAGTTTTGGAAAAGATCGGTATATTTGGGAAAATGTCAAAAATGGTCGAAAATGTTTAAAATCAACCCAGGAATAGTGCATTGAAAGCCCGCAGAAAGTTTTGGAAAAGATCGGTAAATTTGGGAAAATGTCAAAAATGGTCAAAAATGTTTAAAATCAACCCAGGAATAGTGCATTGAAAGCCCGCAGAAAGTTTTGGAAAAGATCGGTAAATTTGGGAAAATGTCAAAAATGGTCGAAAATGTTTAAAATCAACCCAGGAATAGTGCATTGAAAGCCCGCAGAAAGTTTTGGAAAAGATCGGTAAATTTGGGAAAATGTCAAAAATGGTCGAAAATGTTTAAAATTAACCCAGGAATAGTGCATCGAAAGACCGCAGAAATTTTTTCTGGGTCTACCAGCGCTAGAAATTTTTTTTGGGTCTACCAGGGGTAGAATTTTTTTTTTTTTTTTTTTAATTTTTAAAACGTTATTTAGCTCTAGGCGGCGTACAGGGCTCCACAGATGGGTTTGGGTTTGGGTTTGGGTTAGAGTTAGGGGTTGGGTTGGGGTCAACCCAGGCAAAGTGCAGACATGAATATCGGGCACTGGAGGTGATTTTCCTGGGTAAAAGACAGCCATAAACGTCGGCGCGACCAAATACGACGACATACGACCATTCTCAAAAGTGCCCAAAATGCACTAAAATTGGTTTTAAATCAGCACTCATCGATCAAATACAAATATTATATATTTAATACAAATATTTGACCTTTTTAAACATTAAAACCGGGCCCAGGAGGGTGATTTACCCGAAGAAATGACACTTTTGACCCGGCAATTTGACCCTAATTGCAGTAAAAAAAAATGTCCACAGTGTGGCAGAGTTCTGCGGGTTCCATAGCGGCCCAGTGCGTACATTGGAACATGTGGAAAAAGTTGGAAAAATGTTAAACATGGTCGAAAATGGTTAAAATCAACCCAGAAATAGTGCATTGAAAGCCCGCAGAAAGTTTTGGAAAAGATCGGTAAATTTGGGAAAATGTCAAAAATGGTCGAAAATGTTTAAAATCAACCCAGGAATAGTGCATTGAAAGCCCGCAGAAAGTTTTGGAAAAGATCGGTAAATTTGGGAAAATGTCAAAAATGGTCAAAAATGTTTAAAATCAACCCAGGAATAGTGCATTGAAAGCCCGCAGAAAGTTTTGGAAAAGATCGGTAAATTTGGGAAAATGTCAAAAATGGTCGAAAATGTTTAAAATCAACCCAGGAATAGTGCATTGAAAGCCCGCAGAAAGTTTTGGAAAAGATCGGTAAATTTGGGAAAATGTCAAAAATGGTCAAAAATGTTTAAAATCAACCCAGGAATAGTGCATTGAAAGCCCGCAGAAAGTTTTGGAAAAGATCGGTAAATTTGGGAAAATGTCAAAAATGGTCGAAAATGTTTAAAATCAACCCAGGAATAGTGCACCGAAAGCCCGCAGAAAGTTTTGGAAAAGATCGGTAAATTTGGGAAAATGTCAAAAATGGTCGAAAATGTTTAAAATCAACCCAGGAATAGTGCATTGAAAGCCCGCAGAAAGTTTTGGAAAAGATCGGTAAATTTGGGAAAATGTCAAAAATGGTCGAAAATGTTTAAAATCAACCCAGGAATAGTGTATTGAAAGCCCGCAGAAAGTTTTGGAAAAGATCGGTAAATTTGGGAAAATGTCAAAAATGGTCGAAAATGTTTAAAATCAACCCAGGAATAGTGCATTGAAAGCCCGCAGAAAGTTTTGGAAAAGATCGGTAAATTTGGGAAAATGTCAAAAATGGTCAAAAATGTTTAAAATCAACCCAGGAATAGTGCATTGAAAGCCCGCAGAAAGTTTTGGAAAAGATCGGTATATTTGGGAAAATGTCAAAAATGGTCGAAAATGTTTAAAATCAACCCAGGAATAGTGCATTGAAAGCCCGCAGAAAGTTTTGGAAAAGATCGGTAAATTTGGGAAAATGTCAAAAATGGTCAAAAATGTTTAAAATCAACCCAGGAATAGTGCATTGAAAGCCCGCAGAAAGTTTTGGGAAAGATCGGTAAATTTGGGAAAATGTCAAAAATGGTCAAAAATGTTTAAAATCAACCCAGGAATAGTGCATTGAAAGCCCGCAGAAAGTTTTGGAAAAGATCGGTAAATTTGGGAAAATGTCAAAAATGGTCGAAAATGTTTAAAATCAACACAGGAATAGTGCATTGAAAGCCCGCAGAAAGTTTTGGAAAAGATCGGTAAATTTGGGAAAATGTCAAAAATGGTCGAAAATGTTTAAAATTAACCCAGGAATAGTGCATTGAAAGCCCGCAGAAAGTTTTGGAAAAGATCGGTAAATTTGGGAAAATGTCAAAAATGGTCGAAAATGTTTAAAATCAACCCAGGAATAGTGCATTGAAAGCCCGCAGAAAGTTTTGGAAAAGATCGGTAAATTTGGGAAAATGTCAAAAATGGTCGAAAATGTTTAAAATCAACCCAGGAATAGTGCATTGAAAGCCCGCAGAAAGTTTTGGAAAAGATCGGTAAATTTGGGAAAATGTCAAAAATGGTCGAAAATGTTTAAAATCAACCCAGGAATAGTGCATTGAAAGCCCGCAGAAAGTTTTGGAAAATATCGGTAAATTTGGGAAAATGTCAAAAATGGTCGAAAATGTTTAAAATCAACCCAGGAATAGTGCATTGAAAGCCCGCAGAAAGTTTTGGAAAAGATCGGTAAATTTGGGAAAATGTCAAAAATGGTCGAAAATGTTTAAAATCAACCCAGGAATAGTGCATTGAAAGCCCGCAGAAAGTTTTGGAAAAGATCGGTAAATTTGGGAAAATGTCAAAAATGGTCAAAAATGTTTAAAATCAACCCAGGAATAGTGCATTGAAAGCCCGCAGAAAGTTTTGGAAAAGATCGGTATATTTGGGAAAATGTCAAAAATGGTCGAAAATGTTTAAAATCAACCCAGGAATAGTGCATTGAAAGCCCGCAGAAAGTTTTGGAAAAGATCGGTAAATTTGGGAAAATGTCAAAAATGGTCAAAAATGTTTAAAATCAACCCAGGAATAGTGCATTGAAAGCCCGCAGAAAGTTTTGGAAAAGATCGGTAAATTTGGGAAAATGTCAAAAATGGTCGAAAATGTTTAAAATCAACCCAGGAATAGTGCATTGAAAGCCCGCAGAAAGTTTTGGAAAAGATCGGTAAATTTGGGAAAATGTCAAAAATGGTCAAAAATGTTTAAAATCAACCCAGGAATAGTGCATTGAAAGCCCGCAGAAAGTTTTGGAAAAGATCGGTATATTTGGGAAAATGTCAAAAATGGTCGAAAATGTTTAAAATCAACCCAGGAATAGTGCATTGAAAGCCCGCAGAAAGTTTTGGAAAAGATCGGTAAATTTGGGAAAATGTCAAAAATGGTCAAAAATGTTTAAAATCAACCCAGGAATAGTGCATTGAAAGCCCGCAGAAAGTTTTGGAAAAGATCGGTAAATTTGGGAAAATGTCAAAAATGGTCGAAAATGTTTAAAATCAACCCAGGAATAGTGCATTGAAAGCCCGCAGAAAGTTTTGGAAAAGATCGGTAAATTTGGGAAAATGTCAAAAATGGTCGAAAATGTTTAAAATCAACCCAGGAATAGTGCATTGAAAGCCCGCAGAAAGTTTTGGAAAAGATCGGTAAATTTGGGAAAATGTCAAAAATGGTCAAAAATGTTTAAAATCAACCCAGGAATAGTGCATTGAAAGCCCGCAGAAAGTTTTGGAAAAGATCGGTAAATTTGGGAAAATGTCAAAAATGGTCGAAAATGTTTAAAATCAACCCAGGAATAGTGCATTGAAAGCCCGCAGAAAGTTTTGGAAAAGATCGGTAAATTTGGGAAAATGTCAAAAATGGTCAAAAATGTTTAAAATCAACCCAGGAATAGTGCATTGAAAGCCCGCAGAAAGTTTTGGAAAAGATCGGTATATTTGGGAAAATGTCAAAAATGGTCGAAAATGTTTAAAATCAACCCAGGAATAGTGCATTGAAAGCCCGCAGAAAGTTTTGGAAAAGATCGGTAAATTTGGGAAAATGTCAAAAATGGTCAAAAATGTTTAAAATCAACCCAGGAATAGTGCATTGAAAGCCCGCAGAAAGTTTTGGAAAAGATCGGTAAATTTGGGAAAATGTCAAAAATGGTCGAAAATGTTTAAAATCAACCCAGGAATAGTGCATTGAAAGCCCGCAGAAAGTTTTGGAAAAGATCGGTAAATTTGGGAAAATGTCAAAAATGGTCGAAAATGTTTAAAATTAACCCAGGAATAGTGCATCGAAAGACCGCAGAAATTTTTTCTGGGTCTACCAGCGCTAGAAATTTTTTTTGGGTCTACCAGGGGTAGAATTTTTTTTTTTTTTTTTTTAATTTTTAAAACGTTATTTAGCTCTAGGCGGCGTACAGGGCTCCACAGATGGGTTTGGGTTTGGGTTTGGGTTAGAGTTAGGGGTTGGGTTGGGGTCAACCCAGGCAAAGTGCAGACATGAATATCGGGCACTGGAGGTGATTTTCCTGGGTAAAAGACAGCCATAAACGTCGGCGCGACCAAATACGACGACATACGACCATTCTCAAAAGTGCCCAAAATGCACTAAAATTGGTTTTAAATCAGCACTCATCGATCAAATACAAATATTATATATTTAATACAAATATTTGACCTTTTTAAACATTAAAACCGGGCCCAGGAGGGTGATTTACCCGAAGAAATGACACTTTTGACCCGGCAATTTGACCCTAATTGCAGTAAAAAAAAATGTCCACAGTGTGGCAGAGTTCTGCGGGTTCCATAGCGGCCCAGTGCGTACATTGGAACATGTGGAAAAAGTTGGAAAAATGTTAAACATGGTCGAAAATGGTTAAAATCAACCCAGAAATAGTGCATTGAAAGCCCGCAGAAAGTTTTGGAAAAGATCGGTAAATTTGGGAAAATGTCAAAAATGGTCGAAAATGTTTAAAATCAACCCAGGAATAGTGCATTGAAAGCCCGCAGAAAGTTTTGGAAAAGATCGGTAAATTTGGGAAAATGTCAAAAATGGTCAAAAATGTTTAAAATCAACCCAGGAATAGTGCATTGAAAGCCCGCAGAAAGTTTTGGAAAAGATCGGTAAATTTGGGAAAATGTCAAAAATGGTCGAAAATGTTTAAAATCAACCCAGGAATAGTGCATTGAAAGCCCGCAGAAAGTTTTGGAAAAGATCGGTAAATTTGGGAAAATGTCAAAAATGGTCAAAAATGTTTAAAATCAACCCAGGAATAGTGCATTGAAAGCCCGCAGAAAGTTTTGGAAAAGATCGGTAAATTTGGGAAAATGTCAAAAATGGTCGAAAATGTTTAAAATCAACCCAGGAATAGTGCACCGAAAGCCCGCAGAAAGTTTTGGAAAAGATCGGTAAATTTGGGAAAATGTCAAAAATGGTCGAAAATGTTTAAAATCAACCCAGGAATAGTGCATTGAAAGCCCGCAGAAAGTTTTGGAAAAGATCGGTAAATTTGGGAAAATGTCAAAAATGGTCGAAAATGTTTAAAATCAACCCAGGAATAGTGTATTGAAAGCCCGCAGAAAGTTTTGGAAAAGATCGGTAAATTTGGGAAAATGTCAAAAATGGTCGAAAATGTTTAAAATCAACCCAGGAATAGTGCATTGAAAGCCCGCAGAAAGTTTTGGAAAAGATCGGTAAATTTGGGAAAATGTCAAAAATGGTCAAAAATGTTTAAAATCAACCCAGGAATAGTGCATTGAAAGCCCGCAGAAAGTTTTGGAAAAGATCGGTATATTTGGGAAAATGTCAAAAATGGTCGAAAATGTTTAAAATCAACCCAGGAATAGTGCATTGAAAGCCCGCAGAAAGTTTTGGAAAAGATCGGTAAATTTGGGAAAATGTCAAAAATGGTCAAAAATGTTTAAAATCAACCCAGGAATAGTGCATTGAAAGCCCGCAGAAAGTTTTGGAAAAGATCGGTAAATTTGGGAAAATGTCAAAAATGGTCAAAAATGTTTAAAATCAACCCAGGAATAGTGCATTGAAAGCCCGCAGAAAGTTTTGGAAAAGATCGGTAAATTTGGGAAAATGTCAAAAATGGTCGAAAATGTTTAAAATCAACACAGGAATAGTGCATTGAAAGCCCGCAGAAAGTTTTGGAAAAGATCGGTAAATTTGGGAAAATGTCAAAAATGGTCGAAAATGTTTAAAATTAACCCAGGAATAGTGCATCGAAAGACCGCAGAAATTTTTTCTGGGTCTACCAGCGCTAGATATTTTTTCTGGGTCTACCAGCGCTAGAAATTTTTTTTGGGTCTACCAGGGGTAGAATTTTTTTTTTTTTTTTTTTAATTTTTAAAACGTTATTTAGCTCTAGGCGGCGTACAGGGCTCCACAGATGGGTTTGGGTTTGGGTTTGGGTTAGAGTTAGGGGTTGGGTTGGGGTCAACCCAGGCAAAGTGCAGACATGAATATCGGGCACTGGAGGTGATTTTCCTGGGTAAAAGACAGCCATAAACGTCGGCGCGACCAAATACGACGACATACGACCATTCTCAAAAGTGCCCAAAATGCACTAAAATTGGTTTTAAATCAGCACTCATCGATCAAATACAAATATTATATATTTAATACAAATATTTGACCTTTTTAAACATTAAAACCGGGCCCAGGAGGGTGATTTACCCGAAGAAATGACACTTTTGACCCGGCAATTTGACCCTAATTGCAGTAAAAAAAAATGTCCACAGTGTGGCAGAGTTCTGCGGGTTCCATAGCGGCCCAGTGCGTACATTGGAACATGTGGAAAAAGTTGGAAAAATGTTAAACATGGTCGAAAATGGTTAAAATCAACCCAGAAATAGTGCATTGAAAGCCCGCAGAAAGTTTTGGAAAAGATCGGTAAATTTGGGAAAATGTCAAAAATGGTCGAAAATGTTTAAAATCAACCCAGGAATAGTGCATTGAAAGCCCGCAGAAAGTTTTGGAAAAGATCGGTAAATTTGGGAAAATGTCAAAAATGGTCAAAAATGTTTAAAATCAACCCAGGAATAGTGCATTGAAAGCCCGCAGAAAGTTTTGGAAAAGATCGGTAAATTTGGGAAAATGTCAAAAATGGTCGAAAATGTTTAAAATCAACCCAGGAATAGTGCATTGAAAGCCCGCAGAAAGTTTTGGAAAAGATCGGTAAATTTGGGAAAATGTCAAAAATGGTCGAAAATGTTTAAAATCAACCCAGGAATAGTGCATTGAAAGCCCGCAGAAAGTTTTGGAAAAGATCGGTAAATTTGGGAAAATGTCAAAAATGGTCAAAAATGTTTAAAATCAACCCAGGAATAGTGCATTGAAAGCCCGCAGAAAGTTTTGGAAAAGATCGGTAAATTTGGGAAAATGTCAAAAATGGTCAAAAATGTTTAAAATCAACCCAGGAATAGTGCATTGAAAGCCCGCAGAAAGTTTTGGAAAAGATCGGTATATTTGGGAAAATGTCAAAAATGGTCGAAAATGTTTAAAATCAACCCAGGAATAGTGCATTGAAAGCCCGCAGAAAGTTTTGGAAAAGATCGGTAAATTTGGGAAAATGTCAAAAATGGTCAAAAATGTTTAAAATCAACCCAGGAATAGTGCATTGAAAGCCCGCAGAAAGTTTTTGAAAAGATCGGTAAATTTGGGAAAATGTCAAAAATGGTCAAAAATGTTTAAAATCAACCCAGGAATAGTGCATTGAAAGCCCGCAGAAAGTTTTGGAAAAGATCGGTAAATTTGGGAAAATGTCAAAAATGGTCGAAAATGTTTAAAATCAACACAGGAATAGTGCATTGAAAGCCCGCAGAAAGTTTTGGAAAAGATCGGTAAATTTGGGAAAATGTCAAAAATGGTCGAAAATGTTTAAAATTAACCCAGGAATAGTGCATCGAAAGACCGCAGAAATTTTTTCTGGGTCTACCAGCGCTAGAAATTTTTTCTGGGTCTACCAGCGCTAGAAATTTTTTTTGGGTCTACCAGGGGTAGAATTTTTTTTTTTTTTTTTTTAATTTTTAAAACGTTATTTAGCTCTAGGCGGCGTACAGGGCTCCACAGATGGGTTTGGGTTTGGGTTTGGGTTAGAGTTAGGGGTTGGGTTGGGGTCAACCCAGGCAAAGTGCAGACATGAATATCGGGCACTGGAGGTGATTTTCCTGGGTAAAAGACAGCCATAAACGTCGGCGCGACCAAATACGACGACATACGACCATTCTCAAAAGTGCCCAAAATGCACTAAAATTGGTTTTAAATCAGCACTCATCGATCAAATACAAATATTATATATTTAATACAAATATTTGACCTTTTTAAACATTAAAACCGGGCCCAGGAGGGTGATTTACCCGAAGAAATGACACTTTTGACCCGGCAATTTGACCCTAATTGCAGTAAAAAAAAATGTCCACAGTGTGGCAGAGTTCTGCGGGTTCCATAGCGGCCCAGTGCGTACATTGGAACATGTGGAAAAAGTTGGAAAAATGTTAAACATGGTCGAAAATGGTTAAAATCAACCCAGAAATAGTGCATTGAAAGCCCGCAGAAAGTTTTGGAAAAGATCGGTAAATTTGGGAAAATGTCAAAAATGGTCGAAAATGTTTAAAATCAACCCAGGAATAGTGCATTGAAAGCCCGCAGAAAGTTTTGGAAAAGATCGGTAAATTTGGGAAAATGTCAAAAATGGTCAAAAATGTTTAAAATCAACCCAGGAATAGTGCATTGAAAGCCCGCAGAAAGTTTTGGAAAAGATCGGTAAATTTGGGAAAATGTCAAAAATGGTCGAAAATGTTTAAAATCAACCCAGGAATAGTGCATTGAAAGCCCGCAGAAAGTTTTGGAAAAGATCGGTAAATTTGGGAAAATGTCAAAAATGGTCAAAAATGTTTAAAATCAACCCAGGAATAGTGCATTGAAAGCCCGCAGAAAGTTTTGGAAAAGATCGGTAAATTTGGGAAAATGTCAAAAATGGTCGAAAATGTTTAAAATCAACCCAGGAATAGTGCACCGAAAGCCCGCAGAAAGTTTTGGAAAAGATCGGTAAATTTGGGAAAATGTCAAAAATGGTCGAAAATGTTTAAAATCAACCCAGGAATAGTGCATTGAAAGCCCGCAGAAAGTTTTGGAAAAGATCGGTAAATTTGGGAAAATGTCAAAAATGGTCGAAAATGTTTAAAATCAACCCAGGAATAGTGTATTGAAAGCCCGCAGAAAGTTTTGGAAAAGATCGGTAAATTTGGGAAAATGTCAAAAATGGTCGAAAATGTTTAAAATCAACCCAGGAATAGTGCATTGAAAGCCCGCAGAAAGTTTTGGAAAAGATCGGTAAATTTGGGAAAATGTCAAAAATGGTCAAAAATGTTTAAAATCAACCCAGGAATAGTGCATTGAAAGCCCGCAGAAAGTTTTGGAAAAGATCGGTATATTTGGGAAAATGTCAAAAATGGTCGAAAATGTTTAAAATCAACCCAGGAATAGTGCATTGAAAGCCCGCAGAAAGTTTTGGAAAAGATCGGTAAATTTGGGAAAATGTCAAAAATGGTCAAAAATGTTTAAAATCAACCCAGGAATAGTGCATTGAAAGCCCGCAGAAAGTTTTGGAAAAGATCGGTAAATTTGGGAAAATGTCAAAAATGGTCAAAAATGTTTAAAATCAACCCAGGAATAGTGCATTGAAAGCCCGCAGAAAGTTTTGGAAAAGATCGGTAAATTTGGGAAAATGTCAAAAATGGTCGAAAATGTTTAAAATCAACACAGGAATAGTGCATTGAAAGCCCGCAGAAAGTTTTGGAAAAGATCGGTAAATTTGGGAAAATGTCAAAAATGGTCGAAAATGTTTAAAATTAACCCAGGAATAGTGCATCGAAAGACCGCAGAAATTTTTTCTGGGTCTACCAGCGCTAGATATTTTTTCTGGGTCTACCAGCGCTAGAAATTTTTTTTGGGTCTACCAGGGGTAGAATTTTTTTTTTTTTTTTTTTAATTTTTAAAACGTTATTTAGCTCTAGGCGGCGTACAGGGCTCCACAGATGGGTTTGGGTTTGGGTTTGGGTTAGAGTTAGGGGTTGGGTTGGGGTCAACCCAGGCAAAGTGCAGACATGAATATCGGGCACTGGAGGTGATTTTCCTGGGTAAAAGACAGCCATAAACGTCGGCGCGACCAAATACGACGACATACGACCATTCTCAAAAGTGCCCAAAATGCACTAAAATTGGTTTTAAATCAGCACTCATCGATCAAATACAAATATTATATATTTAATACAAATATTTGACCTTTTTAAACATTAAAACCGGGCCCAGGAGGGTGATTTACCCGAAGAAATGACACTTTTGACCCGGCAATTTGACCCTAATTGCAGTAAAAAAAAATGTCCACAGTGTGGCAGAGTTCTGCGGGTTCCATAGCGGCCCAGTGCGTACATTGGAACATGTGGAAAAAGTTGGAAAAATGTTAAACATGGTCGAAAATGGTTAAAATCAACCCAGAAATAGTGCATTGAAAGCCCGCAGAAAGTTTTGGAAAAGATCGGTAAATTTGGGAAAATGTCAAAAATGGTCGAAAATGTTTAAAATCAACCCAGGAATAGTGCATTGAAAGCCCGCAGAAAGTTTTGGAAAAGATCGGTAAATTTGGGAAAATGTCAAAAATGGTCAAAAATGTTTAAAATCAACCCAGGAATAGTGCATTGAAAGCCCGCAGAAAGTTTTGGAAAAGATCGGTAAATTTGGGAAAATGTCAAAAATGGTCGAAAATGTTTAAAATCAACCCAGGAATAGTGCATTGAAAGCCCGCAGAAAGTTTTGGAAAAGATCGGTAAATTTGGGAAAATGTCAAAAATGGTCGAAAATGTTTAAAATCAACCCAGGAATAGTGCATTGAAAGCCCGCAGAAAGTTTTGGAAAAGATCGGTAAATTTGGGAAAATGTCAAAAATGGTCAAAAATGTTTAAAATCAACCCAGGAATAGTGCATTGAAAGCCCGCAGAAAGTTTTGGAAAAGATCGGTAAATTTGGGAAAATGTCAAAAATGGTCAAAAATGTTTAAAATCAACCCAGGAATAGTGCATTGAAAGCCCGCAGAAAGTTTTGGAAAAGATCGGTATATTTGGGAAAATGTCAAAAATGGTCGAAAATGTTTAAAATCAACCCAGGAATAGTGCATTGAAAGCCCGCAGAAAGTTTTGGAAAAGATCGGTAAATTTGGGAAAATGTCAAAAATGGTCAAAAATGTTTAAAATCAACCCAGGAATAGTGCATTGAAAGCCCGCAGAAAGTTTTTGAAAAGATCGGTAAATTTGGGAAAATGTCAAAAATGGTCAAAAATGTTTAAAATCAACCCAGGAATAGTGCATTGAAAGCCCGCAGAAAGTTTTGGAAAAGATCGGTAAATTTGGGAAAATGTCAAAAATGGTCGAAAATGTTTAAAATCAACACAGGAATAGTGCATTGAAAGCCCGCAGAAAGTTTTGGAAAAGATCGGTAAATTTGGGAAAATGTCAAAAATGGTCGAAAATGTTTAAAATTAACCCAGGAATAGTGCATCGAAAGACCGCAGAAATTTTTTCTGGGTCTACCAGCGCTAGAAATTTTTTCTGGGTCTACCAGCGCTAGAAATTTTTTTTGGGTCTACCAGGGGTAGAATTTTTTTTTTTTTTTTTTTAATTTTTAAAACGTTATTTAGCTCTAGGCGGCGTACAGGGCTCCACAGATGGGTTTGGGTTTGGGTTTGGGTTAGAGTTAGGGGTTGGGTTGGGGTCAACCCAGGCAAAGTGCAGACATGAATATCGGGCACTGGAGGTGATTTTCCTGGGTAAAAGACAGCCATAAACGTCGGCGCGACCAAATACGACGACATACGACCATTCTCAAAAGTGCCCAAAATGCACTAAAATTGGTTTTAAATCAGCACTCATCGATCAAATACAAATATTATATATTTAATACAAATATTTGACCTTTTTAAACATTAAAACCGGGCCCAGGAGGGTGATTTACCCGAAGAAATGACACTTTTGACCCGGCAATTTGACCCTAATTGCAGTAAAAAAAAATGTCCACAGTGTGGCAGAGTTCTGCGGGTTCCATAGCGGCCCAGTGCGTACATTGGAACATGTGGAAAATGTTGGAAAAATGTTAAACATGGTCGAAAATGGTTAAAATCAACCCAGAAATAGTGCATTGAAAGCCCGCAGAAAGTTTTGGAAAAGATCGGTAAATTTGGGAAAATGTCAAAAATGGTCGAAAATGTTTAAAATCAACCCAGGAATAGTGTATTGAAAGCCCGCAGAAAGTTTTGGAAAAGATCGGTAAATTTGGGAAAATGTCAAAAATGGTCGAAAATGTTTAAAATCAACCCAGGAATAGTGCATTGAAAGCCCGCAGAAAGTTTTGGAAAAGATCGGTAAATTTGGGAAAATGTCAAAAATGGTCAAAAATGTTTAAAATCAACCCAGGAATAGTGCATTGAAAGCCCGCAGAAAGTTTTGGAAAAGATCGGTATATTTGGGAAAATGTCAAAAATGGTCGAAAATGTTTAAAATCAACCCAGGAATAGTGCATTGAAAGCCCGCAGAAAGTTTTGGAAAAGATCGGTAAATTTGGGAAAATGTCAAAAATGGTCAAAAATGTTTAAAATCAACCCAGGAATAGTGCATTGAAAGCCCGCAGAAAGTTTTGGAAAAGATCGGTAAATTTGGGAAAATGTCAAAAATGGTCAAAAATGTTTAAAATCAACCCAGGAATAGTGCATTGAAAGCCCGCAGAAAGTTTTGGAAAAGATCGGTAAATTTGGGAAAATGTCAAAAATGGTCGAAAATGTTTAAAATCAACACAGGAATAGTGCATTGAAAGCCCGCAGAAAGTTTTGGAAAAGATCGGTAAATTTGGGAAAATGTCAAAAATGGTCGAAAATGTTTAAAATTAACCCAGGAATAGTGCATCGAAAGACCGCAGAAATTTTTTCTGGGTCTACCAGCGCTAGATATTTTTTCTGGGTCTACCAGCGCTAGAAATTTTTTTTGGGTCTACCAGGGGTAGAATTTTTTTTTTTTTTTTTTTAATTTTTAAAACGTTATTTAGCTCTAGGCGGCGTACAGGGCTCCACAGATGGGTTTGGGTTTGGGTTTGGGTTAGAGTTAGGGGTTGGGTTGGGGTCAACCCAGGCAAAGTGCAGACATGAATATCGGGCACTGGAGGTGATTTTCCTGGGTAAAAGACAGCCATAAACGTCGGCGCGACCAAATACGACGACATACGACCATTCTCAAAAGTGCCCAAAATGCACTAAAATTGGTTTTAAATCAGCACTCATCGATCAAATACAAATATTATATATTTAATACAAATATTTGACCTTTTTAAACATTAAAACCGGGCCCAGGAGGGTGATTTACCCGAAGAAATGACACTTTTGACCCGGCAATTTGACCCTAATTGCAGTAAAAAAAAATGTCCACAGTGTGGCAGAGTTCTGCGGGTTCCATAGCGGCCCAGTGCGTACATTGGAACATGTGGAAAAAGTTGGAAAAATGTTAAACATGGTCGAAAATGGTTAAAATCAACCCAGAAATAGTGCATTGAAAGCCCGCAGAAAGTTTTGGAAAAGATCGGTAAATTTGGGAAAATGTCAAAAATGGTCGAAAATGTTTAAAATCAACCCAGGAATAGTGCATTGAAAGCCCGCAGAAAGTTTTGGAAAAGATCGGTAAATTTGGGAAAATGTCAAAAATGGTCAAAAATGTTTAAAATCAACCCAGGAATAGTGCATTGAAAGCCCGCAGAAAGTTTTGGAAAAGATCGGTAAATTTGGGAAAATGTCAAAAATGGTCGAAAATGTTTAAAATCAACCCAGGAATAGTGCATTGAAAGCCCGCAGAAAGTTTTGGAAAAGATCGGTAAATTTGGGAAAATGTCAAAAATGGTCGAAAATGTTTAAAATCAACCCAGGAATAGTGCATTGAAAGCCCGCAGAAAGTTTTGGAAAAGATCGGTAAATTTGGGAAAATGTCAAAAATGGTCAAAAATGTTTAAAATCAACCCAGGAATAGTGCATTGAAAGCCCGCAGAAAGTTTTGGAAAAGATCGGTAAATTTGGGAAAATGTCAAAAATGGTCAAAAATGTTTAAAATCAACCCAGGAATAGTGCATTGAAAGCCCGCAGAAAGTTTTGGAAAAGATCGGTATATTTGGGAAAATGTCAAAAATGGTCGAAAATGTTTAAAATCAACCCAGGAATAGTGCATTGAAAGCCCGCAGAAAGTTTTGGAAAAGATCGGTAAATTTGGGAAAATGTCAAAAATGGTCAAAAATGTTTAAAATCAACCCAGGAATAGTGCATTGAAAGCCCGCAGAAAGTTTTTGAAAAGATCGGTAAATTTGGGAAAATGTCAAAAATGGTCAAAAATGTTTAAAATCAACCCAGGAATAGTGCATTGAAAGCCCGCAGAAAGTTTTGGAAAAGATCGGTAAATTTGGGAAAATGTCAAAAATGGTCGAAAATGTTTAAAATCAACACAGGAATAGTGCATTGAAAGCCCGCAGAAAGTTTTGGAAAAGATCGGTAAATTTGGGAAAATGTCAAAAATGGTCGAAAATGTTTAAAATTAACCCAGGAATAGTGCATCGAAAGACCGCAGAAATTTTTTCTGGGTCTACCAGCGCTAGAAATTTTTTCTGGGTCTACCAGCGCTAGAAATTTTTTTTGGGTCTACCAGGGGTAGAATTTTTTTTTTTTTTTTTTTAATTTTTAAAACGTTATTTAGCTCTAGGCGGCGTACAGGGCTCCACAGATGGGTTTGGGTTTGGGTTTGGGTTAGAGTTAGGGGTTGGGTTGGGGTCAACCCAGGCAAAGTGCAGACATGAATATCGGGCACTGGAGGTGATTTTCCTGGGTAAAAGACAGCCATAAACGTCGGCGCGACCAAATACGACGACATACGACCATTCTCAAAAGTGCCCAAAATGCACTAAAATTGGTTTTAAATCAGCACTCATCGATCAAATACAAATATTATATATTTAATACAAATATTTGACCTTTTTAAACATTAAAACCGGGCCCAGGAGGGTGATTTACCCGAAGAAATGACACTTTTGACCCGGCAATTTGACCCTAATTGCAGTAAAAAAAAATGTCCACAGTGTGGCAGAGTTCTGCGGGTTCCATAGCGGCCCAGTGCGTACATTGGAACATGTGGAAAAAGTTGGAAAAATGTTAAACATGGTCGAAAATGGTTAAAATCAACCCAGAAATAGTGCATTGAAAGCCCGCAGAAAGTTTTGGAAAAGATCGGTAAATTTGGGAAAATGTCAAAAATGGTCGAAAATGTTTAAAATCAACCCAGGAATAGTGCATTGAAAGCCCGCAGAAAGTTTTGGAAAAGATCGGTAAATTTGGGAAAATGTCAAAAATGGTCAAAAATGTTTAAAATCAACCCAGGAATAGTGCATTGAAAGCCCGCAGAAAGTTTTGGAAAAGATCGGTAAATTTGGGAAAATGTCAAAAATGGTCGAAAATGTTTAAAATCAACCCAGGAATAGTGCATTGAAAGCCCGCAGAAAGTTTTGGAAAAGATCGGTAAATTTGGGAAAATGTCAAAAATGGTCAAAAATGTTTAAAATCAACCCAGGAATAGTGCATTGAAAGCCCGCAGAAAGTTTTGGAAAAGATCGGTAAATTTGGGAAAATGTCAAAAATGGTCGAAAATGTTTAAAATCAACCCAGGAATAGTGCATTGAAAGCCCGCAGAAAGTTTTGGAAAATATCGGTAAATTTGGGAAAATGTCAAAAATGGTCGAAAATGTTTAAAATCAACCCAGGAATAGTGCATTGAAAGCCCGCAGAAAGTTTTGGAAAAGATCGGTAAATTTGGGAAAATGTCAAAAATGGTCGAAAATGTTTAAAATCAACCCAGGAATAGTGCATTGAAAGCCCGCAGAAAGTTTTGGAAAAGATCGGTAAATTTGGGAAAATGTCAAAAATGGTCAAAAATGTTTAAAATCAACCCAGGAATAGTGCATTGAAAGCCCGCAGAAAGTTTTGGAAAAGATCGGTATATTTGGGAAAATGTCAAAAATGGTCGAAAATGTTTAAAATCAACCCAGGAATAGTGCATTGAAAGCCCGCAGAAAGTTTTGGAAAAGATCGGTAAATTTGGGAAAATGTCAAAAATGGTCAAAAATGTTTAAAATCAACCCAGGAATAGTGCATTGAAAGCCCGCAGAAAGTTTTGGAAAAGATCGGTAAATTTGGGAAAATGTCAAAAATGGTCGAAAATGTTTAAAATCAACCCAGGAATAGTGCATTGAAAGCCCGCAGAAAGTTTTGGAAAAGATCGGTAAATTTGGGAAAATGTCAAAAATGGTCGAAAATGTTTAAAATCAACCCAGGAATAGTGCATTGAAAGCCCGCAGAAAGTTTTGGAAAAGATCGGTAAATTTGGGAAAATGTCAAAAATGGTCGAAAATGTTTAAAATCAACCCAGGAATAGTGCATTGAAAGCCCGCAGAAAGTTTTGGAAAAGATCGGTAAATTTGGGAAAATGTCAAAAATGGTCGAAAATGTTTAAAATCAACCCAGGAATAGTGCATTGAAAGCCCGCAGAAAGTTTTGGAAAATATCGGTAAATTTGGGAAAATGTCAAAAATGGTCGAAAATGTTTAAAATCAACCCAGGAATAGTGCATTGAAAGCCCGCAGAAAGTTTTGGAAAAGATCGGTAAATTTGGGAAAATGTCAAAAATGGTCAAAAATGTTTAAAATCAACCCAGGAATAGTGCATTGAAAGCCCGCAGAAAGTTTTGGAAAAGATCGGTAAATTTGGGAAAATGTCAAAAATGGTCGAAAATGTTTAAAATCAACCCAGGAATAGTGCATTGAAAGCCCGCAGAAAGTTTTGGAAAAGATCGGTAAATTTGGGAAAATGGCAAAAATGGTCAAAAATGTTTAAAATCAACCCAGGAATAGTGCATTGAAAGCCCGCAGAAAGTTTTGGAAAAGATCGGTAAATTTGGGAAAATGTCAAAAATGGTCGAAAATGTTTAAAATCAACCCAGGAATAGTGCATTGAAAGCCCGCAGAAAGTTTTGGAAAAGATCGGTAAATTTGGGAAAATGTCAAAAATGGTCGAAAATGTTTAAAATCAACCCAGGAATAGTGCATTGAAAGCCCGCAGAAATTTTTTCTGGGTCTACCAGCGCTAGAAATTTTTTTTGGGTCTACCAGGGGTAGAAATTTTTTTTTTTTTTTTTTAATTTTTAAAACGTTATTTAGCTCTAGGCGGCGTACAGGGCTCCACAGATGGGTTTGGGTTTGGGTTTGGGTTAGAGTTAGGGGTTGGGTTGGGGTCAACCCAGGCAAAGTGCAGACATGAATATCGGGCACTGGAGGTGATTTTCCTGGGTAAAAGACAGCCATAAACGTCGGCGCGACCAAATACGACGACATACGACCATTCTCAAAAGTGCCCAAAATGCACTAAAATTGGTTTTAAATCAGCACTCATCGATCAAATACAAATATTATATATTTAATACAAATATTTGACCTTTTTAAACATTAAAACCGGGCCCAGGAGGGTGATTTACCCGAAGAAATGACACTTTTGACCTGGCAATTTGACCCTAATTGCAGTAAAAAAAAATGTCCACAGTGTGGCAGAGTTCTGCGGGTTCCATAGCGGCCCAGTGCGTACATTGGAACATGTGGAAAAAGTTGGAAAAATGTTAAAAATGGTCGAAAATGGTTAAAATCAACCCAGAAATAGTGCATTGAAAGCCCGCAGAAAGTTTTGGAAAAGATCGGTAAATTTGGGAAAATGTCAAAAATGGTCGAAAATGTTTAAAATCAACCCAGGAATAGTGCATTGAAAGCCCGCAGAAAGTTTTGGAAAAGATCGGTAAATTTGGGAAAATGTCAAAAATGGTCGAAAATGTTTAAAATCAACCCAGGAATAGTGCATTGAAAGCCCGCAGAAAGTTTTGGAAAAGATCGGTAAATTTGGGAAAATGTCAAAAATGGTCGAAAATGTTTAAAATCAACCCAGGAATAGTGCATTGAAAGCCCGCAGAAAGTTTTGGAAAAGATCGGTAAATTTGGGAAAATGTCAAAAATGGTCGAAAATGTTTAAAATCAACCCAGGAATAGTGCATTGAAAGCCCGCAGAAAGTTTTGGAAAAGATCGGTAAATTTGGGAAAATGTCAAAAATGGTCGAAAATGTTTAAAATCAACCCAGGAATAGTGCATTGAAAGCCCGCAGAAAGTTTTGGAAAAGATCGGTAAATTTGGGAAAATGTCAAAAATGGTCAAAAATGTTTAAAATCAACCCAGGAATAGTGCATTGAAAGCCCGCAGAAAGTTTTGGAAAAGATCGGTAAATTTGGGAAAATGTCAAAAATGGTCGAAAATGTTTAAAATCAACCCAGGAATAGTGCATTGAAAGCCCGCAGAAAGTTTTGGAAAAGATCGGTAAATTTGGGAAAATGTCAAAAATGGTCAAAAATGTTTAAAATCAACCCAGGAATAGTGCATTGAAAGCCCGCAGAAAGTTTTGGAAAAGATCGGTAAATTTGGGAAAATGTCAAAAATGGTCGAAAATGTTTAAAATCAACCCAGGAATAGTGCATTGAAAGCCCGCAGAAAGTTTTGGAAAAGATCGGTAAATTTGGGAAAATGTCAAAAATGGTCGAAAATGTTTAAAATTAACCCAGGAATAGTGCATCGAAAGACCGCAGAAATTTTTTCTGGGTCTACCAGCGCTAGAATTTTTTTTTGGGTCTACCAGGGGTAGAAATTTTTTTTTTTTTTTTTAATTTTTAAAACGTTATTTAGCTCTAGGCGGCGTACAGGGCTCCACAGATGGGTTTGGGTTTGGGTTAGAGTTAGGGGTTGGGTTGGGGTCAACCCAGGCAAAGTGCAGACATGAATATCGGGCACTGGAGGTGATTTTCCTGGGTAAAAGACAGCCATAAACGTCGGCGCGACCAAATACGACGACATACGACCATTCTCAAAAGTGCCCAAAATGCACTAAAATTGGTTTTAAATCAGCACTCATCGATCAAATACAAATATTATATATTTAATACAAATATTTGACCTTTTTAAACATTAAAACCGGGCCCAGGAGGGTGATTTACCCGAAGAAATGACACTTTTGACCTGGCAATTTGACCCTAATTGCAGTAAAAAAAAATGTCCACAGTGTGGCAGAGTTCTGCGGGTTCCATAGCGGCCCAGTGCGTACATTGGAACATGTGGAAAAAGTTGGAAAAATGTTAAAAATGGTCGAAAATGTTTAAAATCAACCCAGGAATAGTGCATTGAAAGCCCGCAGAAAGTTTTGGAAAAGATCGGTAAATTTGGGAAAATGTCAAAAATGGTCGAAAATGTTTAAAATCAACCCAGGAATAGTGCATTGAAAGCCCGCAGAAAGTTTTGGAAAAGATCGGTAAATTTGGGAAAATGTCAAAAATGGTCGAAAATGTTTAAAATTAACCCAGGAATAGTGCATCGAAAGACCGCAGAAATTTTTTCTGGGTCTACCAGCGCTAGAAATTTTTTTTGGGTCTACCAGGGGTAGAATTTTTTTTTTTTTTTTTTTATTCTCAAAAGTGCCCAAAATGCACTAAAATTGGTTTTAAATCAGCACTCATCGATCAAATACAAATATTATATATTTAATACAAATATTTGACCTTTTTAAACATTAAAACCGGGCCCAGGAGGGTGATTTACCCGAAGAAATGACACTTTTGACCCGGCAATTTGACCCTAATTGCAGTAAAAAAAAATGTCCACAGTGTGGCAGAGTTCTGCGGGTTCCATAGCGGCCCAGTGCGTACATTGGAACATGTGGAAAAAGTTGGAAAAATGTTAAAAATGGTCGAAAATGGTTAAAATCAACCCAGAAATAGTGCATTGAAAGCCCGCAGAAAGTTTTGGAAAAGATCGGTAAATTTGGGAAAATGTCAAAAATGGTCGAAAATGTTTAAAATCAACCCAGGAATAGTGCATTGAAAGCCCGCAGAAAGTTTTGGAAAAGATCGGTAAATTTGGGAAAATGTCAAAAATGGTCGAAAATGTTTAAAATCAACCCAGGAATAGTGCATTGAAAGCCCGCAGAAAGTTTTGGAAAAGATCGGTAAATTTGGGAAAATGTCAAAAATGGTCAAAAATGTTTAAAATCAACCCAGGAATAGTGCATTGAAAGCCCGCAGAAAGTTTTGGAAAAGATCGGTAAATTTGGGAAAATGTCAAAAATGGTCGAAAATGTTTAAAATCAACCCAGGAATAGTGCATTGAAAGCCCGCAGAAAGTTTTGGAAAAGATCGGTAAATTTGGGAAAATGTCAAAAATGGTCGAAAATGTTTAAAATCAACCCAGGAATAGTGCATTGAAAGCCCGCAGAAAGTTTTGGAAAAGATCGGTATATTTGGGAAAATGTCAAAAATGGTCGAAAATGTTTAAAATCAACCCAGGAATAGTGCATTGAAAGCCCGCAGAAAGTTTTGGAAAAGATCGGTAAATTTGGGAAAATGTCAAAAATGGTCAAAAATGTTTAAAATCAACCCAGGAATAGTTCATTGAAAGCCCGCAGAAAGTTTTGGAAAAGATCGGTAAATTTGGGAAAATGTCAAAAATGGTCAAAAATGTTTAAAATCAACCCAGGAATAGTGCATTGAAAGCCCGCAGAAAGTTTTGGAAAAGATCGGTAAATTTGGGAAAATGTCAAAAATGGTCGAAAATGTTTAAAATCAACCCAGGAATAGTGCATTGAAAGCCCGCAGAAAGTTTTGGAAAAGATCGGTAAATTTGGGAAAATGTCAAAAATGGTCGAAAATGTTTAAAATTAACCCAGGAATAGTGCATCGAAAGACCGCAGAAATTTTTTCTGGGTCTACCAGCGCTAGAAATTTTTTTTGGGTCTACCAGGGGTAGAATTTTTTTTTTTTTTTTTTTTAATTTTTAAAACGTTATTTAGCTCTAGGCGGCGTACAGGGCTCCACAGATGGGTTTGGGTTTGGGTTTGGGTTAGAGTTAGGGGTTGGGTTGGGGTCAACCCAGGCAAAGTGCAGACATGAATATCGGGCACTGGAGGTGATTTTCCTGGGTAAAAGACAGCCATAAACGTCGGCGCGACCAAATACGACGACATACGACCATTCTCAAAAGTGCCCAAAATGCACTAAAATTGGTTTTAAATCAGCACTCATCGATCAAATACAAATATTATATATTTAATACAAATATTTGACCTTTTTAAACATTAAAACCGGGCCCAGGAGGGTGATTTACCCGAAGAAATGACACTTTTGACCTGGCAATTTGACCCTAATTGCAGTAAAAAAAAATGTCCACAGTGTGGCAGAGTTCTGCGGGTTCCATAGCGGCCCAGTGCGTACATTGGAACATGTGGAAAAAGTTGGAAAAATGTTAAACATGGTCGAAAATGGTTAAAATCAACCCAGAAATAGTGCATTGAAAGCCCGTAGAAAGTTTTGGAAAAGATCGGTAAATTTGGGAAAATGTCAAAAATGGTCGAAAATGTTTAAAATCAACCCAGGAATAGTGCATTGAAAGCCCGCAGAAAGTTTTGGAAAAGATCGGTAAATTTGGGAAAATGTCAAAAATGGTCAAAAATGTTTAAAATCAACCCAGGAATAGTGCATTGAAAGCCCGCAGAAAGTTTTGGAAAAGATGGGTAAATTTGGGAAAATGTCAAAAATGGTCGAAAATGTTTAAAATCAACCCAGGAATAGTGCATTGAAAGCCCGCAGAAAGTTTTGGAAAAGATCGGTAAATTTGGGAAAATGTCAAAAATGGTCGAAAATGTTTAAAATCAACCCAGGAATAGTGCATTGAAAGCCCGCAGAAAGTTTTGGAAAAGATCGGTAAATTTGGGAAAATGTCAAAAATGGTCGAAAATGTTTAAAATCAACCCAGGAATAGTGCATTGAAAGCCCGCAGAAAGTTTTGGAAAAGATCGGTAAATTTGGGAAAATGTCAAAAATGGTCGAAAATGTTTAAAATTAACCCAGGAATAGTGCATCGAAAGACCGCAGAAATTTTTTCTGGGTCTACCAGCGCTAGAAATTTTTTTTGGGTCTACCAGGGGTAGAATTTTTTTTTTTTTTTTTTTTAATTTTTAAAACGTTATTTAGCTCTAGGCGGCGTACAGGGCTCCACAGATGGGTTTGGGTTTGGGTTTGGGTTAGAGTTAGGGGTTGGGTTGGGGTCAACCCAGGCAAAGTGCAGACATGAATATCGGGCACTGGAGGTGATTTTCCTGGGTAAAAGACAGCCATAAACGTCGGCGCGACCAAATACGACGACATACGACCATTCTCAAAAGTGCCCAAAATGCACTAAAATTGGTTTTAAATCAGCACTCATCGATCAAATACAAATATTATATATTTAATACAAATATTTGACCTTTTTAAACATTAAAACCGGGCCCAGGAGGGTGATTTACCCGAAGAAATGACACTTTTGACCTGGCAATTTGACCCTAATTGCAGTAAAAAAAAATGTCCACAGTGTGGCAGAGTTCTGCGGGTTCCATAGCGGCCCAGTGCGTACATTGGAACATGTGGAAAAAGTTGGAAAAATGTTAAAAATGGTCGAAAATGGTTAAAATCAACCCAGAAATAGTGCATTGAAAGCCCGCAGAAAGTTTTGGAAAAGATCGGTAAATTTGGGAAAATGTCAAAAATGGTCGAAAATGTTTAAAATCAACCCAGGAATAGTGCATTGAAAGCCCGCAGAAAGTTTTGGAAAAGATCGGTAAATTTGGGAAAATGTCAAAAATGGTCGAAAATGTTTAAAATCAACCCAGGAATAGTGCATTGAAAGCCCGCAGAAAGTTTTGGAAAAGATCGTTAAATTTGGGAAAATGTCAAAAATGGTCGAAAATGTTTAAAATCAACCCAGGAATAGTGCATTGAAAGCCCGCAGAAAGTTTTGGAAAAGATCGGTAAATTTGGGAAAATGTCAAAAATGGTCGAAAATGTTTAAAATCAACCCAGGAATAGTGCATTGAAAGCCCGCAGAAAGTTTTGGAAAAGATCGGTAAATTTGGGAAAATGTCAAAAATGGTCGAAAATGTTTAAAATCAACCCAGGAATAGTGCATTGAAAGCCCGCAGAAAGTTTTGGAAAAGATCGGTAAATTTGGGAAAATGTCAAAAATGGTCAAAAATGTTTAAAATCAACCCAGGAATAGTGCATTGAAAGCCCGCAGAAAGTTTTGGAAAAGATCGGTAAATTTGGGAAAATGTCAAAAATGGTCGAAAATGTTTAAAATCAACCCAGGAATAGTGCATTGAAAGCCCGCAGAAAGTTTTGGAAAAGATCGGTAAATTTGGGAAAATGTCAAAAATGGTCAAAAATGTTTAAAATCAACCCAGGAATAGTGCATTGAAAGCCCGCAGAAAGTTTTGGAAAAGATCGGTAAATTTGGGAAAATGTCAAAAATGGTCGAAAATGTTTAAAATCAACCCAGGAATAGTGCATTGAAAGCCCGCAGAAAGTTTTGGAAAAGATCGGTAAATTTGGGAAAATGTCAAAAATGGTCGAAAATGTTTAAAATTAACCCAGGAATAGTGCATCGAAAGACCGCAGAAATTTTTTCTGGGTCTACCAGCGCTAGAATTTTTTTTTGGGTCTACCAGGGGTAGAAATTTTTTTTTTTTTTTTTAATTTTTAAAACGTTATTTAGCTCTAGGCGGCGTACAGGGCTCCACAGATGGGTTTGGGTTTGGGTTTGGGTTAGAGTTAGGGGTTGGGTTGGGGTCAACCCAGGCAAAGTGCAGACATGAATATCGGGCACTGGAGGTGATTTTCCTGGGTAAAAGACAGCCATAAACGTCGGCGCGACCAAATACGACGACATACGACCATTCTCAAAAGTGCCCAAAATGCACTAAAATTGGTTTTAAATCAGCACTCATCGATCAAATACAAATATTATATATTTAATACAAATATTTGACCTTTTTAAACATTAAAACCGGGCCCAGGAGGGTGATTTACCCGAAGAAATGACACTTTTGACCCGGCAATTTGACCCTAATTGCAGTAAAAAAAAATGTCCACAGTGTGGCAGAGTTCTGCGGGTTCCATAGCGGCCCAGTGCGTACATTGGAACATGTGGAAAAAGTTGGAAAAATGTTAAACATGGTCGAAAATGGTTAAAATCAACCCAGAAATAGTGCATTGAAAGCCCGCAGAAAGTTTTGGAAAAGATCGGTAAATTTGGGAAAATGTCAAAAATGGTCGAAAATGTTTAAAATCAACCCAGGAATAGTGCATTGAAAGCCCGCAGAAAGTTTTGGAAAAGATCGGTAAATTTGGGAAAATGTCAAAAATGGTCGAAAATGTTTAAAATCAACCCAGGAATAGTGCATTGAAAGCCCGCAGAAAGTTTTGGAAAAGATCGGTAAATTTGGGAAAATGTCAAAAATGGTCAAAAATGTTTAAAATCAACCCAGGAATAGTGCATTGAAAGCCCGCAGAAAGTTTTGGAAAAGATCGGTAAATTTGGGAAAATGTCAAAAATGGTCGAAAATGTTTAAAATCAACCCAGGAATAGTGCATTGAAAGCCCGCAGAAAGTTTTGGAAAAGATCGGTAAATTTGGGAAAATGTCAAAAATGGTCAAAAATGTTTAAAATCAACCCAGGAATAGTGCATTGAAAGCCCGCAGAAAGTTTTGGAAAAGATCGGTAAATTTGGGAAAATGTCAAAAATGGTCGAAAATGTTTAAAATCAACCCAGGAATAGTGCACCGAAAGCCCGCAGAAAGTTTTGGAAAAGATCGGTAAATTTAAATTTAAGCGTTTTTTTTCTAAGTGTGGAGGGACTTAGAAAAAATCCGCTTAAATTTAAGCGTTTTTTTTCTAAGTGTGGAGGGACTTAGAAAAAATCCGCTTAAATTTAAGCGTTTTTTTTCTAAGTGTGGAGGGACTTAGAAAAAATCCGCTTAAATTTAAGCGTTTTTTTTCTAAGTGTGGAGGGACTTAGAAAAAATCCGCTTAAATTTAAGCGTTTTTTTTCTAAGTGTGGAGGGACTTAGAAAAAATCCGCTTAAATTTAAGCGTTTTTTTTTCTAAGTGTGGAGGGACTTAGAAAAATTTCTGGAGCTCAGAAATTCAGCGGGGCATCAGCCGACCCAATCCGCTCACGGTGCACTATTCTCGGATCGACTCGGGGCGAACCCCCGCCGATTTTAAAAGTGCTGAAACTCGAAAAATATACGGAGCTCGACGATGAAACCTGGTATCTGTCGATAATAGTGCATCGAAAGCCCGCAGAAAGTTTTGGAAAAAGATAGGTAAATTTGGGAAAATGTCAAAAATGGTCGAAAATGTTTAAAATCAACCCAGGAATAGTGCACCGAAAGCCCGCAGAAAGTTTTGGAAAAGATCGGTAAATTTGGGAAAATGTCAAAAATGGTCGAAAATGTTTAAAATCAACCCAGGAATAGTGCACCGAAAGCCCGCAGAAAGTTTTGGAAAAGATCGGTAAATTTAAATTTAAGCGTTTTTTTTCTAAGTGTGGAGGGACTTAGAAAAAATCCGCTTAAATTTAAGCGTTTTTTTTCTAAGTGTGGAGGGACTTAGAAAAAATCCGCTTAAATTTAAGCGTTTTTTTTCTAAGTGTGGAGGGACTTAGAAAAATTTCTGGAGCTCAGAAATTCAGCGGGGCATCAGCCGACCCAATCCGCTCACGGTGCACTATTCTCGGATCGACTCGGGGCGAACCCCCGCCGATTTTAAAAGTGCTAAAACTCGAAAAATATACGGAGCTCGACGATGAAACTTGGTATCTGTCGATAATAGTGCATCGAAAGCCCGCAGAAAGTTTTGGAAAAAGATCGGTAAATTTGGGAAAATGTCAAAAATGGTCGAAAATGTTTAAAATCAACCCAGGAATAGTGCACCGAAAGCCCGCAGAAAGTTTTGGAAAAGATCGGTAAATTTAAATTTAAGCGTTTTTTTTCTAAGTGTGGAGGGACTTAGAAAAAATCCGCTTAAATTTAAGCGTTTTTTTTCTAAGTGTGGAGGGACTTAGAAAAAATCCGCTTAAATTTAAGCGTTTTTTTTCTAAGTGTGGAGGGACTTAGAAAAAATCCGCTTAAATTTAAGCGTTTTTTTTCTAAGTGTGGAGGGACTTAGAAAAAATCTGCTTAAATTTAAGCGTTTTTTTTCTAAGTGTGGAGGGACTTAGAAAAAATCCGCTTAAATTTAAGTGTTTTTTTTCTAAGTGTGGAGGGACTTAGAAAAAATTCTGGAGCTCAGAAATTCAGCGGGGCATCAGCCGACCCAATCCGCTCACGGTGCACTATTCTCGGATCGACTCGGGGCGAACCCCCGCCGATTTTAAAAGTGCTGAAACTCGAAAAATATACGGAGCTCGACGATGAAACCTGGTATCTGTCGATAATAGTGCATCGAAAGCCCGCAGAAAGTTTTGGAAAAAGATCGGTAAATTTGGGAAAATGTCAAAAATGGTCGAAAATGTTTAAAATCAACCCAGGAATAGTGCACCGAAAGCCCGCAGAAAGTTTTGGAAAAGATCGGTAAATTTGGGAAAATGTCAAAAATGGTCGAAAATGTTTAAAATCAACCCAGGAATAGTGCATTGAAAGCCCGCAGAAAGTTTTGGAAAAGATCGGTAAATTTGGGAAAATGTCAAAAATGGTCAAAAATGTTTAAAATCAACCCAGGAATAGTGCATTGAAAGCCCGCAGAAAGTTTTGGAAAAGATCGGTAAATTTGGGAAAATGTCAAAAATGGTCGAAAATGTTTAAAATCAACCCAGGAATAGTGCATTGAAAGCCCGCAGAAAGTTTTGGAAAAGATCGGTAAATTTGGGAAAATGTCAAAAATGGTCGAAAATGTTTAAAATTAACCCAGGAATAGTGCATCGAAAGACCGCAGAAATTTTTTCTGGGTCTACCAGCGCTAGAAATTTTTTTTGGGTCTACCAGGGGTAGAATTTTTTTTTTTTTTTTTTTAATTTTTAAAACGTTATTTAGCTCTAGGCGGCATACAGGGCTCCACAGATGGGTTTGGGTTTGGGTTTGGGTTAGAGTTAGGGGTTGGGTTGGGGTCAACCCAGGCAAAGTGCAGACATGAATATCGGGCACTGGAGGTGATTTTCCTGGGTAAAAGACAGCCATAAACGTCGGCGCGACCAAATACGACGACATACGACCATTCTCAAAAGTGCCCAAAATGCACTAAAATTGGTTTTAAATCAGCACTCATCGATCAAATACAAATATTATATATTTAATACAAATATTTGACCTTTTTAAACATTAAAACCGGGCCCAGGAGGGTGATTTACCCGAAGAAATGACACTTTTGACCCGGCAATTTGACCCTAATTGCAGTAAAAAAAAATGTCCACAGTGTGGCAGAGTTCTGCGGGTTCCATAGCGGCCCAGTGCGTACATTGGAACATGTGGAAAAAGTTGGAAAAATGTTAAAAATGGTCGAAAATGGTTAAAATCAACCCAGAAATAGTGCATTGAAAGCCCGCAGAAAGTTTTGGAAAAGATCGGTAAATTTGGGAAAATGTCAAAAATGGTCGAAAATGTTTAAAATCAACCCAGGAATAGTGCATTGAAAGCCCGCAGAAAGTTTTGGAAAAGATCGGTAAATTTGGGAAAATGTCAAAAATGGTCGAAAATGTTTAAAATCAACCCAGGAATAGTGCATTGAAAGCCCGCAGAAAGTTTTGGAAAAGATCGGTAAATTTGGGAAAATGTCAAAAATGGTCAAAAATGTTTAAAATCAACCCAGGAATAGTGCATTGAAAGCCCGCAGAAAGTTTTGGAAAAGATCGGTAAATTTGGGAAAATGTCAAAAATGGTCGAAAATGTTTAAAATCAACCCAGGAATAGTGCATTGAAAGCCCGCAGAAAGTTTTGGAAAAGATCGGTAAATTTGGGAAAATGTCAAAAATGGTCGAAAATGTTTAAAATCAACCCAGGAATAGTGCATTGAAAGCCCGCAGAAAGTTTTGGAAAAGATCGGTATATTTGGGAAAATGTCAAAAATGGTCGAAAATGTTTAAAATCAACCCAGGAATAGTGCATTGAAAGCCCGCAGAAAGTTTTGGAAAAGATCGGTAAATTTGGGAAAATGTCAAAAATGGTCAAAAATGTTTAAAATCAACCCAGGAATAGTGCATTGAAAGCCCGCAGAAAGTTTTGGAAAAGATCGGTAAATTTGGGAAAATGTCAAAAATGGTCAAAAATGTTTAAAATCAACCCAGGAATAGTGCATTGAAAGCCCGCAGAAAGTTTTGGAAAAGATCGGTAAATTTGGGAAAATGTCAAAAATGGTCGAAAATGTTTAAAATCAACCCAGGAATAGTGCATTGAAAGCCCGCAGAAAGTTTTGGAAAAGATCGGTAAATTTGGGAAAATGTCAAAAATGGTCGAAAATGTTTAAAATTAACCCAGGAATAGTGCATCGAAAGACCGCAGAAATTTTTTCTGGGTCTACCAGCGCTAGAAATTTTTTTTGGGTCTACCAGGGGTAGAATTTTTTTTTTTTTTTTTTTTAATTTTTAAAACGTTATTTAGCTCTAGGCGGCGTACAGGGCTCCACAGATGGGTTTGGGTTTGGGTTTGGGTTAGAGTTAGGGGTTGGGTTGGGGTCAACCCAGGCAAAGTGCAGACATGAATATCGGGCACTGGAGGTGATTTTCCTGGGTAAAAGACAGCCATAAACGTCGGCGCGACCAAATACGACGACATACGACCATTCTCAAAAGTGCCCAAAATGCACTAAAATTGGTTTTAAATCAGCACTCATCGATCAAATACAAATATTATATATTTAATACAAATATTTGACCTTTTTAAACATTAAAACCGGGCCCAGGAGGGTGATTTACCCGAAGAAATGACACTTTTGACCTGGCAATTTGACCCTAATTGCAGTAAAAAAAAATGTCCACAGTGTGGCAGAGTTCTGCGGGTTCCATAGCGGCCCAGTGCGTACATTGGAACATGTGGAAAAAGTTGGAAAAATGTTAAAAATGGTCGAAAATGGTTAAAATCAACCCAGAAATAGTGCATTGAAAGCCCGCAGAAAGTTTTGGAAAAGATCGGTAAATTTGGGAAAATGTCAAAAATGGTCGAAAATGTTTAAAATCAACCCAGGAATAGTGCATTGAAAGCCCGCAGAAAGTTTTGGAAAAGATCGGTAAATTTGGGAAAATGTCAAAAATGGTCGAAAATGTTTAAAATCAACCCAGGAATAGTGCATTGAAAGCCCGCAGAAAGTTTTGGAAAAGATCGTTAAATTTGGGAAAATGTCAAAAATGGTCGAAAATGTTTAAAATCAACCCAGGAATAGTGCATTGAAAGCCCGCAGAAAGTTTTGGAAAAGATCGGTAAATTTGGGAAAATGTCAAAAATGGTCGAAAATGTTTAAAATCAACCCAGGAATAGTGCATTGAAAGCCCGCAGAAAGTTTTGGAAAAGATCGGTAAATTTGGGAAAATGTCAAAAATGGTCGAAAATGTTTAAAATCAACCCAGGAATAGTGCATTGAAAGCCCGCAGAAAGTTTTGGAAAAGATCGGTAAATTTGGGAAAATGTCAAAAATGGTCAAAAATGTTTAAAATCAACCCAGGAATAGTGCATTGAAAGCCCGCAGAAAGTTTTGGAAAAGATCGGTAAATTTGGGAAAATGTCAAAAATGGTCGAAAATGTTTAAAATCAACCCAGGAATAGTGCATTGAAAGCCCGCAGAAAGTTTTGGAAAAGATCGGTAAATTTGGGAAAATGTCAAAAATGGTCAAAAATGTTTAAAATCAACCCAGGAATAGTGCATTGAAAGCCCGCAGAAAGTTTTGGAAAAGATCGGTAAATTTGGGAAAATGTCAAAAATGGTCGAAAATGTTTAAAATCAACCCAGGAATAGTGCATTGAAAGCCCGCAGAAAGTTTTGGAAAAGATCGGTAAATTTGGGAAAATGTCAAAAATGGTCGAAAATGTTTAAAATTAACCCAGGAATAGTGCATCGAAAGACCGCAGAAATTTTTTCTGGGTCTACCAGCGCTAGAATTTTTTTTTGGGTCTACCAGGGGTAGAAATTTTTTTTTTTTTTTTTAATTTTTAAAACGTTATTTAGCTCTAGGCGGCGTACAGGGCTCCACAGATGGGTTTGGGTTTGGGTTTGGGTTAGAGTTAGGGGTTGGGTTGGGGTCAACCCAGGCAAAGTGCAGACATGAATATCGGGCACTGGAGGTGATTTTCCTGGGTAAAAGACAGCCATAAACGTCGGCGCGACCAAATACGACGACATACGACCATTCTCAAAAGTGCCCAAAATGCACTAAAATTGGTTTTAAATCAGCACTCATCGATCAAATACAAATATTATATATTTAATACAAATATTTGACCTTTTTAAACATTAAAACCGGGCCCAGGAGGGTGATTTACCCGAAGAAATGACACTTTTGACCCGGCAATTTGACCCTAATTGCAGTAAAAAAAAATGTCCACAGTGTGGCAGAGTTCTGCGGGTTCCATAGCGGCCCAGTGCGTACATTGGAACATGTGGAAAAAGTTGGAAAAATGTTAAACATGGTCGAAAATGGTTAAAATCAACCCAGAAATAGTGCATTGAAAGCCCGCAGAAAGTTTTGGAAAAGATCGGTAAATTTGGGAAAATGTCAAAAATGGTCGAAAATGTTTAAAATCAACCCAGGAATAGTGCATTGAAAGCCCGCAGAAAGTTTTGGAAAAGATCGGTAAATTTGGGAAAATGTCAAAAATGGTCGAAAATGTTTAAAATCAACCCAGGAATAGTGCATTGAAAGCCCGCAGAAAGTTTTGGAAAAGATCGGTAAATTTGGGAAAATGTCAAAAATGGTCAAAAATGTTTAAAATCAACCCAGGAATAGTGCATTGAAAGCCCGCAGAAAGTTTTGGAAAAGATCGGTAAATTTGGGAAAATGTCAAAAATGGTCGAAAATGTTTAAAATCAACCCAGGAATAGTGCATTGAAAGCCCGCAGAAAGTTTTGGAAAAGATCGGTAAATTTGGGAAAATGTCAAAAATGGTCAAAAATGTTTAAAATCAACCCAGGAATAGTGCATTGAAAGCCCGCAGAAAGTTTTGGAAAAGATCGGTAAATTTGGGAAAATGTCAAAAATGGTCGAAAATGTTTAAAATCAACCCAGGAATAGTGCACCGAAAGCCCGCAGAAAGTTTTGGAAAAGATCGGTAAATTTAAATTTAAGCGTTTTTTTTCTAAGTGTGGAGGGACTTAGAAAAAATCCGCTTAAATTTAAGCGTTTTTTTTCTAAGTGTGGAGGGACTTAGAAAAAATCCGCTTAAATTTAAGCGTTTTTTTTCTAAGTGTGGAGGGACTTAGAAAAAATCCGCTTAAATTTAAGCGTTTTTTTTCTAAGTGTGGAGGGACTTAGAAAAAATCCGCTTAAATTTAAGCGTTTTTTTTCTAAGTGTGGAGGGACTTAGAAAAAATCCGCTTAAATTTAAGCGTTTTTTTTTCTAAGTGTGGAGGGACTTAGAAAAATTTCTGGAGCTCAGAAATTCAGCGGGGCATCAGCCGACCCAATCCGCTCACGGTGCACTATTCTCGGATCGACTCGGGGCGAACCCCCGCCGATTTTAAAAGTGCTGAAACTCGAAAAATATACGGAGCTCGACGATGAAACCTGGTATCTGTCGATAATAGTGCATCGAAAGCCCGCAGAAAGTTTTGGAAAAAGATAGGTAAATTTGGGAAAATGTCAAAAATGGTCGAAAATGTTTAAAATCAACCCAGGAATAGTGCACCGAAAGCCCGCAGAAAGTTTTGGAAAAGATCGGTAAATTTGGGAAAATGTCAAAAATGGTCGAAAATGTTTAAAATCAACCCAGGAATAGTGCACCGAAAGCCCGCAGAAAGTTTTGGAAAAGATCGGTAAATTTAAATTTAAGCGTTTTTTTTCTAAGTGTGGAGGGACTTAGAAAAAATCCGCTTAAATTTAAGCGTTTTTTTTCTAAGTGTGGAGGGACTTAGAAAAAATCCGCTTAAATTTAAGCGTTTTTTTTCTAAGTGTGGAGGGACTTAGAAAAATTTCTGGAGCTCAGAAATTCAGCGGGGCATCAGCCGACCCAATCCGCTCACGGTGCACTATTCTCGGATCGACTCGGGGCGAACCCCCGCCGATTTTAAAAGTGCTAAAACTCGAAAAATATACGGAGCTCGACGATGAAACTTGGTATCTGTCGATAATAGTGCATCGAAAGCCCGCAGAAAGTTTTGGAAAAAGATCGGTAAATTTGGGAAAATGTCAAAAATGGTCGAAAATGTTTAAAATCAACCCAGGAATAGTGCACCGAAAGCCCGCAGAAAGTTTTGGAAAAGATCGGTAAATTTAAATTTAAGCGTTTTTTTTCTAAGTGTGGAGGGACTTAGAAAAAATCCGCTTAAATTTAAGCGTTTTTTTTTCTAAGTGTGGAGGGACTTAGAAAAAATCCGCTTAAATTTAAGCGTTTTTTTTTCTAAGTGTGGAGGGACTTAGAAAAAATCCGCTTAAATTTAAGCGTTTTTTTTCTAAGTGTGGAGGGACTTAGAAAAAATCTGCTTAAATTTAAGCGTTTTTTTTCTAAGTGTGGAGGGACTTAGAAAAAATCCGCTTAAATTTAAGTGTTTTTTTTCTAAGTGTGGAGGGACTTAGAAAAAATTCTGGAGCTCAGAAATTCAGCGGGGCATCAGCCGACCCAATCCGCTCACGGTGCACTATTCTCGGATCGACTCGGGGCGAACCCCCGCCGATTTTAAAAGTGCTGAAACTCGAAAAATATACGGAGCTCGACGATGAAACCTGGTATCTGTCGATAATAGTGCATCGAAAGCCCGCAGAAAGTTTTGGAAAAAGATCGGTAAATTTGGGAAAATGTCAAAAATGGTCGAAAATGTTTAAAATCAACCCAGGAATAGTGCACCGAAAGCCCGCAGAAAGTTTTGGAAAAGATCGGTAAATTTGGGAAAATGTCAAAAATGGTCGAAAATGTTTAAAATCAACCCAGGAATAGTGCATTGAAAGCCCGCAGAAAGTTTTGGAAAAGATCGGTAAATTTGGGAAAATGTCAAAAATGGTCAAAAATGTTTAAAATCAACCCAGGAATAGTGCATTGAAAGCCCGCAGAAAGTTTTGGAAAAGATCGGTAAATTTGGGAAAATGTCAAAAATGGTCGAAAATGTTTAAAATCAACCCAGGAATAGTGCATTGAAAGCCCGCAGAAAGTTTTGGAAAAGATCGGTAAATTTGGGAAAATGTCAAAAATGGTCGAAAATGTTTAAAATTAACCCAGGAATAGTGCATCGAAAGACCGCAGAAATTTTTTCTGGGTCTACCAGCGCTAGAAATTTTTTTTGGGTCTACCAGGGGTAGAATTTTTTTTTTTTTTTTTTTAATTTTTAAAACGTTATTTAGCTCTAGGCGGCATACAGGGCTCCACAGATGGGTTTGGGTTTGGGTTTGGGTTAGAGTTAGGGGTTGGGTTGGGGTCAACCCAGGCAAAGTGCAGACATGAATATCGGGCACTGGAGGTGATTTTCCTGGGTAAAAGACAGCCATAAACGTCGGCGCGACCAAATACGACGACATACGACCATTCTCAAAAGTGCCCAAAATGCACTAAAATTGGTTTTAAATCAGCACTCATCGATCAAATACAAATATTATATATTTAATACAAATATTTGACCTTTTTAAACATTAAAACCGGGCCCAGGAGGGTGATTTACCCGAAGAAATGACACTTTTGACCCGGCAATTTGACCCTAATTGCAGTAAAAAAAAATGTCCACAGTGTGGCAGAGTTCTGCGGGTTCCATAGCGGCCCAGTGCGTACATTGGAACATGTGGAAAAAGTTGGAAAAATGTTAAAAATGGTCGAAAATGGTTAAAATCAACCCAGAAATAGTGCATTGAAAGCCCGCAGAAAGTTTTGGAAAAGATCGGTAAATTTGGGAAAATGTCAAAAATGGTCGAAAATGTTTAAAATCAACCCAGGAATAGTGCATTGAAAGCCCGCAGAAAGTTTTGGAAAAGATCGGTAAATTTGGGAAAATGTCAAAAATGGTCGAAAATGTTTAAAATCAACCCAGGAATAGTGCATTGAAAGCCCGCAGAAAGTTTTGGAAAAGATCGGTAAATTTGGGAAAATGTCAAAAATGGTCAAAAATGTTTAAAATCAACCCAGGAATAGTGCATTGAAAGCCCGCAGAAAGTTTTGGAAAAGATCGGTAAATTTGGGAAAATGTCAAAAATGGTCGAAAATGTTTAAAATCAACCCAGAATAGTGCATTGAAAGCCCGCAGAAAGTTTTGGAAAAGATCGGTAAATTTGGGAAAATGTCAAAAATGGTCGAAAATGTTTAAAATCAACCCAGGAATAGTGCATTGAAAGCCCGCAGAAAGTTTTGGAAAAGATCGGTATATTTGGGAAAATGTCAAAAATGGTCGAAAATGTTTAAAATCAACCCAGGAATAGTGCATTGAAAGCCCGCAGAAAGTTTTGGAAAAGATCGGTAAATTTGGGAAAATGTCAAAAATGGTCAAAAATGTTTAAAATCAACCCAGGAATAGTGCATTGAAAGCCCGCAGAAAGTTTTGGAAAAGATCGGTAAATTTGGGAAAATGTCAAAAATGGTCAAAAATGTTTAAAATCAACCCAGGAATAGTGCATTGAAAGCCCGCAGAAAGTTTTGGAAAAGATCGGTAAATTTGGGAAAATGTCAAAAATGGTCGAAAATGTTTAAAATCAACCCAGGAATAGTGCATTGAAAGCCCGCAGAAAGTTTTGGAAAAGATCGGTAAATTTGGGAAAATGTCAAAAATGGTCGAAAATGTTTAAAATTAACCCAGGAATAGTGCATCGAAAGACCGCAGAAATTTTTTCTGGGTCTACCAGCGCTAGAAATTTTTTTTGGGTCTACCAGGGGTAGAATTTTTTTTTTTTTTTTTTTTAATTTTTAAAACGTTATTTAGCTCTAGGCGGCGTACAGGGCTCCACAGATGGGTTTGGGTTTGGGTTTGGGTTAGAGTTAGGGGTTGGGTTGGGGTCAACCCAGGCAAAGTGCAGACATGAATATCGGGCACTGGAGGTGATTTTCCTGGGTAAAAGACAGCCATAAACGTCGGCGCGACCAAATACGACGACATACGACCATTCTCAAAAGTGCCCAAAATGCACTAAAATTGGTTTTAAATCAGCACTCATCGATCAAATACAAATATTATATATTTAATACAAATATTTGACCTTTTTAAACATTAAAACCGGGCCCAGGAGGGTGATTTACCCGAAGAAATGACACTTTTGACCTGGCAATTTGACCCTAATTGCAGTAAAAAAAAATGTCCACAGTGTGGCAGAGTTCTGCGGGTTCCATAGCGGCCCAGTGCGTACATTGGAACATGTGGAAAAAGTTGGAAAAATGTTAAAAATGGTCGAAAATGGTTAAAATCAACCCAGAAATAGTGCATTGAAAGCCCGCAGAAAGTTTTGGAAAAGATCGGTAAATTTGGGAAAATGTCAAAAATGGTCGAAAATGTTTAAAATCAACCCAGGAATAGTGCATTGAAAGCCCGCAGAAAGTTTTGGAAAAGATCGGTAAATTTGGGAAAATGTCAAAAATGGTCGAAAATGTTTAAAATCAACCCAGGAATAGTGCATTGAAAGCCCGCAGAAAGTTTTGGAAAAGATCGTTAAATTTGGGAAAATGTCAAAAATGGTCGAAAATGTTTAAAATCAACCCAGGAATAGTGCATTGAAAGCCCGCAGAAAGTTTTGGAAAAGATCGGTAAATTTGGGAAAATGTCAAAAATGGTCGAAAATGTTTAAAATCAACCCAGGAATAGTGCATTGAAAGCCCGCAGAAAGTTTTGGAAAAGATCGGTAAATTTGGGAAAATGTCAAAAATGGTCGAAAATGTTTAAAATCAACCCAGGAATAGTGCATTGAAAGCCCGCAGAAAGTTTTGGAAAAGATCGGTAAATTTGGGAAAATGTCAAAAATGGTCAAAAATGTTTAAAATCAACCCAGGAATAGTGCATTGAAAGCCCGCAGAAAGTTTTGGAAAAGATCGGTAAATTTGGGAAAATGTCAAAAATGGTCGAAAATGTTTAAAATCAACCCAGGAATAGTGCATTGAAAGCCCGCAGAAAGTTTTGGAAAAGATCGGTAAATTTGGGAAAATGTCAAAAATGGTCAAAAATGTTTAAAATCAACCCAGGAATAGTGCATTGAAAGCCCGCAGAAAGTTTTGGAAAAGATCGGTAAATTTGGGAAAATGTCAAAAATGGTCGAAAATGTTTAAAATCAACCCAGGAATAGTGCATTGAAAGCCCGCAGAAAGTTTTGGAAAAGATCGGTAAATTTGGGAAAATGTCAAAAATGGTCGAAAATGTTTAAAATTAACCCAGGAATAGTGCATCGAAAGACCGCAGAAATTTTTTCTGGGTCTACCAGCGCTAGAATTTTTTTTTGGGTCTACCAGGGGTAGAAATTTTTTTTTTTTTTTTTAATTTTTAAAACGTTATTTAGCTCTAGGCGGCGTACAGGGCTCCACAGATGGGTTTGGGTTTGGGTTTGGGTTAGAGTTAGGGGTTGGGTTGGGGTCAACCCAGGCAAAGTGCAGACATGAATATCGGGCACTGGAGGTGATTTTCCTGGGTAAAAGACAGCCATAAACGTCGGCGCGACCAAATACGACGACATACGACCATTCTCAAAAGTGCCCAAAATGCACTAAAATTGGTTTTAAATCAGCACTCATCGATCAAATACAAATATTATATATTTAATACAAATATTTGACCTTTTTAAACATTAAAACCGGGCCCAGGAGGGTGATTTACCCGAAGAAATGACACTTTTGACCCGGCAATTTGACCCTAATTGCAGTAAAAAAAAATGTCCACAGTGTGGCAGAGTTCTGCGGGTTCCATAGCGGCCCAGTGCGTACATTGGAACATGTGGAAAAAGTTGGAAAAATGTTAAACATGGTCGAAAATGGTTAAAATCAACCCAGAAATAGTGCATTGAAAGCCCGCAGAAAGTTTTGGAAAAGATCGGTAAATTTGGGAAAATGTCAAAAATGGTCGAAAATGTTTAAAATCAACCCAGGAATAGTGCATTGAAAGCCCGCAGAAAGTTTTGGAAAAGATCGGTAAATTTGGGAAAATGTCAAAAATGGTCGAAAATGTTTAAAATCAACCCAGGAATAGTGCATTGAAAGCCCGCAGAAAGTTTTGGAAAAGATCGGTAAATTTGGGAAAATGTCAAAAATGGTCAAAAATGTTTAAAATCAACCCAGGAATAGTGCATTGAAAGCCCGCAGAAAGTTTTGGAAAAGATCGGTAAATTTGGGAAAATGTCAAAAATGGTCGAAAATGTTTAAAATCAACCCAGGAATAGTGCATTGAAAGCCCGCAGAAAGTTTTGGAAAAGATCGGTAAATTTGGGAAAATGTCAAAAATGGTCGAAAATGTTTAAAATCAACCCAGGAATAGTGCACCGAAAGCCCGCAGAAAGTTTTGGAAAAGATCGGTAAATTTAAATTTAAGCGTTTTTTTTCTAAGTGTGGAGGGACTTAGAAAAAATCCGCTTAAATTTAAGCGTTTTTTTTCTAAGTGTGGAGGGACTTAGAAAAAATCCGCTTAAATTTAAGCGTTTTTTTTTCTAAGTGTGGAGGGACTTAGAAAAAATCCGCTTAAATTTAAGCGTTTTTTTTCTAAGTGTGGAGGGACTTAGAAAAAATCCGCTTAAATTTAAGCGTTTTTTTTCTAAGTGTGGAGGGACTTAGAAAAAATCCGCTTAAATTTAAGCGTTTTTTTTTCTAAGTGTGGAGGGACTTAGAAAAATTTCTGGAGCTCAGAAATTCAGCGGGGCATCAGCCGACCCAATCCGCTCACGGTGCACTATTCTCGGATCGACTCGGGGCGAACCCCCGCCGATTTTAAAAGTGCTGAAACTCGAAAAATATACGGAGCTCGACGATGAAACCTGGTATCTGTCGATAATAGTGCATCGAAAGCCCGCAGAAAGTTTTGGAAAAAGATAGGTAAATTTGGGAAAATGTCAAAAATGGTCGAAAATGTTTAAAATCAACCCAGGAATAGTGCACCGAAAGCCCGCAGAAAGTTTTGGAAAAGATCGGTAAATTTGGGAAAATGTCAAAAATGGTCGAAAATGTTTAAAATCAACCCAGGAATAGTGCACCGAAAGCCCGCAGAAAGTTTTGGAAAAGATCGGTAAATTTAAATTTAAGCGTTTTTTTTCTAAGTGTGGAGGGACTTAGAAAAAATCCGCTTAAATTTAAGCGTTTTTTTTCTAAGTGTGGAGGGACTTAGAAAAAATCCGCTTAAATTTAAGCGTTTTTTTTCTAAGTGTGGAGGGACTTAGAAAAATTTCTGGAGCTCAGAAATTCAGCGGGGCATCAGCCGACCCAATCCGCTCACGGTGCACTATTCTCGGATCGACTCGGGGCGAACCCCCGCCGATTTTAAAAGTGCTAAAACTCGAAAAATATACGGAGCTCGACGATGAAACTTGGTATCTGTCGATAATAGTGCATCGAAAGCCCGCAGAAAGTTTTGGAAAAAGATCGGTAAATTTGGGAAAATGTCAAAAATGGTCGAAAATGTTTAAAATCAACCCAGGAATAGTGCACCGAAAGCCCGCAGAAAGTTTTGGAAAAGATCGGTAAATTTAAATTTAAGCGTTTTTTTTCTAAGTGTGGAGGGACTTAGAAAAAATCCGCTTAAATTTAAGCGTTTTTTTTCTAAGTGTGGAGGGACTTAGAAAAAATCCGCTTAAATTTAAGCGTTTTTTTTCTAAGTGTGGAGGGACTTAGAAAAAATCCGCTTAAATTTAAGGCGTTTTTTTTCTAAGTGTGGAGGGACTTAGAAAAAATCTGCTTAAATTTAAGCGTTTTTTTTCTAAGTGTGGAGGGACTTAGAAAAAATCCGCTTAAATTTAAGTGTTTTTTTTCTAAGTGTGGAGGGACTTAGAAAAAATTCTGGAGCTCAGAAATTCAGCGGGGCATCAGCCGACCCAATCCGCTCACGGTGCACTATTCTCGGATCGACTCGGGGCGAACCCCCGCCGATTTTAAAAGTGCTGAAACTCGAAAAATATACGGAGCTCGACGATGAAACCTGGTATCTGTCGATAATAGTGCATCGAAAGCCCGCAGAAAGTTTTGGAAAAAGATCGGTAAATTTGGGAAAATGTCAAAAATGGTCGAAAATGTTTAAAATCAACCCAGGAATAGTGCACCGAAAGCCCGCAGAAAGTTTTGGAAAAGATCGGTAAATTTGGGAAAATGTCAAAAATGGTCGAAAATGTTTAAAATCAACCCAGGAATAGTGCATTGAAAGCCCGCAGAAAGTTTTGGAAAAGATCGGTAAATTTGGGAAAATGTCAAAAATGGTCAAAAATGTTTAAAATCAACCCAGGAATAGTGCATTGAAAGCCCGCAGAAAGTTTTGGAAAAGATCGGTAAATTTGGGAAAATGTCAAAAATGGTCGAAAATGTTTAAAATCAACCCAGGAATAGTGCATTGAAAGCCCGCAGAAAGTTTTGGAAAAGATCGGTAAATTTGGGAAAATGTCAAAAATGGTCGAAAATGTTTAAAATTAACCCAGGAATAGTGCATCGAAAGACCGCAGAAATTTTTTCTGGGTCTACCAGCGCTAGAAATTTTTTTTGGGTCTACCAGGGGTAGAATTTTTTTTTTTTTTTTTTTAATTTTTAAAACGTTATTTAGCTCTAGGCGGCATACAGGGCTCCACAGATGGGTTTGGGTTTGGGTTTGGGTTAGAGTTAGGGGTTGGGTTGGGGTCAACCCAGGCAAAGTGCAGACATGAATATCGGGCACTGGAGGTGATTTTCCTGGGTAAAAGACAGCCATAAACGTCGGCGCGACCAAATACGACGACATACGACCATTCTCAAAAGTGCCCAAAATGCACTAAAATTGGTTTTAAATCAGCACTCATCGATCAAATACAAATATTATATATTTAATACAAATATTTGACCTTTTTAAACATTAAAACCGGGCCCAGGAGGGTGATTTACCCGAAGAAATGACACTTTTGACCCGGCAATTTGACCCTAATTGCAGTAAAAAAAAATGTCCACAGTGTGGCAGAGTTCTGCGGGTTCCATAGCGGCCCAGTGCGTACATTGGAACATGTGGAAAAAGTTGGAAAAATGTTAAAAATGGTCGAAAATGGTTAAAATCAACCCAGAAATAGTGCATTGAAAGCCCGCAGAAAGTTTTGGAAAAGATCGGTAAATTTGGGAAAATGTCAAAAATGGTCGAAAATGTTTAAAATCAACCCAGGAATAGTGCATTGAAAGCCCGCAGAAAGTTTTGGAAAAGATCGGTAAATTTGGGAAAATGTCAAAAATGGTCGAAAATGTTTAAAATCAACCCAGGAATAGTGCATTGAAAGCCCGCAGAAAGTTTTGGAAAAGATCGGTAAATTTGGGAAAATGTCAAAAATGGTCAAAAATGTTTAAAATCAACCCAGGAATAGTGCATTGAAAGCCCGCAGAAAGTTTTGGAAAAGATCGGTAAATTTGGGAAAATGTCAAAAATGGTCGAAAATGTTTAAAATCAACCCAGGAATAGTGCATTGAAAGCCCGCAGAAAGTTTTGGAAAAGATCGGTAAATTTGGGAAAATGTCAAAAATGGTCGAAAATGTTTAAAATCAACCCAGGAATAGTGCATTGAAAGCCCGCAGAAAGTTTTGGAAAAGATCGGTATATTTGGGAAAATGTCAAAAATGGTCGAAAATGTTTAAAATCAACCCAGGAATAGTGCATTGAAAGCCCGCAGAAAGTTTTGGAAAAGATCGGTAAATTTGGGAAAATGTCAAAAATGGTCAAAAATGTTTAAAATCAACCCAGGAATAGTGCATTGAAAGCCCGCAGAAAGTTTTGGAAAAGATCGGTAAATTTGGGAAAATGTCAAAAATGGTCAAAAATGTTTAAAATCAACCCAGGAATAGTGCATTGAAAGCCCGCAGAAAGTTTTGGAAAAGATCGGTAAATTTGGGAAAATGTCAAAAATGGTCGAAAATGTTTAAAATCAACCCAGGAATAGTGCATTGAAAGCCCGCAGAAAGTTTTGGAAAAGATCGGTAAATTTGGGAAAATGTCAAAAATGGTCGAAAATGTTTAAAATTAACCCAGGAATAGTGCATCGAAAGACCGCAGAAATTTTTTCTGGGTCTACCAGCGCTAGAAATTTTTTTTGGGTCTACCAGGGGTAGAATTTTTTTTTTTTTTTTTTTTAATTTTTAAAACGTTATTTAGCTCTAGGCGGCGTACAGGGCTCCACAGATGGGTTTGGGTTTGGGTTTGGGTTAGAGTTAGGGGTTGGGTTGGGGTCAACCCAGGCAAAGTGCAGACATGAATATCGGGCACTGGAGGTGATTTTCCTGGGTAAAAGACAGCCATAAACGTCGGCGCGACCAAATACGACGACATACGACCATTCTCAAAAGTGCCCAAAATGCACTAAAATTGGTTTTAAATCAGCACTCATCGATCAAATACAAATATTATATATTTAATACAAATATTTGACCTTTTTAAACATTAAAACCGGGCCCAGGAGGGTGATTTACCCGAAGAAATGACACTTTTGACCTGGCAATTTGACCCTAATTGCAGTAAAAAAAAATGTCCACAGTGTGGCAGAGTTCTGCGGGTTCCATAGCGGCCCAGTGCGTACATTGGAACATGTGGAAAAAGTTGGAAAAATGTTAAACATGGTCGAAAATGGTTAAAATCAACCCAGAAATAGTGCATTGAAAGCCCGCAGAAAGTTTTGGAAAAGATCGGTAAATTTGGGAAAATGTCAAAAATGGTCGAAAATGTTTAAAATCAACCCAGGAATAGTGCATTGAAAGCCCGCAGAAAGTTTTGGAAAAGATCGGTAAATTTGGGAAAATGTCAAAAATGGTCAAAAATGTTTAAAATCAACCCAGGAATAGTGCATTGAAAGCCCGCAGAAAGTTTTGGAAAAGATGGGTAAATTTGGGAAAATGTCAAAAATGGTCAAAAATGTTTAAAATCAACCCAGGAATAGTGCATTGAAAGCCCGCAGAAAGTTTTGGAAAAGATCGGTAAATTTGGGAAAATGTCAAAAATGGTCAAAAATGTTTAAAATCAACCCAGGAATAGTGCATTGAAAGCCCGCAGAAAGTTTTGGAAAAGATCGGTAAATTTGGGAAAATGTCAAAAATGGTCGAAAATGTTTAAAATCAACCCAGGAATAGTGCATTGAAAGCCCGCAGAAAGTTTTGGAAAAGATCGGTAAATTTGGGAAAATGTCAAAAATGGTCGAAAATGTTTAAAATTAACCCAGGAATAGTGCATCGAAAGACCGCAGAAATTTTTTCTGGGTCTACCAGCGCTAGAAATTTTTTTTGGGTCTACCAGGGGTAGAATATTTTTTTTTTTTTTTTTAATTTTTAAAACGTTATTTAGCTCTAGGCGGCGTACAGGGCTCCACAGATGGGTTTGGGTTTGGGTTTGGGTTAGAGTTAGGGGTTGGGTTGGGGTCAACCCAGGCAAAGTGCAGACATGAATATCGGGCACTGGAGGTGATTTTCCTGGGTAAAAGACAGCCATAAACGTCGGCGCGACCAAATACGACGACATACGACCATTCTCAAAAGTGCCCAAAATGCACTAAAATTGGTTTTAAATCAGCACTCATCGATCAAATACAAATATTATATATTTAATACAAATATTTGACCTTTTTAAACATTAAAACCGGGCCCAGGAGGGTGATTTACCCGAAGAAATGACACTTTTGACCCGGCAATTTGACCCTAATTGCAGTAAAAAAAAATGTCCACAGTGTGGCAGAGTTCTGCGGGTTCCATAGCGGCCCAGTGCGTACATTGGAACATGTGGAAAAAGTTGGAAAAATGTTAAAAATGGTCGAAAATGGTTAAAATCAACCCAGAAATAGTGCATTGAAAGCCCGCAGAAAGTTTTGGAAAAGATCGGTAAATTTGGGAAAATGTCAAAAATGGTCGAAAATGTTTAAAATCAACCCAGGAATAGTGCATTGAAAGCCCGCAGAAAGTTTTGGAAAAGATCGGTAAATTTGGGAAAATGTCAAAAATGGTCGAAAATGTTTAAAATCAACCCAGGAATAGTGCATTGAAAGCCCGCAGAAAGTTTTGGAAAAGATCGGTAAATTTGGGAAAATGTCAAAAATGGTCAAAAATGTTTAAAATCAACCCAGGAATAGTGCATTGAAAGCCCGCAGAAAGTTTTGGAAAAGATCGGTAAATTTGGGAAAATGTCAAAAATGGTCGAAAATGTTTAAAATCAACCCAGGAATAGTGCATTGAAAGCCCGCAGAAAGTTTTGGAAAAGATCGGTAAATTTGGGAAAATGTCAAAAATGGTCAAAAATGTTTAAAATCAACCCAGGAATAGTGCATTGAAAGCCCGCAGAAAATTTTGGAAAAGATCGGTAAATTTGGGAAAATGTCAAAAATGGTCGAAAATGTTTAAAATCAACCCAGGAATAGTGCACCGAAAGCCCGCAGAAAGTTTTGGAAAAGATCGGTAAATTTAAATTTAAGCGTTTTTTTTCTAAGTGTGGAGGGACTTAGAAAAAATCCGCTTAAATTTAAGCGTTTTTTTTCTAAGTGTGGAGGGACTTAGAAAAAATCCGCTTAAATTTAAGCGTTTTTTTTTCTAAGTGTGGAGGGACTTAGAAAAAATCCGCTTAAATTTAAGCGTTTTTTTTCTAAGTGTGGAGGGACTTAGAAAAAATCCGCTTAAATTTAAGCGTTTTTTTTCTAAGTGTGGAGGGACTTAGAAAAAATCCGCTTAAATTTAAGCGTTTTTTTTCTAAGAGTGGAGGGACTTAGAAAAAATCCGCTTAAATTTAAGCGTTTTTTTTCTAAGTGTGGAGGGACTTAGAAAAATTTCTGGAGCTCAGAAATTCAGCGGGGCATCAGCCGACCCAATCCGCTCACGGTGCACTATTCTCGGATCGACTCGGGGCGAACCCCCGCCGATTTTAAAAGTGCTGAAACTCGAAAAATATACGGAGCTCGACGATGAAACCTGGTATCTGTCGATAATAGTGCATCGAAAGCCCGCAGAAAGTTTTGGAAAAAGATCGGTAAATTTGGGAAAATGTCAAAAATGGTCGAAAATGTTTAAAATCAACCCAGGAATAGTGCACCGAAAGCCCGCAGAAAGTTTTGGAAAAGATCGGTAAATTTGGGAAAATGTCAAAAATGGTCGAAAATGTTTAAAATCAACCCAGGAATAGTGCATTGAAAGCCCGCAGAAAGTTTTGGAAAAGATCGGTAAATTTGGGAAAATGTCAAAAATGGTCAAAAATGTTTAAAATCAACCCAGGAATAGTGCATTGAAAGCCCGCAGAAAGTTTTGGAAAAGATCGGTAAATTTGGGAAAATGTCAAAAATGGTCGAAAATGTTTAAAATCAACCCAGGAATAGTGCATTGAAAGCCCGCAGAAAGTTTTGGAAAAGATCGGTAAATTTGGGAAAATGTCAAAAATGGTCAAAAATGTTTAAAATCAACCCAGGAATAGTGCATTGAAAGCCCGCAGAAAGTTTTGGAAAAGATCGGTAAATTTGGGAAAATGTCAAAAATGGTCGAAAATGTTTAAAATCAACCCAGGAATAGTGCACCGAAAGCCCGCAGAAAGTTTTGGAAAAGATCGGTAAATTTGGGAAAATGTCAAAAATGGTCGAAAATGTTTAAAATCAACCCAGGAATAGTGCATTGAAAGCCCGCAGAAAGTTTTGGAAAAGATCGGTAAATTTGGGAAAATGTCAAAAATGGTCGAAAATGTTTAAAATCAACCCAGGAATAGTGCATTGAAAGCCCGCAGAAAGTTTTGGAAAAGATCGGTAAATTTGGGAAAATGTCAAAAATGGTCGAAAATGTTTAAAATCAACCCAGGAATAGTGCATTGAAAGCCCGCAGAAAGTTTTGGAAAAGATCGGTAAATTTGGGAAAATGTCAAAAATGGTCAAAAATGTTTAAAATCAACCCAGGAATAGTGCATTGAAAGCCCGCAGAAAGTTTTGGAAAAGATCGGTATATTTGGGAAAATGTCAAAAATGGTCGAAAATGTTTAAAATCAACCCAGGAATAGTGCATTGAAAGCCCGCAGAAAGTTTTGGAAAAGATCGGTAAATTTGGGAAAATGTCAAAAATGGTCAAAAATGTTTAAAATCAACCCAGGAATAGTGCATTGAAAGCCCGCAGAAAGTTTTGGAAAAGATCGGTAAATTTGGGAAAATGTCAAAAATGGTCAAAAATGTTTAAAATCAACCCAGGAATAGTGCATTGAAAGCCCGCAGAAAGTTTTGGAAAAGATCGGTAAATTTGGGAAAATGTCAAAAATGGTCGAAAATGTTTAAAATCAACCCAGGAATAGTGCATTGAAAGCCCGCAGAAAGTTTTGGAAAAGATCGGTAAATTTGGGAAAATGTCAAAAATGGTCGAAAATGTTTAAAATTAACCCAGGAATAGTGCATCGAAAGACCGCAGAAATTTTTTCTGGGTCTACCAGCGCTAGAAATTTTTTCTGGGTCTACCAGGGGTAGAAATTTTTTTTGGGTCTACCAGGGGTAGAATTTTTTTTTTTTTTTTTTAATTTTTAAAACGTTATTTAGCTCTAGGCGGCGTACAGGGCTCCACAGATGGGTTTGGGTTTGGGTTTGGGTTAGAGTTAGGGGTTGGGTTGGGGTCAACCCAGGCAAAGTGCAGACATGAATATCGGGCACTGGAGGTGATTTTCCTGGGTAAAAGACAGCCATAAACGTCGGCGCGACCAAATACGACGACATACGACCATTCTCAAAAGTGCCCAAAATGCACTAAAATTGGTTTTAAATCAGCACTCATCGATCAAATACAAATATTATATATTTAATACAAATATTTGACCTTTTTAAACATTAAAACCGGGCCCAGGAGGGTGATTTACCCGAAGAAATGACACTTTTGACCCGGCAATTTGACCCTAATTGCAGTAAAAAAAAATGTCCACAGTGTGGCAGAGTTCTGCGGGTTCCATAGCGGCCCAGTGCGTACATTGGAACATGTGGAAAAAGTTGGAAAAATGTTAAACATGGTCGAAAATGGTTAAAATCAACCCAGAAATAGTGCATTGAAAGCCCGCAGAAAGTTTTGGAAAAGATCGGTAAATTTGGGAAAATGTCAAAAATGGTCGAAAATGTTTAAAATCAACCCAGGAATAGTGCATTGAAAGCCCGCAGAAAGTTTTGGAAAAGATCGGTAAATTTGGGAAAATGTCAAAAATGGTCAAAAATGTTTAAAATCAACCCAGGAATAGTGCATTGAAAGCCCGCAGAAAGTTTTGGAAAAGATCGGTAAATTTGGGAAAATGTCAAAAATGGTCGAAAATGTTTAAAATCAACCCAGGAATAGTGCATTGAAAGCCCGCAGAAAGTTTTGGAAAAGATCGGTAAATTTGGGAAAATGTCAAAAATGGTCAAAAATGTTTAAAATCAACCCAGGAATAGTGCATTGAAAGCCCGCAGAAAGTTTTGGAAAAGATCGGTAAATTTGGGAAAATGTCAAAAATGGTCGAAAATGTTTAAAATCAACCCAGGAATAGTGCACCGAAAGCCCGCAGAAAGTTTTGGAAAAGATCGGTAAATTTAAATTTAAGCGTTTTTTTTTCTAAGTGTGGAGGGACTTAGAAAAAATCCGCTTAAATTTAAGCGTTTTTTTTTCTAAGTGTGGAGGGACTTAGAAAAAATCCGCTTAAATTTAAGCGTTTTTTTTCTAAGTGTGGAGGGACTTAGAAAAAATCCGCTTAAATTTAAGCGTTTTTTTTCTAAGTGTGGAGGGACTTAGAAAAAATCCGCTTAAATTTAAGCTTTTTTTTTCTAAGTGTGGAGGGACTTAGAAAAAATCCGCTTAAATTTAAGCGTTTTTTTTCTAAGTGTGGAGGGACTTAGAAAAAATCCGCTTAAATTTAAGCGTTTTTTTTTCTAAGTGTGGAGGGACTTAGAAAAATTTCTGGAGCTCAGAAATTCAGCGGGGCATCAGCCGACCCAATCCGCTCACGGTGCACTATTCTCGGATCGACTCGGGGCGAACCCCCGCCGATTTTAAAAGTGCTGAAACTCGAAAAATATACGGAGCTCGACGATGAAACCTGGTATCTGTCGATAATAGTGCATCGAAAGCCCGCAGAAAGTTTTGGAAAAAGATCGGTAAATTTGGGAAAATGTCAAAAATGGTCGAAAATGTTTAAAATCAACCCAGGAATAGTGCACCGAAAGCCCGCAGAAAGTTTTGGAAAAGATCGGTAAATTTGGGAAAATGTCAAAAATGGTCGAAAATGTTTAAAATCAACCCAGGAATAGTGCATTGAAAGCCCGCAGAAAGTTTTGGAAAAGATCGGTAAATTTGGGAAAATGTCAAAAATGGTCAAAAATGTTTAAAATCAACCCAGGAATAGTGCATTGAAAGCCCGCAGAAAGTTTTGGAAAAGATCGGTAAATTTGGGAAAATGTCAAAAATGGTCGAAAATGTTTAAAATCAACCCAGGAATAGTGCATTGAAAGCCCGCAGAAAGTTTTGGAAAAGATCGGTAAATTTGGGAAAATGTCAAAAATGGTCGAAAATGTTTAAAATTAACCCAGGAATAGTGCATCGAAAGACCGCAGAAATTTTTTCTGGGTCTACCAGCGCTAGAAATTTTTTTTGGGTCTACCAGGGGTAGAATTTTTTTTTTTTTTTTTTTAATTTTTAAAACGTTATTTAGCTCTAGGCGGCGTACAGGGCTCCACAGATGGGTTTGGGTTTGGGTTTGGGTTAGAGTTAGGGGTTGGGTTGGGGTCAACCCAGGCAAAGTGCAGACATGAATATCGGGCACTGGAGGTGATTTTCCTGGGTAAAAGACAGCCATAAACGTCGGCGCGACCAAATACGACGACATACGACCATTCTCAAAAGTGCCCAAAATGCACTAAAATTGGTTTTAAATCAGCACTCATCGATCAATTACAAATATTATATATTTAATACAAATATTTGACCTTTTTAAACATTAAAACCGGGCCCAGGAGGGTGATTTACCCGAAGAAATGACACTTTTGACCCGGCAATTTGACCCTAATTGCAGTAAAAAAAAATGTCCACAGTGTGGCAGAGTTCTGCGGGTTCCATAGCGGCCCAGTGCGTACATTGGAACATGTGGAAAAAGTTGGAAAAATGTTAAACATGGTCGAAAATGGTTAAAATCAACCCAGAAATAGTGCATTGAAAGCCCGCAGAAAGTTTTGGAAAAGATCGGTAAATTTGGGAAAATGTCAAAAATGGTCGAAAATGTTTAAAATCAACCCAGGAATAGTGCATTGAAAGCCCGCAGAAAGTTTTGGAAAAGATCGGTAAATTTGGGAAAATGTCAAAAATGGTCAAAAATGTTTAAAATCAACCCAGGAATAGTGCATTGAAAGCCCGCAGAAAGTTTTGGAAAAGATCGGTAAATTTGGGAAAATGTCAAAAATGGTCGAAAATGTTTAAAATCAACCCAGGAATAGTGCATTGAAAGCCCGCAGAAAGTTTTGGAAAAGATCGGTAAATTTGGGAAAATGTCAAAAATGGTCAAAAATGTTTAAAATCAACCCAGGAATAGTGCATTGAAAGCCCGCAGAAAGTTTTGGAAAAGATCGGTAAATTTGGGAAAATGTCAAAAATGGTCGAAAATGTTTAAAATCAACCCAGGAATAGTGCACCGAAAGCCCGCAGAAAGTTTTGGAAAAGATCGGTAAATTTAAATTTAAGCGTTTTTTTTCTAAGTGTGGAGGGACTTAGAAAAAATCCGCTTAAATTTAAGCGTTTTTTTTCTAAGTGTGGAGGGACTTAGAAAAAATCCGCTTAAATTTAAGCGTTTTTTTTCTAAGTGTGGAGGGACTTAGAAAAAATCCGCTTAAATTTAAGCGTTTTTTTTTCTAAGTGTGGAGGGACTTAGAAAAAATCCGCTTAAATTTAAGCTTTTTTTTTCTAAGTGTGGAGGGACTTAGAAAAAATCCGCTTAAATTTAAACGTTTTTTTTCTAAGTGTGGAGGGACTTAGAAAAAATCCGCTTAAATTTAAGCGTTTTTTTTCTAAGTGTGGAGGGACTTAGAAAAATTTCTGGAGCTCAGAAATTCAGCGGGGCATCAGCCGACCCAATCCGCTCACGGTGCACTATTCTCGGATCGACTCGGGGCGAACCCCCGCCGATTTTAAAAGTGCTGAAACTCGAAAAATATACGGAGCTCGACGATGAAACCTGGTATCTGTCGATAATAGTGCATCGAAAGCCCGCAGAAAGTTTTGGAAAAAGATCGGTAAATTTGGGAAAATGTCAAAAATGGTCGAAAATGTTTAAAATCAACCCAGGAATAGTGCACCGAAAGCCCGCAGAAAGTTTTGGAAAAGATCGGTAAATTTGGGAAAATGTCAAAAATGGTCGAAAATGTTTAAAATCAACCCAGGAATAGTGCATTGAAAGCCCGCAGAAAGTTTTGGAAAAGATCGGTAAATTTGGGAAAATGTCAAAAATGGTCAAAAATGTTTAAAATCAACCCAGGAATAGTGCATTGAAAGCCCGCAGAAAGTTTTGGAAAAGATCGGTAAATTTGGGAAAATGTCAAAAATGGTCGAAAATGTTTAAAATCAACCCAGGAATAGTGCATTGAAAGCCCGCAGAAAGTTTTGGAAAAGATCGGTAAATTTGGGAAAATGTCAAAAATGGTCGAAAATGTTTAAAATTAACCCAGGAATAGTGCATCGAAAGACCGCAGAAATTTTTTCTGGGTCTACCAGCGCTAGAAATTTTTTTTGGGTCTACCAGGGGTAGAATTTTTTTTTTTTTTTTTTTAATTTTTAAAACGTTATTTAGCTCTAGGCGGCGTACAGGGCTCCACAGATGGGTTTGGGTTTGGGTTTGGGTTAGAGTTAGGGGTTGGGTTGGGGTCAACCCAGGCAAAGTGCAGACATGAATATCGGGCACTGGAGGTGATTTTCCTGGGTAAAAGACAGCCATAAACGTCGGCGCGACCAAATACGACGACATACGACCATTCTCAAAAGTGCCCAAAATGCACTAAAATTGGTTTTAAATCAGCACTCATCGATCAAATACAAATATTATATATTTAATACAAATATTTGACCTTTTTAAACATTAAAACCGGGCCCAGGAGGGTGATTTACCCGAAGAAATGACACTTTTGACCCGGCAATTTGACCCTAATTGCAGTAAAAAAAAATGTCCACAGTGTGGCAGAGTTCTGCGGGTTCCATAGCGGCCCAGTGCGTACATTGGAACATGTGGAAAAAGTTGGAAAAATGTTAAACATGGTCGAAAATGGTTAAAATCAACCCAGAAATAGTGCATTGAAAGCCCGCAGAAAGTTTTGGAAAAGATCGGTAAATTTGGGAAAATGTCAAAAATGGTCGAAAATGTTTAAAATCAACCCAGGAATAGTGCATTGAAAGCCCGCAGAAAGTTTTGGAAAAGATCGGTAAATTTGGGAAAATGTCAAAAATGGTCAAAAATGTTTAAAATCAACCCAGGAATAGTGCATTGAAAGCCCGCAGAAAGTTTTGGAAAAGATCGGTAAATTTGGGAAAATGTCAAAAATGGTCGAAAATGTTTAAAATCAACCCAGGAATAGTGCACCGAAAGCCCGCAGAAAGTTTTGGAAAAGATCGGTAAATTTAAATTTAAGCGTTTTTTTTTCTAAGTGTGGAGGGACTTAGAAAAAATCCGCTTAAATTTAAGCGTTTTTTTTCTAAGTGTGGAGGGACTTAGAAAAAATCCGCTTAAATTTAAGCGTTTTTTTTTCTAAGTGTGGAGGGACTTAGAAAAAATCCGCTTAAATTTAAGCGTTTTTTTTCTAAGTGTGGAGGGACTTAGAAAAAATCCGCTTAAATTTAAGCGTTTTTTTTCTAAGTGTGGAGGGACTTAGAAAAAATCCGCTTAAATTTAAGCGTTTTTTTTTCTAAGTGTGGAGGGACTTAGAAAAATTTCTGGAGCTCAGAAATTCAGCGGGGCATCAGCCGACCCAATCCGCTCACGGTGCACTATTCTCGGATCGACTCGGGGCGAACCCCCGCCGATTTTAAAAGTGCTGAAACTCGAAAAATATACGGAGCTCGACGATGAAACCTGGTATCTGTCGATAATAGTGCATCGAAAGCCCGCAGAAAGTTTTGGAAAAAGATAGGTAAATTTGGGAAAATGTCAAAAATGGTCGAAAATGTTTAAAATCAACCCAGGAATAGTGCACCGAAAGCCCGCAGAAAGTTTTGGAAAAGATCGGTAAATTTGGGAAAATGTCAAAAATGGTCGAAAATGTTTAAAATCAACCCAGGAATAGTGCACCGAAAGCCCGCAGAAAGTTTTGGAAAAGATCGGTAAATTTAAATTTAAGCGTTTTTTTTCTAAGTGTGGAGGGACTTAGAAAAAATCCGCTTAAATTTAAGCGTTTTTTTTTCTAAGTGTGGAGGGACTTAGAAAAAATCCGCTTAAATTTAAGCGTTTTTTTTCTAAGTGTGGAGGGACTTAGAAAAATTTCTGGAGCTCAGAAATTCAGCGGGGCATCAGCCGACCCAATCCGCTCACGGTGCACTATTCTCGGATCGACTCGGGGCGAACCCCCGCCGATTTTAAAAGTGCTAAAACTCGAAAAATATACGGAGCTCGACGATGAAACTTGGTATCTGTCGATAATAGTGCATCGAAAGCCCGCAGAAAGTTTTGGAAAAAGATCGGTAAATTTGGGAAAATGTCAAAAATGGTCGAAAATGTTTAAAATCAACCCAGGAATAGTGCACCGAAAGCCCGCAGAAAGTTTTGGAAAAGATCGGTAAATTTAAATTTAAGCGTTTTTTTTCTAAGTGTGGAGGGACTTAGAAAAAATCCGCTTAAATTTAAGCGTTTTTTTTTCTAAGTGTGGAGGGACTTAGAAAAAATCCGCTTAAATTTAAGCGTTTTTTTTTCTAAGTGTGGAGGGACTTAGAAAAAATCCGCTTAAATTTAAGCGTTTTTTTTCTAAGTGTGGAGGGACTTAGAAAAAATCTGCTTAAATTTAAGCGTTTTTTTTCTAAGTGTGGAGGGACTTAGAAAAAATCCGCTTAAATTTAAGTGTTTTTTTTCTAAGTGTGGAGGGACTTAGAAAAAATTCTGGAGCTCAGAAATTCAGCGGGGCATCAGCCGACCCAATCCGCTCACGGTGCACTATTCTCGGATCGACTCGGGGCGAACCCCCGCCGATTTTAAAAGTGCTGAAACTCGAAAAATATACGGAGCTCGACGATGAAACCTGGTATCTGTCGATAATAGTGCATCGAAAGCCCGCAGAAAGTTTTGGAAAAAGATCGGTAAATTTGGGAAAATGTCAAAAATGGTCGAAAATGTTTAAAATCAACCCAGGAATAGTGCACCGAAAGCCCGCAGAAAGTTTTGGAAAAGATCGGTAAATTTGGGAAAATGTCAAAAATGGTCAAAAATGTTTAAAATCAACCCAGGAATAGTGCATTGAAAGCCCGCAGAAAGTTTTGGAAAAGATCGGTAAATTTGGGAAAATGTCAAAAATGGTCAAAAATGTTTAAAATCAACCCAGGAATAGTGCATTGAAAGCCCGCAGAAAGTTTTGGAAAAGATCGGTAAATTTGGGAAAATGTCAAAAATGGTCGAAAATGTTTAAAATCAACCCAGGAATAGTGCATTGAAAGCCCGCAGAAAGTTTTGGAAAAGATCGGTAAATTTGGGAAAATGTCAAAAATGGTCGAAAATGTTTAAAATTAACCCAGGAATAGTGCATCGAAAGACCGCAGAAATTTTTTCTGGGTCTACCAGCGCTAGAAATTTTTTTTGGGTCTACCAGGGGTAGAATTTTTTTTTTTTTTTTTTTAATTTTTAAAACGTTATTTAGCTCTAGGCGGCATACAGGGCTCCACAGATGGGTTTGGGTTTGGGTTTGGGTTAGAGTTAGGGGTTGGGTTGGGGTCAACCCAGGCAAAGTGCAGACATGAATATCGGGCACTGGAGGTGATTTTCCTGGGTAAAAGACAGCCATAAACGTCGGCGCGACCAAATACGACGACATACGACCATTCTCAAAAGTGCCCAAAATGCACTAAAATTGGTTTTAAATCAGCACTCATCGATCAAATACAAATATTATATATTTAATACAAATATTTGACCTTTTTAAACATTAAAACCGGGCCCAGGAGGGTGATTTACCCGAAGAAATGACACTTTTGACCCGGCAATTTGACCCTAATTGCAGTAAAAAAAAATGTCCACAGTGTGGCAGAGTTCTGCGGGTTCCATAGCGGCCCAGTGCGTACATTGGAACATGTGGAAAAAGTTGGAAAAATGTTAAACATGGTCGAAAATGGTTAAAATCAACCCAGAAATAGTGCATTGAAAGCCCGCAGAAAGTTTTGGAAAAGATCGGTAAATTTGGGAAAATGTCAAAAATGGTCGAAAATGTTTAAAATCAACCCAGGAATAGTGCATTGAAAGCCCGCAGAAAGTTTTGGAAAAGATCGGTAAATTTGGGAAAATGTCAAAAATGGTCAAAAATGTTTAAAATCAACCCAGGAATAGTGCATTGAAAGCCCGCAGAAAGTTTTGGAAAAGATCGGTAAATTTGGGAAAATGTCAAAAATGGTCGAAAATGTTTAAAATCAACCCAGGAATAGTGCATTGAAAGCCCGCAGAAAGTTTTGGAAAAGATCGGTAAATTTGGGAAAATGTCAAAAATGGTCAAAAATGTTTAAAATCAACCCAGGAATAGTGCATTGAAAGCCCGCAGAAAGTTTTGGAAAAGATCGGTAAATTTGGGAAAATGTCAAAAATGGTCGAAAATGTTTAAAATCAACCCAGGAATAGTGCACCGAAAGCCCGCAGAAAGTTTTGGAAAAGATCGGTAAATTTAAATTTAAGCGTTTTTTTTCTAAGTGTGGAGGGACTTAGAAAAAATCCGCTTAAATTTAAGCGTTTTTTTTCTAAGTGTGGAGGGACTTAGAAAAAATCCGCTTAAATTTAAGCGTTTTTTTTCTAAGTGTGGAGGGACTTAGAAAAAATCCGCTTAAATTTAAGCGTTTTTTTTCTAAGTGTGGAGGGACTTAGAAAAAATCCGCTTAAATTTAAGCTTTTTTTTTCTAAGTGTGGAGGGACTTAGAAAAAATCCGCTTAAATTTAAGCGTTTTTTTTCTAAGTGTGGAGGGACTTAGAAAAAATCCGCTTAAATTTAAGCGTTTTTTTTCTAAGTGTGGAGGGACTTAGAAAAATTTCTGGAGCTCAGAAATTCAGCGGGGCATCAGCCGACCCAATCCGCTCACGGTGCACTATTCTCGGATCGACTCGGGGCGAACCCCCGCCGATTTTAAAAGTGCTGAAACTCGAAAAATATACGGAGCTCGACGATGAAACCTGGTATCTCTCGATAATAGTGCATCGAAAGCCCGCAGAAAGTTTTGGAAAAAGATCGGTAAATTTGGGAAAATGTCAAAAATGGTCGAAAATGTTTAAAATCAACCCAGGAATAGTGCACCGAAAGCCCGCAGAAAGTTTTGGAAAAGATCGGTAAATTTGGGAAAATGTCAAAAATGGTCGAAAATGTTTAAAATCAACCCAGGAATAGTGCATTGAAAGCCCGCAGAAAGTTTTGGAAAAGATCGGTAAATTTGGGAAAATGTCAAAAATGGTCAAAAATGTTTAAAATCAACCCAGGAATAGTGCATTGAAAGCCCGCAGAAAGTTTTGGAAAAGATCGGTAAATTTGGGAAAATGTCAAAAATGGTCGAAAATGTTTAAAATCAACCCAGGAATAGTGCATTGAAAGCCCGCAGAAAGTTTTGGAAAAGATCGGTAAATTTGGGAAAATGTCAAAAATGGTCGAAAATGTTTAAAATTAACCCAGGAATAGTGCATCGAAAGACCGCAGAAATTTTTTCTGGGTCTACCAGCGCTAGAAATTTTTTTTGGGTCTACCAGGGGTAGAATTTTTTTTTTTTTTTTTTTAATTTTTAAAACGTTATTTAGCTCTAGGCGGCGTACAGGGCTCCACAGATGGGTTTGGGTTTGGGTTTGGGTTAGAGTTAGGGGTTGGGTTGGGGTCAACCCAGGCAAAGTGCAGACATGAATATCGGGCACTGGAGGTGATTTTCCTGGGTAAAAGACAGCCATAAACGTCGGCGCGACCAAATACGACGACATACGACCATTCTCAAAAGTGCCCAAAATGCACTAAAATTGGTTTTAAATCAGCACTCATCGATCAATTACAAATATTATATATTTAATACAAATATTTGACCTTTTTAAACATTAAAACCGGGCCCAGGAGGGTGATTTACCCGAAGAAATGACACTTTTGACCCGGCAATTTGACCCTAATTGCAGTAAAAAAAAATGTCCACAGTGTGGCAGAGTTCTGCGGGTTCCATAGCGGCCCAGTGCGTACATTGGAACATGTGGAAAAAGTTGGAAAAATGTTAAACATGGTCGAAAATGGTTAAAATCAACCCAGAAATAGTGCATTGAAAGCCCGCAGAAAGTTTTGGAAAAGATCGGTAAATTTGGGAAAATGTCAAAAATGGTCGAAAATGTTTAAAATCAACCCAGGAATAGTGCATTGAAAGCCCGCAGAAAGTTTTGGAAAAGATCGGTAAATTTGGGAAAATGTCAAAAATGGTCAAAAATGTTTAAAATCAACCCAGGAATAGTGCATTGAAAGCCCGCAGAAAGTTTTGGAAAAGATCGGTAAATTTGGGAAAATGTCAAAAATGGTCGAAAATGTTTAAAATCAACCCAGGAATAGTGCATTGAAAGCCCGCAGAAAGTTTTGGAAAAGATCGGTAAATTTGGGAAAATGTCAAAAATGGTCAAAAATGTTTAAAATCAACCCAGGAATAGTGCATTGAAAGCCCGCAGAAAGTTTTGGAAAAGATCGGTAAATTTGGGAAAATGTCAAAAATGGTCGAAAATGTTTAAAATCAACCCAGGAATAGTGCACCGAAAGCCCGCAGAAAGTTTTGGAAAAGATCGGTAAATTTAAATTTAAGCGTTTTTTTTCTAAGTGTGGAGGGACTTAGAAAAAATCCGCTTAAATTTAAGCGTTTTTTTTCTAAGTGTGGAGGGACTTAGAAAAAATCCGCTTAAATTTAAGCGTTTTTTTTCTAAGTGTGGAGGGACTTAGAAAAAATCCGCTTAAATTTAAGCGTTTTTTTTCTAAGTGTGGAGGGACTTAGAAAAAATCCGCTTAAATTTAAGCTTTTTTTTTCTAAGTGTGGAGGGACTTAGAAAAAATCCGCTTAAATTTAAACGTTTTTTTTCTAAGTGTGGAGGGACTTAGAAAAAATCCGCTTAAATTTAAGCGTTTTTTTTCTAAGTGTGGAGGGACTTAGAAAAATTTCTGGAGCTCAGAAATTCAGCGGGGCATCAGCCGACCCAATCCGCTCACGGTGCACTATTCTCGGATCGACTCGGGGCGAACCCCCGCCGATTTTAAAAGTGCTGAAACTCGAAAAATATACGGAGCTCGACGATGAAACCTGGTATCTGTCGATAATAGTGCATCGAAAGCCCGCAGAAAGTTTTGGAAAAAGATCGGTAAATTTGGGAAAATGTCAAAAATGGTCGAAAATGTTTAAAATCAACCCAGGAATAGTGCACCGAAAGCCCGCAGAAAGTTTTGGAAAAGATCGGTAAATTTGGGAAAATGTCAAAAATGGTCGAAAATGTTTAAAATCAACCCAGGAATAGTGCATTGAAAGCCCGCAGAAAGTTTTGGAAAAGATCGGTAAATTTGGGAAAATGTCAAAAATGGTCAAAAATGTTTAAAATCAACCCAGGAATAGTGCATTGAAAGCCCGCAGAAAGTTTTGGAAAAGATCGGTAAATTTGGGAAAATGTCAAAAATGGTCGAAAATGTTTAAAATCAACCCAGGAATAGTGCATTGAAAGCCCGCAGAAAGTTTTGGAAAAGATCGGTAAATTTGGGAAAATGTCAAAAATGGTCGAAAATGTTTAAAATTAACCCAGGAATAGTGCATCGAAAGACCGCAGAAATTTTTTCTGGGTCTACCAGCGCTAGAAATTTTTTTTGGGTCTACCAGGGGTAGAATTTTTTTTTTTTTTTTTTTAATTTTTAAAACGTTATTTAGCTCTAGGCGGCGTACAGGGCTCCACAGATGGGTTTGGGTTTGGGTTTGGGTTAGAGTTAGGGGTTGGGTTGGGGTCAACCCAGGCAAAGTGCAGACATGAATATCGGGCACTGGAGGTGATTTTCCTGGGTAAAAGACAGCCATAAACGTCGGCGCGACCAAATACGACGACATACGACCATTCTCAAAAGTGCCCAAAATGCACTAAAATTGGTTTTAAATCAGCACTCATCGATCAAATACAAATATTATATATTTAATACAAATATTTGACCTTTTTAAACATTAAAACCGGGCCCAGGAGGGTGATTTACCCGAAGAAATGACACTTTTGACCCGGCAATTTGACCCTAATTGCAGTAAAAAAAAATGTCCACAGTGTGGCAGAGTTCTGCGGGTTCCATAGCGGCCCAGTGCGTACATTGGAACATGTGGAAAAAGTTGGAAAAATGTTAAACATGGTCGAAAATGGTTAAAATCAACCCAGAAATAGTGCATTGAAAGCCCGCAGAAAGTTTTGGAAAAGATCGGTAAATTTGGGAAAATGTCAAAAATGGTCGAAAATGTTTAAAATCAACCCAGGAATAGTGCATTGAAAGCCCGCAGAAAGTTTTGGAAAAGATCGGTAAATTTGGGAAAATGTCAAAAATGGTCAAAAATGTTTAAAATCAACCCAGGAATAGTGCATTGAAAGCCCGCAGAAAGTTTTGGAAAAGATCGGTAAATTTGGGAAAATGTCAAAAATGGTCGAAAATGTTTAAAATCAACCCAGGAATAGTGCACCGAAAGCCCGCAGAAAGTTTTGGAAAAGATCGGTAAATTTAAATTTAAGCGTTTTTTTTCTAAGTGTGGAGGGACTTAGAAAAAATCCGCTTAAATTTAAGCGTTTTTTTTTCTAAGTGTGGAGGGACTTAGAAAAAATCCGCTTAAATTTAAGCGTTTTTTTTCTAAGTGTGGAGGGACTTAGAAAAAATCCGCTTAAATTTAAGCGTTTTTTTTTCTAAGTGTGGAGGGACTTAGAAAAAATCCGCTTAAATTTAAGCGTTTTTTTTCTAAGTGTGGAGGGACTTAGAAAAAATCCGCTTAAATTTAAGCGTTTTTTTTTCTAAGTGTGGAGGGACTTAGAAAAATTTCTGGAGCTCAGAAATTCAGCGGGGCATCAGCCGACCCAATCCGCTCACGGTGCACTATTCTCGGATCGACTCGGGGCGAACCCCCGCCGATTTTAAAAGTGCTGAAACTCGAAAAATATACGGAGCTCGACGATGAAACCTGGTATCTGTCGATAATAGTGCATCGAAAGCCCGCAGAAAGTTTTGGAAAAAGATAGGTAAATTTGGGAAAATGTCAAAAATGGTCGAAAATGTTTAAAATCAACCCAGGAATAGTGCACCGAAAGCCCGCAGAAAGTTTTGGAAAAGATCGGTAAATTTGGGAAAATGTCAAAAATGGTCGAAAATGTTTAAAATCAACCCAGGAATAGTGCACCGAAAGCCCGCAGAAAGTTTTGGAAAAGATCGGTAAATTTAAATTTAAGCGTTTTTTTTCTAAGTGTGGAGGGACTTAGAAAAAATCCGCTTAAATTTAAGCGTTTTTTTTCTAAGTGTGGAGGGACTTAGAAAAAATCCGCTTAAATTTAAGCGTTTTTTTTCTAAGTGTGGAGGGACTTAGAAAAATTTCTGGAGCTCAGAAATTCAGCGGGGCATCAGCCGACCCAATCCGCTCACGGTGCACTATTCTCGGATCGACTCGGGGCGAACCCCCGCCGATTTTAAAAGTGCTAAAACTCGAAAAATATACGGAGCTCGACGATGAAACTTGGTATCTGTCGATAATAGTGCATCGAAAGCCCGCAGAAAGTTTTGGAAAAAGATCGGTAAATTTGGGAAAATGTCAAAAATGGTCGAAAATGTTTAAAATCAACCCAGGAATAGTGCACCGAAAGCCCGCAGAAAGTTTTGGAAAAGATCGGTAAATTTAAATTTAAGCGTTTTTTTTCTAAGTGTGGAGGGACTTAGAAAAAATCCGCTTAAATTTAAGCGTTTTTTTTCTAAGTGTGGAGGGACTTAGAAAAAATCCGCTTAAATTTAAGCGTTTTTTTTCTAAGTGTGGAGGGACTTAGAAAAAATCCGCTTAAATTTAAGCGTTTTTTTTCTAAGTGTGGAGGGACTTAGAAAAAATCTGCTTAAATTTAAGCGTTTTTTTTCTAAGTGTGGAGGGACTTAGAAAAAATCCGCTTAAATTTAAGTGTTTTTTTTCTAAGTGTGGAGGGACTTAGAAAAAATTCTGGAGCTCAGAAATTCAGCGGGGCATCAGCCGACCCAATCCGCTCACGGTGCACTATTCTCGGATCGACTCGGGGCGAACCCCCGCCGATTTTAAAAGTGCTGAAACTCGAAAAATATACGGAGCTCGACGATGAAACCTGGTATCTGTCGATAATAGTGCATCGAAAGCCCGCAGAAAGTTTTGGAAAAAGATCGGTAAATTTGGGAAAATGTCAAAAATGGTCGAAAATGTTTAAAATCAACCCAGGAATAGTGCACCGAAAGCCCGCAGAAAGTTTTGGAAAAGATCGGTAAATTTGGGAAAATGTCAAAAATGGTCAAAAATGTTTAAAATCAACCCAGGAATAGTGCATTGAAAGCCCGCAGAAAGTTTTGGAAAAGATCGGTAAATTTGGGAAAATGTCAAAAATGGTCAAAAATGTTTAAAATCAACCCAGGAATAGTGCATTGAAAGCCCGCAGAAAGTTTTGGAAAAGATCGGTAAATTTGGGAAAATGTCAAAAATGGTCGAAAATGTTTAAAATCAACCCAGGAATAGTGCATTGAAAGCCCGCAGAAAGTTTTGGAAAAGATCGGTAAATTTGGGAAAATGTCAAAAATGGTCGAAAATGTTTAAAATTAACCCAGGAATAGTGCATCGAAAGACCGCAGAAATTTTTTCTGGGTCTACCAGCGCTAGAAATTTTTTTTGGGTCTACCAGGGGTAGAATTTTTTTTTTTTTTTTTTTAATTTTTAAAACGTTATTTAGCTCTAGGCGGCATACAGGGCTCCACAGATGGGTTTGGGTTTGGGTTTGGGTTAGAGTTAGGGGTTGGGTTGGGGTCAACCCAGGCAAAGTGCAGACATGAATATCGGGCACTGGAGGTGATTTTCCTGGGTAAAAGACAGCCATAAACGTCGGCGCGACCAAATACGACGACATACGACCATTCTCAAAAGTGCCCAAAATGCACTAAAATTGGTTTTAAATCAGCACTCATCGATCAAATACAAATATTATATATTTAATACAAATATTTGACCTTTTTAAACATTAAAACCGGGCCCAGGAGGGTGATTTACCCGAAGAAATGACACTTTTGACCCGGCAATTTGACCCTAATTGCAGTAAAAAAAAATGTCCACAGTGTGGCAGAGTTCTGCGGGTTCCATAGCGGCCCAGTGCGTACATTGGAACATGTGGAAAAAGTTGGAAAAATGTTAAAAATGGTCGAAAATGGTTAAAATCAACCCAGAAATAGTGCATTGAAAGCCCGCAGAAAGTTTTGGAAAAGATCGGTAAATTTGGGAAAATGTCAAAAATGGTCGAAAATGTTTAAAATCAACCCAGGAATAGTGCATTGAAAGCCCGCAGAAAGTTTTGGAAAAGATCGGTAAATTTGGGAAAATGTCAAAAATGGTCGAAAATGTTTAAAATCAACCCAGGAATAGTGCATTGAAAGCCCGCAGAAAGTTTTGGAAAAGATCGGTAAATTTGGGAAAATGTCAAAAATGGTCAAAAATGTTTAAAATCAACCCAGGAATAGTGCATTGAAAGCCCGCAGAAAGTTTTGGAAAAGATCGGTAAATTTGGGAAAATGTCAAAAATGGTCGAAAATGTTTAAAATCAACCCAGGAATAGTGCATTGAAAGCCCGCAGAAAGTTTTGGAAAAGATCGGTAAATTTGGGAAAATGTCAAAAATGGTCAAAAATGTTTAAAATCAACCCAGGAATAGTGCATTGAAAGCCCGCAGAAAGTTTTGGAAAAGATCGGTAAATTTGGGAAAATGTCAAAAATGGTCGAAAATGTTTAAAATCAACCCAGGAATAGTGCACCGAAAGCCCGCAGAAAGTTTTGGAAAAGATCGGTAAATTTAAATTTAAGCGTTTTTTTTTCTAAGTGTGGAGGGACTTAGAAAAAATCCGCTTAAATTTAAGCGTTTTTTTTCTAAGTGTGGAGGGACTTAGAAAAAATCCGCTTAAATTTAAGCGTTTTTTTTTCTAAGTGTGGAGGGACTTAGAAAAAATCCGCTTAAATTTAAGCGTTTTTTTTCTAAGTGTGGAGGGACTTAGAAAAAATCCGCTTAAATTTAAGCGTTTTTTTTCTAAGTGTGGAGGGACTTAGAAAAAATCCGCTTAAATTTAAGCGTTTTTTTTCTAAGTGTGGAGGGACTTAGAAAAATTTCTGGAGCTCAGAAATTCAGCGGGGCATCAGCCGACCCAATCCGCTCACGGTGCACTATTCTCGGATCGACTCGGGGCGAACCCCCGCCGATTTTAAAAGTGCTGAAACTCGAAAAATATACGGAGCTCGACGATGAAACCTGGTATCTGTCGATAATAGTGCATCGAAAGCCCGCAGAAAGTTTTGGAAAAAGATCGGTAAATTTGGGAAAATGTCAAAAATGGTCGAAAATGTTTAAAATCAACCCAGGAATAGTGCACCGAAAGCCCGCAGAAAGTTTTGGAAAAGATCGGTAAATTTGGGAAAATGTCAAAAATGGTCGAAAATGTTTAAAATCAACCCAGGAATAGTGCATTGAAAGCCCGCAGAAAGTTTTGGAAAAGATCGGTAAATTTGGGAAAATGTCAAAAATGGTCAAAAATGTTTAAAATCAACCCAGGAATAGTGCATTGAAAGCCCGCAGAAAGTTTTGGAAAAGATCGGTAAATTTGGGAAAATGTCAAAAATGGTCGAAAATGTTTAAAATCAACCCAGGAATAGTGCATTGAAAGCCCGCAGAAAGTTTTGGAAAAGATCGGTAAATTTGGGAAAATGTCAAAAATGGTCAAAAATGTTTAAAATCAACCCAGGAATAGTGCATTGAAAGCCCGCAGAAAGTTTTGGAAAAGATCGGTAAATTTGGGAAAATGTCAAAAATGGTCGAAAATGTTTAAAATCAACCCAGGAATAGTGCACCGAAAGCCCGCAGAAAGTTTTGGAAAAGATCGGTAAATTTGGGAAAATGTCAAAAATGGTCGAAAATGTTTAAAATCAACCCAGGAATAGTGCATTGAAAGCCCGCAGAAAGTTTTGGAAAAGATCGGTAAATTTGGGAAAATGTCAAAAATGGTCGAAAATGTTTAAAATCAACCCAGGAATAGTGCATTGAAAGCCCGCAGAAAGTTTTGGAAAAGATCGGTAAATTTGGGAAAATGTCAAAAATGGTCGAAAATGTTTAAAATCAACCCAGGAATAGTGCATTGAAAGCCCGCAGAAAGTTTTGGAAAAGATCGGTAAATTTGGGAAAATGTCAAAAATGGTCAAAAATGTTTAAAATCAACCCAGGAATAGTGCATTGAAAGCCCGCAGAAAGTTTTGGAAAAGATCGGTATATTTGGGAAAATGTCAAAAATGGTCGAAAATGTTTAAAATCAACCCAGGAATAGTGCATTGAAAGCCCGCAGAAAGTTTTGGAAAAGATCGGTAAATTTGGGAAAATGTCAAAAATGGTCAAAAATGTTTAAAATCAACCCAGGAATAGTGCATTGAAAGCCCGCAGAAAGTTTTGGAAAAGATCGGTAAATTTGGGAAAATGTCAAAAATGGTCAAAAATGTTTAAAATCAACCCAGGAATAGTGCATTGAAAGCCCGCAGAAAGTTTTGGAAAAGATCGGTAAATTTGGGAAAATGTCAAAAATGGTCGAAAATGTTTAAAATCAACCCAGGAATAGTGCATTGAAAGCCCGCAGAAAGTTTTGGAAAAGATCGGTAAATTTGGGAAAATGTCAAAAATGGTCGAAAATGTTTAAAATTAACCCAGGAATAGTGCATCGAAAGACCGCAGAAATTTTTTCTGGGTCTACCAGCGCTAGAAATTTTTTCTGGGTCTACCAGGGGTAGAAATTTTTTTTGGGTCTACCAGGGGTAGAATTTTTTTTTTTTTTTTTTAAATTTTTAAAACGTTATTTAGCTCTAGGCGGCGTACAGGGCTCCACAGATGGGTTTGGGTTTGGGTTTGGGTTAGAGTTAGGGGTTGGGTTGGGGTCAACCCAGGCAAAGTGCAGACATGAATATCGGGCACTGGAGGTGATTTTCCTGGGTAAAAGACAGCCATAAACGTCGGCGCGACCAAATACGACGACATACGACCATTCTCAAAAGTGCCCAAAATGCACTAAAATTGGTTTTAAATCAGCACTCATCGATCAAATACAAATATTATATATTTAATACAAATATTTGACCTTTTTAAACATTAAAACCGGGCCCAGGAGGGTGATTTACCCGAAGAAATGACACTTTTGACCCGGCAATTTGACCCTAATTGCAGTAAAAAAAAATGTCCACAGTGTGGCAGAGTTCTGCGGGTTCCATAGCGGCCCAGTGCGTACATTGGAACATGTGGAAAAAGTTGGAAAAATGTTAAACATGGTCGAAAATGGTTAAAATCAACCCAGAAATAGTGCATTGAAAGCCCGCAGAAAGTTTTGGAAAAGATCGGTAAATTTGGGAAAATGTCAAAAATGGTCGAAAATGTTTAAAATCAACCCAGGAATAGTGCATTGAAAGCCCGCAGAAAGTTTTGGAAAAGATCGGTAAATTTGGGAAAATGTCAAAAATGGTCAAAAATGTTTAAAATCAACCCAGGAATAGTGCATTGAAAGCCCGCAGAAAGTTTTGGAAAAGATCGGTAAATTTGGGAAAATGTCAAAAATGGTCGAAAATGTTTAAAATCAACCCAGGAATAGTGCATTGAAAGCCCGCAGAAAGTTTTGGAAAAGATCGGTAAATTTGGGAAAATGTCAAAAATGGTCAAAAATGTTTAAAATCAACCCAGGAATAGTGCATTGAAAGCCCGCAGAAAGTTTTGGAAAAGATCGGTAAATTTGGGAAAATGTCAAAAATGGTCGAAAATGTTTAAAATCAACCCAGGAATAGTGCACCGAAAGCCCGCAGAAAGTTTTGGAAAAGATCGGTAAATTTAAATGTAAGCGTTTTTTTTCTAAGTGTGGAGGGACTTAGAAAAAATCCGCTTAAATTTAAGCGTTTTTTTTCTAAGTGTGGAGGGACTTAGAAAAAATCCGCTTAAATTTAAGCGTTTTTTTTCTAAGTGTGGAGGGACTTAGAAAAAATCCGCTTAAATTTAAGCGTTTTTTTTCTAAGTGTGGAGGGACTTAGAAAAAATCCGCTTAAATTTAAGCGTTTTTTTTCTAAGTGTGGAGGGACTTAGAAAAAATCCGCTTAAATTTAAGCGTTTTTTTTCTAAGTGTGGAGGGACTTAGAAAAAATCCGCTTAAATTTAAGCGTTTTTTTTCTAAGTGTGGAGGGACTTAGAAAAATTTCTGGAGCTCAGAAATTCAGCGGGGCATCAGCCGACCCAATCCGCTCACGGTGCACTATTCTCGGATCGACTCGGGGCGAACCCCCGCCGATTTTAAAAGTGCTGAAACTCGAAAAATATACGGAGCTCGACGATGAAACCTGGTATCTGTCGATAATAGTGCATCGAAAGCCCGCAGAAAGTTTTGGAAAAAGATAGGTAAATTTGGGAAAATGTCAAAAATGGTCGAAAATGTTTAAAATCAACCCAGGAATAGTGCACCGAAAGCCCGCAGAAAGTTTTGGAAAAGATCGGTAAATTTGGGAAAATGTCAAAAATGGTCGAAAATGTTTAAAATCAACCCAGGAATAGTGCACCGAAAGCCCGCAGAAAGTTTTGGAAAAGATCGGTAAATTTAAATTTAAGCGTTTTTTTTCTAAGTGTGGAGGGACTTAGAAAAAATCCGCTTAAATTTAAGCGTTTTTTTTCTAAGTGTGGAGGGACTTAGAAAAAATCCGCTTAAATTTAAGCGTTTTTTTTCTAAGTGTGGAGGGACTTAGAAAAATTTCTGGAGCTCAGAAATTCAGCGGGGCATCAGCCGACCCAATCCGCTCACGGTGCACTATTCTCGGATCGACTCGGGGCGAACCCCCGCCGATTTTAAAAGTGCTAAAACTCGAAAAATATACGGAGCTCGACGATGAAACTTGGTATCTGTCGATAATAGTGCATCGAAAGCCCGCAGAAAGTTTTGGAAAAAGATCGGTAAATTTGGGAAAATGTCAAAAATGGTCGAAAATGTTTAAAATCAACCCAGGAATAGTGCACCGAAAGCCCGCAGAAAGTTTTGGAAAAGATCGGTAAATTTAAATTTAAGCGTTTTTTTTCTAAGTGTGGAGGGACTTAGAAAAAATCCGCTTAAATTTAAGCGTTTTTTTTCTAAGTGTGGAGGGACTTAGAAAAAATCCGCTTAAATTTAAGCGTTTTTTTTCTAAGTGTGGAGGGACTTAGAAAAAATCCGCTTAAATTTAAGCGTTTTTTTTCTAAGTGTGGAGGGACTTAGAAAAAATCTGCTTAAATTTAAGCGTTTTTTTTCTAAGTGTGGAGGGACTTAGAAAAAATCCGCTTAAATTTAAGTGTTTTTTTTCTAAGTGTGGAGGGACTTAGAAAAAATTCTGGAGCTCAGAAATTCAGCGGGGCATCAGCCGACCCAATCCGCTCACGGTGCACTATTCTCGGATCGACTCGGGGCGAACCCCCGCCGATTTTAAAAGTGCTGAAACTCGAAAAATATACGGAGCTCGACGATGAAACCTGGTATCTGTCGATAATAGTGCATCGAAAGCCCGCAGAAAGTTTTGGAAAAAGATCGGTAAATTTGGGAAAATGTCAAAAATGGTCGAAAATGTTTAAAATCAACCCAGGAATAGTGCACCGAAAGCCCGCAGAAAGTTTTGGAAAAGATCGGTAAATTTGGGAAAATGTCAAAAATGGTCGAAAATGTTTAAAATCAACCCAGGAATAGTGCATTGAAAGCCCGCAGAAAGTTTTGGAAAAGATCGGTAAATTTGGGAAAATGTCAAAAATGGTCAAAAATGTTTAAAATCAACCCAGGAATAGTGCATTGAAAGCCCGCAGAAAGTTTTGGAAAAGATCGGTAAATTTGGGAAAATGTCAAAAATGGTCGAAAATGTTTAAAATCAACCCAGGAATAGTGCATTGAAAGCCCGCAGAAAGTTTTGGAAAAGATCGGTAAATTTGGGAAAATGTCAAAAATGGTCGAAAATGTTTAAAATTAACCCAGGAATAGTGCATCGAAAGACCGCAGAAATTTTTTCTGGGTCTACCAGCGCTAGAAATTTTTTTTGGGTCTACCAGGGGTAGAATTTTTTTTTTTTTTTTTTTAATTTTTAAAACGTTATTTAGCTCTAGGCGGCATACAGGGCTCCACAGATGGGTTTGGGTTTGGGTTTGGGTTAGAGTTAGGGGTTGGGTTGGGGTCAACCCAGGCAAAGTGCAGACATGAATATCGGGCACTGGAGGTGATTTTCCTGGGTAAAAGACAGCCATAAACGTCGGCGCGACCAAATACGACGACATACGACCATTCTCAAAAGTGCCCAAAATGCACTAAAATTGGTTTTAAATCAGCACTCATCGATCAAATACAAATATTATATATTTAATACAAATATTTGACCTTTTTAAACATTAAAACCGGGCCCAGGAGGGTGATTTACCCGAAGAAATGACACTTTTGACCCGGCAATTTGACCCTAATTGCAGTAAAAAAAAATGTCCACAGTGTGGCAGAGTTCTGCGGGTTCCATAGCGGCCCAGTGCGTACATTGGAACATGTGGAAAAAGTTGGAAAAATGTTAAAAATGGTCGAAAATGGTTAAAATCAACCCAGAAATAGTGCATTGAAAGCCCGCAGAAAGTTTTGGAAAAGATCGGTAAATTTGGGAAAATGTCAAAAATGGTCGAAAATGTTTAAAATCAACCCAGGAATAGTGCATTGAAAGCCCGCAGAAAGTTTTGGAAAAGATCGGTAAATTTGGGAAAATGTCAAAAATGGTCGAAAATGTTTAAAATCAACCCAGGAATAGTGCATTGAAAGCCCGCAGAAAGTTTTGGAAAAGATCGGTAAATTTGGGAAAATGTCAAAAATGGTCAAAAATGTTTAAAATCAACCCAGGAATAGTGCATTGAAAGCCCGCAGAAAGTTTTGGAAAAGATCGGTAAATTTGGGAAAATGTCAAAAATGGTCGAAAATGTTTAAAATCAACCCAGGAATAGTGCATTGAAAGCCCGCAGAAAGTTTTGGAAAAGATCGGTAAATTTGGGAAAATGTCAAAAATGGTCAAAAATGTTTAAAATCAACCCAGGAATAGTGCATTGAAAGCCCGCAGAAAATTTTGGAAAAGATCGGTAAATTTGGGAAAATGTCAAAAATGGTCGAAAATGTTTAAAATCAACCCAGGAATAGTGCACCGAAAGCCCGCAGAAAGTTTTGGAAAAGATCGGTAAATTTAAATTTAAGCGTTTTTTTTCTAAGTGTGGAGGGACTTAGAAAAAATCCGCTTAAATTTAAGCGTTTTTTTTCTAAGTGTGGAGGGACTTAGAAAAAATCCGCTTAAATTTAAGCGTTTTTTTTCTAAGTGTGGAGGGACTTAGAAAAAATCCGCTTAAATTTAAGCGTTTTTTTTCTAAGTGTGGAGGGACTTAGAAAAAATCCGCTTAAATTTAAGCGTTTTTTTTCTAAGTGTGGAGGGACTTAGAAAAAATCCGCTTAAATTTAAGCGTTTTTTTTCTAAGTGTGGAGGGACTTAGAAAAAATCCGCTTAAATTTAAGCGTTTTTTTTCTAAGTGTGGAGGGACTTAGAAAAATTTCTGGAGCTCAGAAATTCAGCGGGGCATCAGCCGACCCAATCCGCTCACGGTGCACTATTCTCGGATCGACTCGGGGCGAACCCCCGCCGATTTTAAAAGTGCTGAAACTCGAAAAATATACGGAGCTCGACGATGAAACCTGGTATCTGTCGATAATAGTGCATCGAAAGCCCGCAGAAAGTTTTGGAAAAAGATCGGTAAATTTGGGAAAATGTCAAAAATGGTCGAAAATGTTTAAAATCAACCCAGGAATAGTGCACCGAAAGCCCGCAGAAAGTTTTGGAAAAGATCGGTAAATTTGGGAAAATGTCAAAAATGGTCGAAAATGTTTAAAATCAACCCAGGAATAGTGCATTGAAAGCCCGCAGAAAGTTTTGGAAAAGATCGGTAAATTTGGGAAAATGTCAAAAATGGTCAAAAATGTTTAAAATCAACCCAGGAATAGTGCATTGAAAGCCCGCAGAAAGTTTTGGAAAAGATCGGTAAATTTGGGAAAATGTCAAAAATGGTCGAAAATGTTTAAAATCAACCCAGGAATAGTGCATTGAAAGCCCGCAGAAAGTTTTGGAAAAGATCGGTAAATTTGGGAAAATGTCAAAAATGGTCAAAAATGTTTAAAATCAACCCAGGAATAGTGCATTGAAAGCCCGCAGAAAGTTTTGGAAAAGATCGGTAAATTTGGGAAAATGTCAAAAATGGTCGAAAATGTTTAAAATCAACCCAGGAATAGTGCACCGAAAGCCCGCGGAAAGTTTTGGAAAAGATCGGTAAATTTGGGAAAATGTCAAAAATGGTCGAAAATGTTTAAAATTAACCCAGGAATAGTGCATCGAAAGACCGCAGAAATTTTTTCTGGGTCTACCAGCGCTAGAAATTTTTTTTGGGTCTACCAGGGGTAGAATTTTTTTTTTTTTTTTTTTAATTTTTAAAACGTTATTTAGCTCTAGGCGGCGTACAGGGCTCCACAGATGGGTTTGGGTTTGGGTTTGGGTTAGAGTTAGGGGTTGGGTTGGGGTCAACCCAGGCAAAGTGCAGACATGAATATCGGGCACTGGAGGTGATTTTCCTGGGTAAAAGACAGCCATAAACGTCGGCGCGACCAAATACGACGACATACGACCATTCTCAAAAGTGCCCAAAATGCACTAAAATTGGTTTTAAATCAGCACTCATCGATCAAATACAAATATTATATATTTAATACAAATATTTGACCTTTTTAAACATTAAAACCGGGCCCAGGAGGGTGATTTACCCGAAGAAATGACACTTTTGACCCGGCAATTTGACCCTAATTGCAGTAAAAAAAAATGTCCACAGTGTGGCAGAGTTCTGCGGGTTCCATAGCGGCCCAGTGCGTACATTGGAACATGTGGAAAAAGTTGGAAAAATGTTAAACATGGTCGAAAATGGTTAAAATCAACCCAGAAATAGTGCATTGAAAGCCCGCAGAAAGTTTTGGAAAAGATCGGTAAATTTGGGAAAATGTCAAAAATGGTCGAAAATGTTTAAAATCAACCCAGGAATAGTGCATTGAAAGCCCGCAGAAAGTTTTGGAAAAGATCGGTAAATTTGGGAAAATGTCAAAAATGGTCAAAAATGTTTAAAATCAACCCAGGAATAGTGCATTGAAAGCCCGCAGAAAGTTTTGGAAAAGATCGGTAAATTTGGGAAAATGTCAAAAATGGTCGAAAATGTTTAAAATCAACCCAGGAATAGTGCATTGAAAGCCCGCAGAAAGTTTTGGAAAAGATCGGTAAATTTGGGAAAATGTCAAAAATGGTCAAAAATGTTTAAAATCAACCCAGGAATAGTGCATTGAAAGCCCGCAGAAAGTTTTGGAAAAGATCGGTAAATTTGGGAAAATGTCAAAAATGGTCGAAAATGTTTAAAATCAACCCAGGAATAGTGCACCGAAAGCCCGCAGAAAGTTTTGGAAAAGATCGGTAAATTTAAATTTAAGCGTTTTTTTTCTAAGTGTGGAGGGACTTAGAAAAAATCCGCTTAAATTTAAGCGTTTTTTTTCTAAGTGTGGAGGGACTTAGAAAAAATCCGCTTAAATTTAAGCGTTTTTTTTTCTAAGTGTGGAGGGACTTAGAAAAAATCCGCTTAAATTTAAGCGTTTTTTTTCTAAGTGTGGAGGGACTTAGAAAAAATCCGCTTAAATTTAAGCTTTTTTTTTCTAAGTGTGGAGGGACTTAGAAAAAATCCGCTTAAATTTAAGCGTTTTTTTTCTAAGTGTGGAGGGACTTAGAAAAAATCCGCTTAAATTTAAGCGTTTTTTTTCTAAGTGTGGAGGGACTTAGAAAAATTTCTGGAGCTCAGAAATTCAGCGGGGCATCAGCCGACCCAATCCGCTCACGGTGCACTATTCTCGGATCGACTCGGGGCGAACCCCCGCCGATTTTAAAAGTGCTGAAACTCGAAAAATATACGGAGCTCGACGATGAAACCTGGTATCTGTCGATAATAGTGCATCGAAAGCCCGCAGAAAGTTTTGGAAAAAGATCGGTAAATTTGGGAAAATGTCAAAAATGGTCGAAAATGTTTAAAATCAACCCAGGAATAGTGCACCGAAAGCCCGCAGAAAGTTTTGGAAAAGATCGGTAAATTTGGGAAAATGTCAAAAATGGTCGAAAATGTTTAAAATCAACCCAGGAATAGTGCATTGAAAGCCCGCAGAAAGTTTTGGAAAAGATCGGTAAATTTGGGAAAATGTCAAAAATGGTCAAAAATGTTTAAAATCAACCCAGGAATAGTGCATTGAAAGCCCGCAGAAAGTTTTGGAAAAGATCGGTAAATTTGGGAAAATGTCAAAAATGGTCGAAAATGTTTAAAATCAACCCAGGAATAGTGCATTGAAAGCCCGCAGAAAGTTTTGGAAAAGATCGGTAAATTTGGGAAAATGTCAAAAATGGTCGAAAATGTTTAAAATTAACCCAGGAATAGTGCATCGAAAGACCGCAGAAATTTTTTCTGGGTCTACCAGCGCTAGAAATTTTTTTTGGGTCTACCAGGGGTAGAATTTTTTTTTTTTTTTTTTTAATTTTTAAAACGTTATTTAGCTCTAGGCGGCGTACAGGGCTCCACAGATGGGTTTGGGTTTGGGTTTGGGTTAGAGTTAGGGGTTGGGTTGGGGTCAACCCAGGCAAAGTGCAGACATGAATATCGGGCACTGGAGGTGATTTTCCTGGGTAAAAGACAGCCATAAACGTCGGCGCGACCAAATACGACGACATACGACCATTCTCAAAAGTGCCCAAAATGCACTAAAATTGGTTTTAAATCAGCACTCATCGATCAAATACAAATATTATATATTTAATACAAATATTTGACCTTTTTAAACATTAAAACCGGGCCCAGGAGGGTGATTTACCCGAAGAAATGACACTTTTGACCCGGCAATTTGACCCTAATTGCAGTAAAAAAAAATGTCCACAGTGTGGCAGAGTTCTGCGGGTTCCATAGCGGCCCAGTGCGTACATTGGAACATGTGGAAAACGTTGGAAAAATGTTAAACATGGTCGAAAATGGTTAAAATCAACCCAGAAATAGTGCATTGAAAGCCCGCAGAAAGTTTTGGAAAAGATCGGTAAATTTGGGAAAATGTCAAAAATGGTCGAAAATGTTTAAAATCAACCCAGGAATAGTGCATTGAAAGCCCGCAGAAAGTTTTGGAAAAGATCGGTAAATTTGGGAAAATGTCAAAAATGGTCAAAAATGTTTAAAATCAACCCAGGAATAGTGCATTGAAAGCCCGCAGAAAGTTTTGGAAAAGATCGGTAAATTTGGGAAAATGTCAAAAATGGTCGAAAATGTTTAAAATCAACCCAGGAATAGTGCATTGAAAGCCCGCAGAAAGTTTTGGAAAAGATCGGTAAATTTGGGAAAATGTCAAAAATGGTCAAAAATGTTTAAAATCAACCCAGGAATAGTGCATTGAAAGCCCGCAGAAAGTTTTGGAAAAGATCGGTAAATTTGGGAAAATGTCAAAAATGGTCGAAAATGTTTAAAATCAACCCAGGAATAGTGCACCGAAAGCCCGCAGAAAGTTTTGGAAAAGATCGGTAAATTTAAATGTAAGCGTTTTTTTTCTAAGTGTGGAGGGACTTAGAAAAAATCCGCTTAAATTTAAGCGTTTTTTTTCTAAGTGTGGAGGGACTTAGAAAAAATCTGCTTAAATTTAAGCGTTTTTTTTCTAAGTGTGGAGGGACTTAGAAAAAATCCGCTTAAATTTAAGCGTTTTTTTTCTAAGTGTGGAGGGACTTAGAAAAAATCCGCTTAAATTTAAGCGTTTTTTTTCTAAGTGTGGAGGGACTTAGAAAAAATCCGCTTAAATTTAAGCGTTTTTTTTCTAAGTGTGGAGGGACTTAGAAAAAATCCGCTTAAATTTAAGTGTTTTTTTTCTAAGTGTGGAGGGACTTCGAAAAATTTCTGGAGCTCAGAAATTCAGCGGGGCATCAGCCGACCCAATCCGCTCACGGTGCACTATTCTCGGATCGACTCGGGGCGAACCCCCGCCGATTTTAAAAGTGCTGAAACTCGAAAAATATACGGAGCTCGACGATGAAACCTGGTATCTGTCGATAATAGTGCATCGAAAGCCCGCAGAAAGTTTTGGAAAAAGATCGGTAAATTTGGGAAAATGTCAAAAATGGTCGAAAATGTTTAAAATCAACCCAGGAATAGTGCACCGAAAGCCCGCAGAAAGTTTTGGAAAAGATCGGTAAATTTGGGAAAATGTCAAAAATGGTCGAAAATGTTTAAAATCAACCCAGGAATAGTGCATTGAAAGCCCGCAGAAAGTTTTGGAAAAGATCGGTAAATTTGGGAAAATGTCAAAAATGGTCAAAAATGTTTAAAATCAACCCAGGAATAGTGCATTGAAAGCCCGCAGAAAGTTTTGGAAAAGATCGGTAAATTTGGGAAAATGTCAAAAATGGTCGAAAATGTTTAAAATCAACCCAGGAATAGTGCATTGAAAGCCCGCAGAAAGTTTTGGAAAAGATCGGTAAATTTGGGAAAATGTCAAAAATGGTCGAAAATGTTTAAAATCAACCCAGGAATAGTGCATTGAAAGCCCGCAGAAATTTTTTCTGGGTCTACCAGCGCTAGAAATTTTTTTTGGGTCTACCAGGGGTAGAAATTTTTTTTTTTTTTTTTTAATTTTTAAAACGTTATTTAGCTCTAGGCGGCGTACAGGGCTCCACAGATGGGTTTGGGTTTGGGTTAGAGTTAGGGGTTGGGTTGGGGTCAACCCAGGCAAAGTGCAGACATGAATATCGGGCACTGGAGGTGATTTTCCTGGGTAAAAGACAGCCATAAACGTCGGCGCGACCAAATACGACGACATACGACCATTCTCAAAAGTGCCCAAAATGCACTAAAATTGGTTTTAAATCAGCACTCATCGATCAAATACAAATATTATATATTTAATACAAATATTTGACCTTTTTAAACATTAAAACCGGGCCCAGGAGGGTGATTTACCCGAAGAAATGACACTTTTGACCCGGCAATTTGACCCTAATTGCAGTAAAAAAAAATGTCCACAGTGTGGCAGAGTTCTGCGGGTTCCATAGCGGCCCAGTGCGTACATTGGAACATGTGGAAAAAGTTGGAAAAATGTTAAACATGGTCGAAAATGGTTAAAATCAACCCAGAAATAGTGCATTGAAAGCCCGCAGAAAGTTTTGGAAAAGATCGGTAAATTTGGGAAAATGTCAAAAATGGTCGAAAATGTTTAAAATCAACCCAGGAATAGTGCATTGAAAGCCCGCAGAAAGTTTTGGAAAAGATCGGTAAATTTGGGAAAATGTCAAAAATGGTCAAAAATGTTTAAAATCAACCCAGGAATAGTGCATTGAAAGCCCGCAGAAAGTTTTGGAAAAGATCGGTAAATTTGGGAAAATGTCAAAAATGGTCGAAAATGTTTAAAATCAACCCAGGAATAGTGCATTGAAAGCCCGCAGAAAGTTTTGGAAAAGATCGGTAAATTTGGGAAAATGTCAAAAATGGTCAAAAATGTTTAAAATCAACCCAGGAATAGTGCATTGAAAGCCCGCAGAAAGTTTTGGAAAAGATCGGTAAATTTGGGAAAATGTCAAAAATGGTCGAAAATGTTTAAAATCAACCCAGGAATAGTGCACCGAAAGCCCGCAGAAAGTTTTGGAAAAGATCGGTAAATTTAAATTTAAGCGTTTTTTTTCTAAGTGTGGAGGGACTTAGAAAAAATCTGCTTAAATTTAAGCGTTTTTTTTCTAAGTGTGGAGGGACTTAGAAAAAATCCGCTTAAATTTAAGCGTTTTTTTTCTAAGTGTGGAGGGACTTAGAAAAAATCCGCTTAAATTTAAGCGTTTTTTTTCTAAGTGTGGAGGGACTTAGAAAAAATCCGCTTAAATTTAAGCTTTTTTTTTCTAAGTGTGGAGGGACTTAGAAAAAATCCGCTTAAATTTAAGCGTTTTTTTTCTAAGTGTGGAGGGACTTAGAAAAAATCCGCTTAAATTTAAGCGTTTTTTTTCTAAGTGTGGAGGGACTTAGAAAAATTTCTGGAGCTCAGAAATTCAGCGGGGCATCAGCCGACCCAATCCGCTCACGGTGCACTATTCTCGGATCGACTCGGGGCGAACCCCCGCCGATTTTAAAAGTGCTGAAACTCGAAAAATATACGGAGCTCGACGATGAAACCTGGTATCTGTCGATAATAGTGCATCGAAAGCCCGCAGAAAGTTTTGGAAAAAGATCGGTAAATTTGGGAAAATGTCAAAAATGGTCGAAAATGTTTAAAATCAACCCAGGAATAGTGCACCGAAAGCCCGCAGAAAGTTTTGGAAAAGATCGGTAAATTTGGGAAAATGTCAAAAATGGTCGAAAATGTTTAAAATCAACCCAGGAATAGTGCATTGAAAGCCCGCAGAAAGTTTTGGAAAAGATCGGTAAATTTGGGAAAATGTCAAAAATGGTCAAAAATGTTTAAAATCAACCCAGGAATAGTGCATTGAAAGCCCGCAGAAAGTTTTGGAAAAGATCGGTAAATTTGGGAAAATGTCAAAAATGGTCGAAAATGTTTAAAATCAACCCAGGAATAGTGCATTGAAAGCCCGCAGAAAGTTTTGGAAAAGATCGGTAAATTTGGGAAAATGTCAAAAATGGTCGAAAATGTTTAAAATTAACCCAGGAATAGTGCATCGAAAGACCGCAGAAATTTTTTCTGGGTCTACCAGCGCTAGAAATTTTTTTTGGGTCTACCAGGGGTAGAATTTTTTTTTTTTTTTTTTTAATTTTTAAAACGTTATTTAGCTCTAGGCGGCGTACAGGGCTCCACAGATGGGTTTGGGTTTGGGTTTGGGTTAGAGTTAGGGGTTGGGTTGGGGTCAACCCAGGCAAAGTGCAGACATGAATATCGGGCACTGGAGGTGATTTTCCTGGGTAAAAGACAGCCATAAACGTCGGCGCGACCAAATACGACGACATACGACCATTCTCAAAAGTGCCCAAAATGCACTAAAATTGGTTTTAAATCAGCACTCATCGATCAAATACAAATATTATATATTTAATACAAATATTTGACCTTTTTAAACATTAAAACCGGGCCCAGGAGGGTGATTTACCCGAAGAAATGACACTTTTGACCCGGCAATTTGACCCTAATTGCAGTAAAAAAAAATGTCCACAGTGTGGCAGAGTTCTGCGGGTTCCATAGCGGCCCAGTGCGTACATTGGAACATGTGGAAAAAGTTGGAAAAATGTTAAACATGGTCGAAAATGGTTAAAATCAACCCAGAAATAGTGCATTGAAAGCCCGCAGAAAGTTTTGGAAAAGATCGGTAAATTTGGGAAAATGTCAAAAATGGTCGAAAATGTTTAAAATCAACCCAGGAATAGTGCATTGAAAGCCCGCAGAAAGTTTTGGAAAAGATCGGTAAATTTGGGAAAATGTCAAAAATGGTCAAAAATGTTTAAAATCAACCCAGGAATAGTGCATTGAAAGCCCGCAGAAAGTTTTGGAAAAGATCGGTAAATTTGGGAAAATGTCAAAAATGGTCGAAAATGTTTAAAATCAACCCAGGAATAGTGCATTGAAAGCCCGCAGAAAGTTTTGGAAAAGATCGGTAAATTTGGGAAAATGTCAAAAATGGTCAAAAATGTTTAAAATCAACCCAGGAATAGTGCATTGAAAGCCCGCAGAAAGTTTTGGAAAAGATCGGTAAATTTGGGAAAATGTCAAAAATGGTCGAAAATGTTTAAAATCAACCCAGGAATAGTGCACCGAAAGCCCGCAGAAAGTTTTGGAAAAGATCGGTAAATTTAAATGTAAGCGTTTTTTTTCTAAGTGTGGAGGGACTTAGAAAAAATCCGCTTAAATTTAAGCGTTTTTTTTCTAAGTGTGGAGGGACTTAGAAAAAATCCGCTTAAATTTAAGCGTTTTTTTTCTAAGTGTGGAGGGACTTAGAAAAAATCCGCTTAAATTTAAGCGTTTTTTTTCTAAGTGTGGAGGGACTTAGAAAAAATCCGCTTAAATTTAAGCGTTTTTTTTCTAAGTGTGGAGGGACTTAGAAAAAATCCGCTTAAATTTAAGCGTTTTTTTTCTAAGTGTGGAGGGACTTAGAAAAAATCCGCTTAAATTTAAGTGTTTTTTTTCTAAGTGTGGAGGGACTTCGAAAAATTTCTGGAGCTCAGAAATTCAGCGGGGCATCAGCCGACCCAATCCGCTCACGGTGCACTATTCTCGGATCGACTCGGGGCGAACCCCCGCCGATTTTAAAAGTGCTGAAACTCGAAAAATATACGGAGCTCGACGATGAAACCTGGTATCTGTCGATAATAGTGCATCGAAAGCCCGCAGAAAGTTTTGGAAAAAGATCGGTAAATTTGGGAAAATGTCAAAAATGGTCGAAAATGTTTAAAATCAACCCAGGAATAGTGCACCGAAAGCCCGCAGAAAGTTTTGGAAAAGATCGGTAAATTTGGGAAAATGTCAAAAATGGTCGAAAATGTTTAAAATCAACCCAGGAATAGTGCATTGAAAGCCCGCAGAAAGTTTTGGAAAAGATCGGTAAATTTGGGAAAATGTCAAAAATGGTCAAAAATGTTTAAAATCAACCCAGGAATAGTGCATTGAAAGCCCGCAGAAAGTTTTGGAAAAGATCGGTAAATTTGGGAAAATGTCAAAAATGGTCGAAAATGTTTAAAATCAACCCAGGAATAGTGCATTGAAAGCCCGCAGAAAGTTTTGGAAAAGATCGGTAAATTTAAATTTAAGCGTTTTTTTTCTAAGTGTGGAGGGACTTAGAAAAAATCCGCTTAAATTTAAGCGTTTTTTTTCTAAGTGTGGAGGGACTTAGAAAAAATCCGCTTAAATTTAAGTGTTTTTTTTCTAAGTGTGGAGGGACTTAGAAAAATTTCTGGAGCTCAGAAATTCAGCGGGGCATCAGCCGACCCAATCCGCTCACGGTGCACTATTCTCGGATCGACTCGGGGCGAACCCCCGCCGATTTTAAAAGTGCTGAAACTCGAAAAATATACGGAGCTCGACGATGAAACCTGGTATCTGTCGATAATAGTGCATCGAAAGCCCGCAGAAAGTTTTGGAAAAAGATCGGTAAATTTGGGAAAATGTCAAAAATGGTCGAAAATGTTTAAAATCAACCCAGGAATAGTGCACCGAAAGCCCGCAGAAAGTTTTGGAAAAGATCGGTAAATTTGGGAAAATGTCAAAAATGGTCGAAAATGTTTAAAATCAACCCAGGAATAGTGCATTGAAAGCCCGCAGAAAGTTTTGGAAAAGATCGGTAAATTTGGGAAAATGTCAAAAATGGTCAAAAATGTTTAAAATCAACCCAGGAATAGTGCATTGAAAGCCCGCAGAAAGTTTTGGAAAAGATCGGTAAATTTGGGAAAATGTCAAAAATGGTCGAAAATGTTTAAAATCAACCCAGGAATAGTGCATTGAAAGCCCGCAGAAAGTTTTGGAAAAGATCGGTAAATTTGGGAAAATGTCAAAAATGGTCGAAAATGTTTAAAATTAACCCAGGAATAGTGCATCGAAAGACCGCAGAAATTTTTTCTGGGTCTACCAGCGCTAGAAATTTTTTTTGGGTCTACCAGGGGTAGAATTTTTTTTTTTTTTTTTTTAATTTTTAAAACGTTATTTAGCTCTAGGCGGCGTACAGGGCTCCACAGATGGGTTTGGGTTTGGGTTTGGGTTAGAGTTAGGGGTTGGGTTGGGGTCAACCCAGGCAAAGTGCAGACATGAATATCGGGCACTGGAGGTGATTTTCCTGGGTAAAAGACAGCCATAAACGTCGGCGCGACCAAATACGACGACATACGACCATTCTCAAAAGTGCCCAAAATGCACTAAAATTGGTTTTAAATCAGCACTCATCGATCAAATACAAATATTATATATTTAATACAAATATTTGACCTTTTTAAACATTAAAACCGGGCCCAGGAGGGTGATTTACCCGAAGAAATGACACTTTTGACCCGGCAATTTGACCCTAATTGCAGTAAAAAAAAATGTCCACAGTGTGGCAGAGTTCTGCGGGTTCCATAGCGGCCCAGTGCGTACATTGGAACATGTGGAAAAAGTTGGAAAAATGTTAAAAATGGTCGAAAATGGTTAAAATCAACCCAGAAATAGTGCATTGAAAGCCCGCAGAAAGTTTTGGAAAAGATCGGTAAATTTGGGAAAATGTCAAAAATGGTCGAAAATGTTTAAAATCAACCCAGGAATAGTGCATTGAAAGCCCGCAGAAAGTTTTGGAAAAGATCGGTAAATTTAAATTTAAGCGTTTTTTTTCTAAGTGTGGAGGGACTTAGAAAAAATCCGCTTAAATTTAAGCGTTTTTTTTCTAAGTGTGGAGGGACTTAGAAAAAATCCGCTTAAATTTAAGCGTTTTTTTTCTAAGTGTGGAGGGACTTAGAAAAAATCCGCTTAAATTTAAGCGTTTTTTTTCTAAGTGTGGAGGGACTTAGAAAAAATCCGCTTAAATTTAAGCGTTTTTTTTCTAAGTGTGGAGGGACTTAGAAAAAATCCGCTTAAATTTAAGCGTTTTTTTTCTAAGTGTGGAGGGACTTAGAAAAAATCCGCTTAAATTTAAGTGTTTTTTTTCTAAGTGTGGAGGGACTTCGAAAAATTTCTGGAGCTCAGAAATTCAGCGGGGCATCAGCCGACCCAATCCGCTCACGGTGCACTATTCTCGGATCGACTCGGGGCGAACCCCCGCCGATTTTAAAAGTGCTGAAACTCGAAAAATATACGGAGCTCGACGATGAAACCTGGTATCTGTCGATAATAGTGCATCGAAAGCCCGCAGAAAGTTTTGGAAAAAGATCGGTAAATTTGGGAAAATGTCAAAAATGGTCGAAAATGTTTAAAATCAACCCAGGAATAGTGCACCGAAAGCCCGCAGAAAGTTTTGGAAAAGATCAGTAAATTTGGGAAAATGTCAAAAATGGTCGAAAATGTTTAAAATCAACCCAGGAATAGTGCATTGAAAGCCCGCAGAAAGTTTTGGAAAAGATCGGTAAATTTGGGAAAATGTCAAAAATGGTCAAAAATGTTTAAAATCAACCCAGGAATAGTGCATTGAAAGCCCGCAGAAAGTTTTGGAAAAGATCGGTAAATTTGGGAAAATGTCAAAAATGGTCGAAAATGTTTAAAATCAACCCAGGAATAGTGCATTGAAAGCCCGCAGAAAGTTTTGGAAAAGATCGGTAAATTTGGGAAAATGTCAAAAATGGTCGAAAATGTTTAAAATCAACCCAGGAATAGTGCATTGAAAGCCCGCAGAAATTTTTTCTGGGTCTACCAGCGCTAGAAATTTTTTTTGGGTCTACCAGGGGTAGAAATTTTTTTTTTTTTTTTTTTAATTTTTAAAACGTTATTTAGCTCTAGGCGGCGTACAGGGCTCCACAGATGGGTTTGGGTTTGGGTTAGAGTTAGGGGTTGGGTTGGGGTCAACCCAGGCAAAGTGCAGACATGAATATCGGGCACTGGAGGTGATTTTCCTGGGTAAAAGACAGCCATAAACGTCGGCGCGACCAAATACGACGACATACGACCATTCTCAAAAGTGCCCAAAATGCACTAAAATTGGTTTTAAATCAGCACTCATCGATCAAATACAAATATTATATATTTAATACAAATATTTGACCTTTTTAAACATTAAAACCGGGCCCAGGAGGGTGATTTACCCGAAGAAATGACACTTTTGACCCGGCAATTTGACCCTAATTGCAGTAAAAAAAAATGTCCACAGTGTGGCAGAGTTCTGCGGGTTCCATAGCGGCCCAGTGCGTACATTGGAACATGTGGAAAAAGTTGGAAAAATGTTAAACATGGTCGAAAATGGTTAAAATCAACCCAGAAATAGTGCATTGAAAGCCCGCAGAAAGTTTTGGAAAAGATCGGTAAATTTGGGAAAATGTCAAAAATGGTCGAAAATGTTTAAAATCAACCCAGGAATAGTGCATTGAAAGCCCGCAGAAAGTTTTGGAAAAGATCGGTAAATTTGGGAAAATGTCAAAAATGGTCAAAAATGTTTAAAATCAACCCAGGAATAGTGCATTGAAAGCCCGCAGAAAGTTTTGGAAAAGATCGGTAAATTTGGGAAAATGTCAAAAATGGTCGAAAATGTTTAAAATCAACCCAGGAATAGTGCATTGAAAGCCCGCAGAAAGTTTTGGAAAAGATCGGTAAATTTGGGAAAATGTCAAAAATGGTCAAAAATGTTTAAAATCAACCCAGGAATAGTGCATTGAAAGCCCGCAGAAAGTTTTGGAAAAGATCGGTAAATTTGGGAAAATGTCAAAAATGGTCGAAAATGTTTAAAATCAACCCAGGAATAGTGCACCGAAAGCCCGCAGAAAGTTTTGGAAAAGATCGGTAAATTTAAATTTAAGCGTTTTTTTTCTAAGTGTGGAGGGACTTAGAAAAAATCCGCTTAAATTTAAGCGTTTTTTTTCTAAGTGTGGAGGGACTTAGAAAAAATCCGCTTAAATTTAAGCGTTTTTTTTCTAAGTGTGGAGGGACTTAGAAAAAATCCGCTTAAATTTAAGCGTTTTTTTTCTAAGTGTGGAGGGACTTAGAAAAAATCCGCTTAAATTTAAGCTTTTTTTTTCTAAGTGTGGAGGGACTTAGAAAAAATCCGCTTAAATTTAAGCGTTTTTTTTCTAAGTGTGGAGGGACTTAGAAAAAATCCGCTTAAATTTAAGCGTTTTTTTTCTAAGTGTGGAGGGACTTAGAAAAATTTCTGGAGCTCAGAAATTCAGCGGGGCATCAGCCGACCCAATCCGCTCACGGTGCACTATTCTCGGATCGACTCGGGGCGAACCCCCGCCGATTTTAAAAGTGCTGAAACTCGAAAAATATACGGAGCTCGACGATGAAACCTGGTATCTGTCGATAATAGTGCATCGAAAGCCCGCAGAAAGTTTTGGAAAAAGATCGGTAAATTTGGGAAAATGTCAAAAATGGTCGAAAATGTTTAAAATCAACCCAGGAATAGTGCACCGAAAGCCCGCAGAAAGTTTTGGAAAAGATCGGTAAATTTGGGAAAATGTCAAAAATGGTCGAAAATGTTTAAAATCAACCCAGGAATAGTGCATTGAAAGCCCGCAGAAAGTTTTGGAAAAGATCGGTAAATTTGGGAAAATGTCAAAAATGGTCAAAAATGTTTAAAATCAACCCAGGAATAGTGCATTGAAAGCCCGCAGAAAGTTTTGGAAAAGATCGGTAAATTTGGGAAAATGTCAAAAATGGTCGAAAATGTTTAAAATCAACCCAGGAATAGTGCATTGAAAGCCCGCAGAAAGTTTTGGAAAAGATCGGTAAATTTGGGAAAATGTCAAAAATGGTCGAAAATGTTTAAAATTAACCCAGGAATAGTGCATCGAAAGACCGCAGAAATTTTTTCTGGGTCTACCAGCGCTAGAAATTTTTTTTGGGTCTACCAGGGGTAGAATTTTTTTTTTTTTTTTTTTAATTTTTAAAACGTTATTTAGCTCTAGGCGGCGTACAGGGCTCCACAGATGGGTTTGGGTTTGGGTTTGGGTTAGAGTTAGGGGTTGGGTTGGGGTCAACCCAGGCAAAGTGCAGACATGAATATCGGGCACTGGAGGTGATTTTCCTGGGTAAAAGACAGCCATAAACGTCGGCGCGACCAAATACGACGACATACGACCATTCTCAAAAGTGCCCAAAATGCACTAAAATTGGTTTTAAATCAGCACTCATCGATCAAATACAAATATTATATATTTAATACAAATATTTGACCTTTTTAAACATTAAAACCGGGCCCAGGAGGGTGATTTACCCGAAGAAATGACACTTTTGACCCGGCAATTTGACCCTAATTGCAGTAAAAAAAAATGTCCACAGTGTGGCAGAGTTCTGCGGGTTCCATAGCGGCCCAGTGCGTACATTGGAACATGTGGAAAAAGTTGGAAAAATGTTAAACATGGTCGAAAATGGTTAAAATCAACCCAGAAATAGTGCATTGAAAGCCCGCAGAAAGTTTTGGAAAAGATCGGTAAATTTGGGAAAATGTCAAAAATGGTCGAAAATGTTTAAAATCAACCCAGGAATAGTGCATTGAAAGCCCGCAGAAAGTTTTGGAAAAGATCGGTAAATTTGGGAAAATGTCAAAAATGGTCAAAAATGTTTAAAATCAACCCAGGAATAGTGCATTGAAAGCCCGCAGAAAGTTTTGGAAAAGATCGGTAAATTTGGGAAAATGTCAAAAATGGTCGAAAATGTTTAAAATCAACCCAGGAATAGTGCATTGAAAGCCCGCAGAAAGTTTTGGAAAAGATCGGTAAATTTGGGAAAATGTCAAAAATGGTCAAAAATGTTTAAAATCAACCCAGGAATAGTGCATTGAAAGCCCGCAGAAAGTTTTGGAAAAGATCGGTAAATTTGGGAAAATGTCAAAAATGGTCGAAAATGTTTAAAATCAACCCAGGAATAGTGCACCGAAAGCCCGCAGAAAGTTTTGGAAAAGATCGGTAAATTTAAATGTAAGCGTTTTTTTTCTAAGTGTGGAGGGACTTAGAAAAAATCCGCTTAAATTTAAGCGTTTTTTTTCTAAGTGTGGAGGGACTTAGAAAAAATCCGCTTAAATTTAAGCGTTTTTTTTCTAAGTGTGGAGGGACTTAGAAAAAATCCGCTTAAATTTAAGCGTTTTTTTTCTAAGTGTGGAGGGACTTAGAAAAAATCCGCTTAAATTTAAGCGTTTTTTTTCTAAGTGTGGAGGGACTTAGAAAAAATCCGCTTAAATTTAAGCGTTTTTTTTCTAAGTGTGGAGGGACTTAGAAAAAATCCGCTTAAATTTAAGTGTTTTTTTTCTAAGTGTGGAGGGACTTAGAAAAATTTCTGGAGCTCAGAAATTCAGCGGGGCATCAGCCGACCCAATCCGCTCACGGTGCACTATTCTCGGATCGACTCGGGGCGAACCCCCGCCGATTTTAAAAGTGCTGAAACTCGAAAAATATACGGAGCTCGACGATGAAACCTGGTATCTGTCGATAATAGTGCATCGAAAGCCCGCAGAAAGTTTTGGAAAAAGATCGGTAAATTTGGGAAAATGTCAAAAATGGTCGAAAATGTTTAAAATCAACCCAGGAATAGTGCACCGAAAGCCCGCAGAAAGTTTTGGAAAAGATCGGTAAATTTGGGAAAATGTCAAAAATGGTCGAAAATGTTTAAAATCAACCCAGGAATAGTGCATTGAAAGCCCGCAGAAAGTTTTGGAAAAGATCGGTAAATTTGGGAAAATGTCAAAAATGGTCAAAAATGTTTAAAATCAACCCAGGAATAGTGCATTGAAAGCCCGCAGAAAGTTTTGGAAAAGATCGGTAAATTTGGGAAAATGTCAAAAATGGTCGAAAATGTTTAAAATCAACCCAGGAATAGTGCATTGAAAGCCCGCAGAAAGTTTTGGAAAAGATCGGTAAATTTGGGAAAATGTCAAAAATGGTCGAAAATGTTTAAAATTAACCCAGGAATAGTGCATCGAAAGACCGCAGAAATTTTTTCTGGGTCTACCAGCGCTAGAAATTTTTTTTGGGTCTACCAGGGGTAGAATTTTTTTTTTTTTTTTTTTAATTTTTAAAACGTTATTTAGCTCTAGGCGGCGTACAGGGCTCCACAGATGGGTTTGGGTTTGGGTTTGGGTTAGAGTTAGGTGTTGGGTTGGGGTCAACCCAGGCAAAGTGCAGACATGAATATCGGGCACTGGAGGTGATTTTCCTGGGTAAAAGACAGCCATAAACGTCGGCGCGACCAAATACGACGACATACGACCATTCTCAAAAGTGCCCAAAATGCACTAAAATTGGTTTTAAATCAGCACTCATCGATCAAATACAAATATTATATATTTAATACAAATATTTGACCTTTTTAAACATTAAAACCGGGCCCAGGAGGGTGATTTACCCGAAGAAATGACACTTTTGACCCGGCAATTTGACCCTAATTGCAGTAAAAAAAAATGTCCACAGTGTGGCAGAGTTCTGCGGGTTCCATAGCGGCCCAGTGCGTACATTGGAACATGTGGAAAAAGTTGGAAAAATGTTAAAAATGGTCGAAAATGGTTAAAATCAACCCAGAAATAGTGCATTGAAAGCCCGCAGAAAGTTTTGGAAAAGATCGGTAAATTTGGGAAAATGTCAAAAATGGTCGAAAATGTTTAAAATCAACCCAGGAATAGTGCATTGAAAGCCCGCAGAAAGTTTTGGAAAAGATCGGTAAATTTGGGAAAATGTCAAAAATGGTCAAAAATGTTTAAAATCAACCCAGGAATAGTGCATTGAAAGCCCGCAGAAAGTTTTGGAAAAGATCGGTAAATTTGGGAAAATGTCAAAAATGGTCGAAAATGTTTAAAATAAACCCAGGAATAGTGCACCGAAAGCCCGCAGAAAGTTTTGGAAAAGATCGGTAAATTTAAATGTAAGCGTTTTTTTTTCTAAGTGTGGAGGGACTTAGAAAAAATCCGCTTAAATTTAAGCGTTTTTTTTTCTAAGTGTGGAGGGACTTAGAAAAAATCCGCTTAAATTTAAGCGTTTTTTTTCTAAGTGTGGAGGGACTTAGAAAAAATCCGCTTAAATTTAAGCGTTTTTTTTCTAAGTGTGGAGGGACTTAGAAAAAATCCGCTTAAATTTAAGCGTTTTTTTTCTAAGTGTGGAGGGACTTAGAAAAAATCCGCTTAAATTTAAGCGTTTTTTTTCTAAGTGTGGAGGGACTTAGAAAAAATCCGCTTAAATTTAAGTGTTTTTTTTCTAAGTGTGGAGGGACTTAGAAAAATTTCTGGAGCTCAGAAATTCAGCGGGGCATCAGCCGACCCAATCCGCTCACGGTGCACTATTCTCGGATCGACTCGGGGCGAACCCCCGCCGATTTTAAAAGTGCTGAAACTCGAAAAATATACGGAGCTCGACGATGAAACCTGGTATCTGTCGATAATAGTGCATCGAAAGCCCGCAGAAAGTTTTGGAAAAAGATCGGTAAATTTGGGAAAATGTCAAAAATGGTCGAAAATGTTTAAAATCAACCCAGGAATAGTGCACCGAAAGCCCGCAGAAAGTTTTGGAAAAGATCGGTAAATTTGGGAAAATGTCAAAAATGGTCGAAAATGTTTAAAATCAACCCAGGAATAGTGCATTGAAAGCCCGCAGAAAGTTTTGGAAAAGATCGGTAAATTTGGGAAAATGTCAAAAATGGTCAAAAATGTTTAAAATCAACCCAGGAATAGTGCATTGAAAGCCCGCAGAAAGTTTTGGAAAAGATCGGTAAATTTGGGAAAATGTCAAAAATGGTCGAAAATGTTTAAAATCAACCCAGGAATAGTGCATTGAAAGCCCGCAGAAAGTTTTGGAAAAGATCGGTAAATTTGGGAAAATGTCAAAAATGGTCAAAAATGTTTAAAATCAACCCAGGAATAGTGCATTGAAAGCCCGCAGAAAGTTTTGGAAAAGATCGGTAAATTTGGGAAAATGTCAAAAATGGTCGAAAATGTTTAAAATCAACCCAGGAATAGTGCACCGAAAGCCCGCAGAAAGTTTTGGAAAAGATCGGTAAATTTAAATTTAAGCGTTTTTTTTCTAAGTGTGGAGGGACTTAGAAAAAATCTGCTTAAATTTAAGCGTTTTTTTTTCTAAGTGTGGAGGGACTTAGAAAAAATCCGCTTAAATTTAAGCGTTTTTTTTTCTAAGTGTGGAGGGACTTAGAAAAAATCCGCTTAAATTTAAGCGTTTTTTTTCTAAGTGTGGAGGGACTTAGAAAAAATCCGCTTAAATTTAAGCTTTTTTTTTCTAAGTGTGGAGGGACTTAGAAAAAATCCGCTTAAATTTAAGCGTTTTTTTTCTAAGTGTGGAGGGACTTAGAAAAAATCCGCTTAAATTTAAGCGTTTTTTTTCTAAGTGTGGAGGGACTTAGAAAAATTTCTGGAGCTCAGAAATTCAGCGGGGCATCAGCCGACCCAATCCGCTCACGGTGCACTATTCTCGGATCGACTCGGGGCGAACCCCCGCCGATTTTAAAAGTGCTGAAACTCGAAAAATATACGGAGCTCGACGATGAAACCTGGTATCTGTCGATAATAGTGCATCGAAAGCCCGCAGAAAGTTTTGGAAAAAGATCGGTAAATTTGGGAAAATGTCAAAAATGGTCGAAAATGTTTAAAATCAACCCAGGAATAGTGCACCGAAAGCCCGCAGAAAGTTTTGGAAAAGATCGGTAAATTTGGGAAAATGTCAAAAATGGTCGAAAATGTTTAAAATCAACCCAGGAATAGTGCATTGAAAGCCCGCAGAAAGTTTTGGAAAAGATCGGTAAATTTGGGAAAATGTCAAAAATGGTCAAAAATGTTTAAAATCAACCCAGGAATAGTGCATTGAAAGCCCGCAGAAAGTTTTGGAAAAGATCGGTAAATTTGGGAAAATGTCAAAAATGGTCGAAAATGTTTAAAATCAACCCAGGAATAGTGCATTGAAAGCCCGCAGAAAGTTTTGGAAAAGATCGGTAAATTTGGGAAAATGTCAAAAATGGTCGAAAATGTTTAAAATTAACCCAGGAATAGTGCATCGAAAGACCGCAGAAATTTTTTCTGGGTCTACCAGCGCTAGAAATTTTTTTTGGGTCTACCAGGGGTAGAATTTTTTTTTTTTTTTTTTTAATTTTTAAAACGTTATTTAGCTCTAGGCGGCGTACAGGGCTCCACAGATGGGTTTGGGTTTGGGTTTGGGTTAGAGTTAGGGGTTGGGTTGGGGTCAACCCAGGCAAAGTGCAGACATGAATATCGGGCACTGGAGGTGATTTTCCTGGGTAAAAGACAGCCATAAACGTCGGCGCGACCAAATACGACGACATACGACCATTCTCAAAAGTGCCCAAAATGCACTAAAATTGGTTTTAAATCAGCACTCATCGATCAAATACAAATATTATATATTTAATACAAATATTTGACCTTTTTAAACATTAAAACCGGGCCCAGGAGGGTGATTTACCCGAAGAAATGACACTTTTGACCCGGCAATTTGACCCTAATTGCAGTAAAAAAAAATGTCCACAGTGTGGCAGAGTTCTGCGGGTTCCATAGCGGCCCAGTGCGTACATTGGAACATGTGGAAAAAGTTGGAAAAATGTTAAACATGGTCGAAAATGGTTAAAATCAACCCAGAAATAGTGCATTGAAAGCCCGCAGAAAGTTTTGGAAAAGATCGGTAAATTTGGGAAAATGTCAAAAATGGTCGAAAATGTTTAAAATCAACCCAGGAATAGTGCATTGAAAGCCCGCAGAAAGTTTTGGAAAAGATCGGTAAATTTGGGAAAATGTCAAAAATGGTCAAAAATGTTTAAAATCAACCCAGGAATAGTGCATTGAAAGCCCGCAGAAAGTTTTGGAAAAGATCGGTAAATTTGGGAAAATGTCAAAAATGGTCGAAAATGTTTAAAATCAACCCAGGAATAGTGCATTGAAAGCCCGCAGAAAGTTTTGGAAAAGATCGGTAAATTTGGGAAAATGTCAAAAATGGTCAAAAATGTTTAAAATCAACCCAGGAATAGTGCATTGAAAGCCCGCAGAAAGTTTTGGAAAAGATCGGTAAATTTGGGAAAATGTCAAAAATGGTCGAAAATGTTTAAAATCAACCCAGGAATAGTGCACCGAAAGCCCGCAGAAAGTTTTGGAAAAGATCGGTAAATTTAAATGTAAGCGTTTTTTTTCTAAGTGTGGAGGGACTTAGAAAAAATCCGCTTAAATTTAAGCGTTTTTTTTCTAAGTGTGGAGGGACTTAGAAAAAATCCGCTTAAATTTAAGCGTTTTTTTTCTAAGTGTGGAGGGACTTAGAAAAAATCCGCTTAAATTTAAGCGTTTTTTTTCTAAGTGTGGAGGGACTTAGAAAAAATCCGCTTAAATTTAAGCGTTTTTTTTTCTAAGTGTGGAGGGACTTAGAAAAAATCCGCTTAAATTTAAGCGTTTTTTTTCTAAGTGTGGAGGGACTTAGAAAAAATCCGCTTAAATTTAAGTGTTTTTTTTCTAAGTGTGGAGGGACTTCGAAAAATTTCTGGAGCTCAGAAATTCAGCGGGGCATCAGCCGACCCAATCCGCTCACGGTGCACTATTCTCGGATCGACTCGGGGCGAACCCCCGCCGATTTTAAAAGTGCTGAAACTCGAAAAATATACGGAGCTCGACGATGAAACCTGGTATCTGTCGATAATAGTGCATCGAAAGCCCGCAGAAAGTTTTGGAAAAAGATCGGTAAATTTGGGAAAATGTCAAAAATGGTCGAAAATGTTTAAAATCAACCCAGGAATAGTGCACCGAAAGCCCGCAGAAAGTTTTGGAAAAGATCGGTAAATTTGGGAAAATGTCAAAAATGGTCGAAAATGTTTAAAATCAACCCAGGAATAGTGCATTGAAAGCCCGCAGAAAGTTTTGGAAAAGATCGGTAAATTTGGGAAAATGTCAAAAATGGTCAAAAATGTTTAAAATCAACCCAGGAATAGTGCATTGAAAGCCCGCAGAAAGTTTTGGAAAAGATCGGTAAATTTGGGAAAATGTCAAAAATGGTCGAAAATGTTTAAAATCAACCCAGGAATAGTGCATTGAAAGCCCGCAGAAAGTTTTGGAAAAGATCGGTAAATTTAAATTTAAGCGTTTTTTTTCTAAGTGTGGAGGGACTTAGAAAAAATCCGCTTAAATTTAAGCGTTTTTTTTCTAAGTGTGGAGGGACTTAGAAAAAATCCGCTTAAATTTAAGTGTTTTTTTTCTAAGTGTGGAGGGACTTAGAAAAATTTCTGGAGCTCAGAAATTCAGCGGGGCATCAGCCGACCCAATCCGCTCACGGTGCACTATTCTCGGATCGACTCGGGGCGAACCCCCGCCGATTTTAAAAGTGCTGAAACTCGAAAAATATACGGAGCTCGACGATGAAACCTGGTATCTGTCGATAATAGTGCATCGAAAGCCCGCAGAAAGTTTTGGAAAAAGATCGGTAAATTTGGGAAAATGTCAAAAATGGTCGAAAATGTTTAAAATCAACCCAGGAATAGTGCACCGAAAGCCCGCAGAAAGTTTTGGAAAAGATCGGTAAATTTGGGAAAATGTCAAAAATGGTCGAAAATGTTTAAAATCAACCCAGGAATAGTGCATTGAAAGCCCGCAGAAAGTTTTGGAAAAGATCGGTAAATTTGGGAAAATGTCAAAAATGGTCAAAAATGTTTAAAATCAACCCAGGAATAGTGCATTGAAAGCCCGCAGAAAGTTTTGGAAAAGATCGGTAAATTTGGGAAAATGTCAAAAATGGTCGAAAATGTTTAAAATCAACCCAGGAATAGTGCATTGAAAGCCCGCAGAAAGTTTTGGAAAAGATCGGTAAATTTGGGAAAATGTCAAAAATGGTCGAAAATGTTTAAAATTAACCCAGGAATAGTGCATCGAAAGACCGCAGAAATTTTTTCTGGGTCTACCAGCGCTAGAAATTTTTTTTGGGTCTACCAGGGGTAGAATTTTTTTTTTTTTTTTTTTAATTTTTAAAACGTTATTTAGCTCTAGGCGGCGTACAGGGCTCCACAGATGGGTTTGGGTTTGGGTTTGGGTTAGAGTTAGGGGTTGGGTTGGGGTCAACCCAGGCAAAGTGCAGACATGAATATCGGGCACTGGAGGTGATTTTCCTGGGTAAAAGACAGCCATAAACGTCGGCGCGACCAAATACGACGACATACGACCATTCTCAAAAGTGCCCAAAATGCACTAAAATTGGTTTTAAATCAGCACTCATCGATCAAATACAAATATTATATATTTAATACAAATATTTGACCTTTTTAAACATTAAAACCGGGCCCAGGAGGGTGATTTACCCGAAGAAATGACACTTTTGACCCGGCAATTTGACCCTAATTGCAGTAAAAAAAAATGTCCACAGTGTGGCAGAGTTCTGCGGGTTCCATAGCGGCCCAGTGCGTACATTGGAACATGTGGAAAAAGTTGGAAAAATGTTAAAAATGGTCGAAAATGGTTAAAATCAACCCAGAAATAGTGCATTGAAAGCCCGCAGAAAGTTTTGGAAAAGATCGGTAAATTTGGGAAAATGTCAAAAATGGTCGAAAATGTTTAAAATCAACCCAGGAATAGTGCATTGAAAGCCCGCAGAAAGTTTTGGAAAAGATCGGTAAATTTAAATTTAAGCGTTTTTTTTCTAAGTGTGGAGGGACTTAGAAAAAATCCGCTTAAATTTAAGCGTTTTTTTTCTAAGTGTGGAGGGACTTAGAAAAAATCCGCTTAAATTTAAGCGTTTTTTTTCTAAGTGTGGAGGGACTTAGAAAAAATCCGCTTAAATTTAAGCGTTTTTTTTCTAAGTGTGGAGGGACTTAGAAAAAATCCGCTTAAATTTAAGCGTTTTTTTTCTAAGTGTGGAGGGACTTAGAAAAAATCCGCTTAAATTTAAGCGTTTTTTTTCTAAGTGTGGAGGGACTTAGAAAAAATCCGCTTAAATTTAAGTGTTTTTTTTCTAAGTGTGGAGGGACTTCGAAAAATTTCTGGAGCTCAGAAATTCAGCGGGGCATCAGCCGACCCAATCCGCTCACGGTGCACTATTCTCGGATCGACTCGGGGCGAACCCCCGCCGATTTTAAAAGTGCTGAAACTCGAAAAATATACGGAGCTCGACGATGAAACCTGGTATCTGTCGATAATAGTGCATCGAAAGCCCGCAGAAAGTTTTGGAAAAAGATCGGTAAATTTGGGAAAATGTCAAAAATGGTCGAAAATGTTTAAAATCAACCCAGGAATAGTGCACCGAAAGCCCGCAGAAAGTTTTGGAAAAGATCAGTAAATTTGGGAAAATGTCAAAAATGGTCGAAAATGTTTAAAATCAACCCAGGAATAGTGCATTGAAAGCCCGCAGAAAGTTTTGGAAAAGATCGGTAAATTTGGGAAAATGTCAAAAATGGTCAAAAATGTTTAAAATCAACCCAGGAATAGTGCATTGAAAGCCCGCAGAAAGTTTTGGAAAAGATCGGTAAATTTGGGAAAATGTCAAAAATGGTCGAAAATGTTTAAAATCAACCCAGGAATAGTGCATTGAAAGCCCGCAGAAAGTTTTGGAAAAGATCGGTAAATTTGGGAAAATGTCAAAAATGGTCGAAAATGTTTAAAATCAACCCAGGAATAGTGCATTGAAAGCCCGCAGAAATTTTTTCTGGGTCTACCAGCGCTAGAAATTTTTTTTGGGTCTACCAGGGGTAGAAATTTTTTTTTTTTTTTTTTTAATTTTTAAAACGTTATTTAGCTCTAGGCGGCGTACAGGGCTCCACAGATGGGTTTGGGTTTGGGTTAGAGTTAGGGGTTGGGTTGGGGTCAACCCAGGCAAAGTGCAGACATGAATATCGGGCACTGGAGGTGATTTTCCTGGGTAAAAGACAGCCATAAACGTCGGCGCGACCAAATACGACGACATACGACCATTCTCAAAAGTGCCCAAAATGCACTAAAATTGGTTTTAAATCAGCACTCATCGATCAAATACAAATATTATATATTTAATACAAATATTTGACCTTTTTAAACATTAAAACCGGGCCCAGGAGGGTGATTTACCCGAAGAAATGACACTTTTGACCCGGCAATTTGACCCTAATTGCAGTAAAAAAAAATGTCCACAGTGTGGCAGAGTTCTGCGGGTTCCATAGCGGCCCAGTGCGTACATTGGAACATGTGGAAAAAGTTGGAAAAATGTTAAACATGGTCGAAAATGGTTAAAATCAACCCAGAAATAGTGCATTGAAAGCCCGCAGAAAGTTTTGGAAAAGATCGGTAAATTTGGGAAAATGTCAAAAATGGTCGAAAATGTTTAAAATCAACCCAGGAATAGTGCATTGAAAGCCCGCAGAAAGTTTTGGAAAAGATCGGTAAATTTGGGAAAATGTCAAAAATGGTCAAAAATGTTTAAAATCAACCCAGGAATAGTGCATTGAAAGCCCGCAGAAAGTTTTGGAAAAGATCGGTAAATTTGGGAAAATGTCAAAAATGGTCGAAAATGTTTAAAATCAACCCAGGAATAGTGCATTGAAAGCCCGCAGAAAGTTTTGGAAAAGATCGGTAAATTTGGGAAAATGTCAAAAATGGTCAAAAATGTTTAAAATCAACCCAGGAATAGTGCATTGAAAGCCCGCAGAAAGTTTTGGAAAAGATCGGTAAATTTGGGAAAATGTCAAAAATGGTCGAAAATGTTTAAAATCAACCCAGGAATAGTGCACCGAAAGCCCGCAGAAAGTTTTGGAAAAGATCGGTAAATTTAAATTTAAGCGTTTTTTTTCTAAGTGTGGAGGGACTTAGAAAAAATCCGCTTAAATTTAAGCGTTTTTTTTCTAAGTGTGGAGGGACTTAGAAAAAATCCGCTTAAATTTAAGCGTTTTTTTTCTAAGTGTGGAGGGACTTAGAAAAAATCCGCTTAAATTTAAGCGTTTTTTTTTCTAAGTGTGGAGGGACTTAGAAAAAATCCGCTTAAATTTAAGCTTTTTTTTTCTAAGTGTGGAGGGACTTAGAAAAAATCCGCTTAAATTTAAGCGTTTTTTTTCTAAGTGTGGAGGGACTTAGAAAAAATCCGCTTAAATTTAAGCGTTTTTTTTCTAAGTGTGGAGGGACTTAGAAAAATTTCTGGAGCTCAGAAATTCAGCGGGGCATCAGCCGACCCAATCCGCTCACGGTGCACTATTCTCGGATCGACTCGGGGCGAACCCCCGCCGATTTTAAAAGTGCTGAAACTCGAAAAATATACGGAGCTCGACGATGAAACCTGGTATCTGTCGATAATAGTGCATCGAAAGCCCGCAGAAAGTTTTGGAAAAAGATCGGTAAATTTGGGAAAATGTCAAAAATGGTCGAAAATGTTTAAAATCAACCCAGGAATAGTGCACCGAAAGCCCGCAGAAAGTTTTGGAAAAGATCGGTAAATTTGGGAAAATGTCAAAAATGGTCGAAAATGTTTAAAATCAACCCAGGAATAGTGCATTGAAAGCCCGCAGAAAGTTTTGGAAAAGATCGGTAAATTTGGGAAAATGTCAAAAATGGTCAAAAATGTTTAAAATCAACCCAGGAATAGTGCATTGAAAGCCCGCAGAAAGTTTTGGAAAAGATCGGTAAATTTGGGAAAATGTCAAAAATGGTCGAAAATGTTTAAAATCAACCCAGGAATAGTGCATTGAAAGCCCGCAGAAAGTTTTGGAAAAGATCGGTAAATTTGGGAAAATGTCAAAAATGGTCGAAAATGTTTAAAATTAACCCAGGAATAGTGCATCGAAAGACCGCAGAAATTTTTTCTGGGTCTACCAGCGCTAGAAATTTTTTTTGGGTCTACCAGGGGTAGAATTTTTTTTTTTTTTTTTTTAATTTTTAAAACGTTATTTAGCTCTAGGCGGCGTACAGGGCTCCACAGATGGGTTTGGGTTTGGGTTTGGGTTAGAGTTAGGGGTTGGGTTGGGGTCAACCCAGGCAAAGTGCAGACATGAATATCGGGCACTGGAGGTGATTTTCCTGGGTAAAAGACAGCCATAAACGTCGGCGCGACCAAATACGACGACATACGACCATTCTCAAAAGTGCCCAAAATGCACTAAAATTGGTTTTAAATCAGCACTCATCGATCAAATACAAATATTATATATTTAATACAAATATTTGACCTTTTTAAACATTAAAACCGGGCCCAGGAGGGTGATTTACCCGAAGAAATGACACTTTTGACCCGGCAATTTGACCCTAATTGCAGTAAAAAAAAATGTCCACAGTGTGGCAGAGTTCTGCGGGTTCCATAGCGGCCCAGTGCGTACATTGGAACATGTGGAAAAAGTTGGAAAAATGTTAAACATGGTCGAAAATGGTTAAAATCAACCCAGAAATAGTGCATTGAAAGCCCGCAGAAAGTTTTGGAAAAGATCGGTAAATTTGGGAAAATGTCAAAAATGGTCGAAAATGTTTAAAATCAACCCAGGAATAGTGCATTGAAAGCCCGCAGAAAGTTTTGGAAAAGATCGGTAAATTTGGGAAAATGTCAAAAATGGTCAAAAATGTTTAAAATCAACCCAGGAATAGTGCATTGAAAGCCCGCAGAAAGTTTTGGAAAAGATCGGTAAATTTGGGAAAATGTCAAAAATGGTCGAAAATGTTTAAAATCAACCCAGGAATAGTGCATTGAAAGCCCGCAGAAAGTTTTGGAAAAGATCGGTAAATTTGGGAAAATGTCAAAAATGGTCAAAAATGTTTAAAATCAACCCAGGAATAGTGCATTGAAAGCCCGCAGAAAGTTTTGGAAAAGATCGGTAAATTTGGGAAAATGTCAAAAATGGTCGAAAATGTTTAAAATCAACCCAGGAATAGTGCACCGAAAGCCCGCAGAAAGTTTTGGAAAAGATCGGTAAATTTAAATGTAAGCGTTTTTTTTCTAAGTGTGGAGGGACTTAGAAAAAATCCGCTTAAATTTAAGCGTTTTTTTTCTAAGTGTGGAGGGACTTAGAAAAAATCCGCTTAAATTTAAGCGTTTTTTTTTCTAAGTGTGGAGGGACTTAGAAAAAATCCGCTTAAATTTAAGCGTTTTTTTTCTAAGTGTGGAGGGACTTAGAAAAAATCCGCTTAAATTTAAGCGTTTTTTTTCTAAGTGTGGAGGGACTTAGAAAAAATCCGCTTAAATTTAAGCGTTTTTTTTCTAAGTGTGGAGGGACTTAGAAAAAATCCGCTTAAATTTAAGTGTTTTTTTTCTAAGTGTGGAGGGACTTAGAAAAATTTCTGGAGCTCAGAAATTCAGCGGGGCATCAGCCGACCCAATCCGCTCACGGTGCACTATTCTCGGATCGACTCGGGGCGAACCCCCGCCGATTTTAAAAGTGCTGAAACTCGAAAAATATACGGAGCTCGACGATGAAACCTGGTATCTGTCGATAATAGTGCATCGAAAGCCCGCAGAAAGTTTTGGAAAAAGATCGGTAAATTTGGGAAAATGTCAAAAATGGTCGAAAATGTTTAAAATCAACCCAGGAATAGTGCACCGAAAGCCCGCAGAAAGTTTTGGAAAAGATCGGTAAATTTGGGAAAATGTCAAAAATGGTCGAAAATGTTTAAAATCAACCCAGGAATAGTGCATTGAAAGCCCGCAGAAAGTTTTGGAAAAGATCGGTAAATTTGGGAAAATGTCAAAAATGGTCAAAAATGTTTAAAATCAACCCAGGAATAGTGCATTGAAAGCCCGCAGAAAGTTTTGGAAAAGATCGGTAAATTTGGGAAAATGTCAAAAATGGTCGAAAATGTTTAAAATCAACCCAGGAATAGTGCATTGAAAGCCCGCAGAAAGTTTTGGAAAAGATCGGTAAATTTGGGAAAATGTCAAAAATGGTCGAAAATGTTTAAAATTAACCCAGGAATAGTGCATCGAAAGACCGCAGAAATTTTTTCTGGGTCTACCAGCGCTAGAAATTTTTTTTGGGTCTACCAGGGGTAGAATTTTTTTTTTTTTTTTTTTAATTTTTAAAACGTTATTTAGCTCTAGGCGGCGTACAGGGCTCCACAGATGGGTTTGGGTTTGGGTTTGGGTTAGAGTTAGGTGTTGGGTTGGGGTCAACCCAGGCAAAGTGCAGACATGAATATCGGGCACTGGAGGTGATTTTCCTGGGTAAAAGACAGCCATAAACGTCGGCGCGACCAAATACGACGACATACGACCATTCTCAAAAGTGCCCAAAATGCACTAAAATTGGTTTTAAATCAGCACTCATCGATCAAATACAAATATTATATATTTAATACAAATATTTGACCTTTTTAAACATTAAAACCGGGCCCAGGAGGGTGATTTACCCGAAGAAATGACACTTTTGACCCGGCAATTTGACCCTAATTGCAGTAAAAAAAAATGTCCACAGTGTGGCAGAGTTCTGCGGGTTCCATAGCGGCCCAGTGCGTACATTGGAACATGTGGAAAAAGTTGGAAAAATGTTAAAAATGGTCGAAAATGGTTAAAATCAACCCAGAAATAGTGCATTGAAAGCCCGCAGAAAGTTTTGGAAAAGATCGGTAAATTTGGGAAAATGTCAAAAATGGTCGAAAATGTTTAAAATCAACCCAGGAATAGTGCATTGAAAGCCCGCAGAAAGTTTTGGAAAAGATCGGTAAATTTGGGAAAATGTCAAAAATGGTCAAAAATGTTTAAAATCAACCCAGGAATAGTGCATTGAAAGCCCGCAGAAAGTTTTGGAAAAGATCGGTAAATTTGGGAAAATGTCAAAAATGGTCGAAAATGTTTAAAATCAACCCAGGAATAGTGCACCGAAAGCCCGCAGAAAGTTTTGGAAAAGATCGGTAAATTTAAATGTAAGCGTTTTTTTTCTAAGTGTGGAGGGACTTAGAAAAAATCCGCTTAAATTTAAGCGTTTTTTTTTCTAAGTGTGGAGGGACTTAGAAAAAATCCGCTTAAATTTAAGCGTTTTTTTTTCTAAGTGTGGAGGGACTTAGAAAAAATCCGCTTAAATTTAAGCGTTTTTTTTCTAAGTGTGGAGGGACTTAGAAAAAATCCGCTTAAATTTAAGCGTTTTTTTTCTAAGTGTGGAGGGACTTAGAAAAAATCCGCTTAAATTTAAGCGTTTTTTTTCTAAGTGTGGAGGGACTTAGAAAAAATCCGCTTAAATTTAAGTGTTTTTTTTCTAAGTGTGGAGGGACTTAGAAAAATTTCTGGAGCTCAGAAATTCAGCGGGGCATCAGCCGACCCAATCCGCTCACGGTGCACTATTCTCGGATCGACTCGGGGCGAACCCCCGCCGATTTTAAAAGTGCTGAAACTCGAAAAATATACGGAGCTCGACGATGAAACCTGGTATCTGTCGATAATAGTGCATCGAAAGCCCGCAGAAAGTTTTGGAAAAAGATCGGTAAATTTGGGAAAATGTCAAAAATGGTCGAAAATGTTTAAAATCAACCCAGGAATAGTGCACCGAAAGCCCGCAGAAAGTTTTGGAAAAGATCGGTAAATTTGGGAAAATGTCAAAAATGGTCGAAAATGTTTAAAATCAACCCAGGAATAGTGCATTGAAAGCCCGCAGAAAGTTTTGGAAAAGATCGGTAAATTTGGGAAAATGTCAAAAATGGTCAAAAATGTTTAAAATCAACCCAGGAATAGTGCATTGAAAGCCCGCAGAAAGTTTTGGAAAAGATCGGTAAATTTGGGAAAATGTCAAAAATGGTCGAAAATGTTTAAAATCAACCCAGGAATAGTGCATTGAAAGCCCGCAGAAAGTTTTGGAAAAGATCGGTAAATTTGGGAAAATGTCAAAAATGGTCGAAAATGTTTAAAATTAACCCAGGAATAGTGCATCGAAAGACCGCAGAAATTTTTTCTGGGTCTACCAGCGCTAGAAATTTTTTTTGGGTCTACCAGGGGTAGAATTTTTTTTTTTTTTTTTTTAATTTTTAAAACGTTATTTAGCTCTAGGCGGCGTACAGGGCTCCACAGATGGGTTTGGGTTTGGGTTAGAGTTAGGGGTTGGGTTGGGGTCAACCCAGGCAAAGTGCAGACATGAATATCGGGCACTGGAGGTGATTTTCCTGGGTAAAAGACAGCCATAAACGTCGGCGCGACCAAATACGACGACATACGACCATTCTCAAAAGTGCCCAAAATGCACTAAAATTGGTTTTAAATCAGCACTCATCGATCAAATACAAATATTATATATTTAATACAAATATTTGACCTTTTTAAACATTAAAACCGGGCCCAGGAGGGTGATTTACCCGAAGAAATGACACTTTTGACCCGGCAATTTGACCCTAATTGCAGTAAAAAAAAATGTCCACAGTGTGGCAGAGTTCTGCGGGTTCCATAGCGGCCCAGTGCGTACATTGGAACATGTGGAAAAAGTTGGAAAAATGTTAAAAATGGTCGAAAATGGTTAAAATCAACCCAGAAATAGTGCATTGAAAGCCCGCAGAAAGTTTTGGAAAAGATCGGTAAATTTGGGAAAATGTCAAAAATGGTCGAAAATGTTTAAAATCAACCCAGGAATAGTGCATTGAAAGCCCGCAGAAAGTTTTGGAAAAGATCGGTAAATTTGGGAAAATGTCAAAAATGGTCGAAAATGTTTAAAATCAACCCAGGAATAGTGCATTGAAAGCCCGCAGAAAGTTTTGGAAAAGATCGGTAAATTTGGGAAAATGTCAAAAATGGTCAAAAATGTTTAAAATCAACCCAGGAATAGTGCATTGAAAGCCCGCAGAAAGTTTTGGAAAAGATCGGTAAATTTGGGAAAATGTCAAAAATGGTCGAAAATGTTTAAAATCAACCCAGGAATAGTGCATTGAAAGCCCGCAGAAAGTTTTGGAAAAGATCGGTAAATTTGGGAAAATGTCAAAAATGGTCGAAAATGTTTAAAATCAACCCAGGAATAGTGCATTGAAAGCCCGCAGAAAGTTTTGGAAAAGATCGGTATATTTGGGAAAATGTCAAAAATGGTCGAAAATGTTTAAAATCAACCCAGGAATAGTGCATTGAAAGCCCGCAGAAAGTTTTGGAAAAGATCGGTAAATTTGGGAAAATGTCAAAAATGGTCAAAAATGTTTAAAATCAACCCAGGAATAGTGCATTGAAAGCCCGCAGAAAGTTTTGGAAAAGATCGGTAAATTTGGGAAAATGTCAAAAATGGTCAAAAATGTTTAAAATCAACCCAGGAATAGTGCATTGAAAGCCCGCAGAAAGTTTTGGAAAAGATCGGTAAATTTGGGAAAATGTCAAAAATGGTCGAAAATGTTTAAAATCAACCCAGGAATAGTGCATTGAAAGCCCGCAGAAAGTTTTGGAAAAGATCGGTAAATTTGGGAAAATGTCAAAAATGGTCGAAAATGTTTAAAATTA